>NC_081318.1:50067376-50369555 GCF_026419965.1 Kogia breviceps
CGGCACAATGACCCCTCCAGGAGAGGGTGGAGAAGCTCGTCTGGCAACTGCCTATACAAACAAATCAATTCTGAAGAGCAGCAAACAAACCAGTCTGGCCCCAATTCCCATTTTGCATAAGATTGCAGTCCACAAAAAACAACGTCCAAGAAACTCTTGTTGATCACTACGGATTGTTAACACTAAGGTTTGGGCCAAGAGAGAATGAAAAAGGCCCCTTGGGGGGAACTTTGGATAAGGCCATTTTGTGGAAATTGCTGTGCTGCGTCTTTAGACTCCTACTCGCCATCGGGAGCACCAGATGCTTCAGTCAACATATCTCGGTGAACTGTTTTAAAAGAAAATTAAACTGAAAGGTTTGAACCTACAAACCAAAGGGGACTTGTCAGTCACTAGGTGACTGTCAGGGTACCTGTTTTCTTTATGCTAAAAAGGGGTTACACAAGTTCTGGGGGGAGGAGGATTGTTAGGCGTGGGGGATGGTTAGGTACGAGCAGGTCCGTTTGTGTGCTAGCCTCGGAGCTGACACTGACCACAGCTGCTGAATCCAGGGACGCATCAAAAAACGAACTGCAATGGGTTAAAATCCGGAGGGGGCCACCATGTTGGGCCGGGCGCGTGGTTCTTAAGAGAAACGTGCATCCTCCCGGAGGCCAAGGCCTCCTTCGGTTCCAGAAAAAGACATCTCAGCTTACACGAGGTACCGAAGGAAGAGAGTGGGCCAGAAAATTTCCAGCATACCGTCTCCCCTCCCCACCCCCGAACTACTCTTGATCGCCGCCAAACACAGGAAAGGTGTTCTCTAAAACCTAACGGATGATTTCACGCACTTCACTCCCAAAAGCTTAAGAGCCACAGCGACAGCACTAAGAGGCTTCGTTCGGATTCACAAAAAAGAGAGGCGCACAGTCGTCCGCAAAACCCGCAACCTCCCGGGGTCGTAGGGTGGAAGAACGCAGGGGTGCCCCCCCAGGTCCCTCGCTACCCTTCAGGGCTCCCGGCCAGGTCCCCCAGCACCCCGCTCGCGTCCCGCTCTCCTCTTACCTCGCTCGCGTGTCCGCCGGCGTCCGACACTTGAGCCGTCGGTTCCGCGGGAGCCTTCTCCTCCTCCCCGGCGGCCAAGGGGCTACTCGGAGCCGCTCTGGGATTCCCGCCGCTACCCGGCGCCGCCTGGCTAACGCCGTTCACGCCGGCGCCCACTCCTCCGGCCGAAGAGGCGGCGGCGGCGCCAAGCAGCGCGTGGGCTCCGTCGGCGTCCCCGGCAGCCACGCTGTGCACCAGCCACGCGTCCACTCGGGTGCAGGGGATGAAAGGGACCCCCAGCGCGCGCACCTCCCGGAGCAGCTGGCCCTCCGGCGGCGCCACGGGGTCCCGCTCCCGGCCCTTGCGGTGCAGGAGCTCGGCGCGCATCCACCCTCCCGAGGCCGGGAAGGGGCTGAGCGCGTAGGCAGGGCTCGTCGGGCCGCCCGGGAGCAGACGCACATCTCCGAGCAGGGTCCGCGGCGGGAGCAGCAGGTAGAGGTCCAGGTCCAGGCGAAGCCCCGCCAAGCTCAGCAGGATGGTGAGGTGCAGGAGGCTACCGCCGTCCGACCACCACGGCTTCAGGTACTTCATCCCCTGCCGGCGCCCGCGGGTCCCTGCGCGCCGGCCGCCGCTTGGGCACGTGCGGCCCCTGCGCGCCGCCGGCACCTGCCCGGAAGAGACAGAAACAATGGACCCGGGCGTGCAGCGGCCGTCGCGGGCCCCCGGAGCCAGGCACAGAAACACTCTCACCGCAGCCGCCCAGGTGCCTGCGGCTCCGGAGAGGCGGAGGAGGAGTCACCTGCGCGCAGAGATCGCCAGCTTAGCCGCCCAGCTGCCCCGCAGCACGCGCCGCAGCAACCAGGCCCCGCCCCGGGCCACGGGCGCCGCCGCCGGGGACACGCCCACTGCCGCCCAAGGCCCGCGCGGGGCGTGGCTCCCGGGCTCAAAGGCTCTTTATTCGGGGGGAACGCAAAGCTTTCTGGGAGCAGAAGTTGTTCTGGGCGCCAAGTGGCCCCCAACCCTGTGGCCGTGGGCGGGGCGGTTGTGACTGAATGCGCGGAGTGGGAGTAGGGGTCCGGGGTAAAGGTGGGTGGGAATGGACAGGATGTGTAGACTTGGGGCGGGGGCGGGGGGGGGGGGAGTCGAGGCACTGGGCAGCACGCAAAGGGCTTCCACACACAGGAGAACACTGAGCTGGCACAGTGGGTTCACATCCCAGCGCCACTACCAGTCTCGTGACCTTGAATAAGTTACTTCTCTGTGCCTCAGTTCTCTTATCTGTAAAATGGGGATAGTAGTACCTGTCCAATAGGGATGTGGTGAAGTCAGAGGAAATATTATATGTGAAGCCCAGAGTTTGACATATAGATTCCACTGCTACGGTAAGGATCAAACAGCACTGCTCTCTGTTCCCTCCCGCCTCCCCCGACTCCCGACCCTGTGCTCCAGCCTCACAGACTCCCCCCTGTGTCCTGGGCAACCCCTGCACAAGGCTATGCCTTCCTTCATGGTCTCCTTTGCTCCTGAAGTGAGGGTTAAGAGCAGCAGGGCTAAGAGTTATCATGCATGACTTCAAATCCCCCTCCATTTCTTACTAGCCTGGAACCTTGGACAAACTGGTCACTCTCTGTGCCTCAGTTTCCTCACTGTGAAATGGGACTAATAAGAGCACCCCCTCAGCACACCTGTTGTGAGCCCCAAATGAGCTGTGTATACCACCAACCACAGTACCTGGTAGGTAGGAAGCAGTCTCTGAGTGTTACCCATTGTTTGTATTACCTATTCTCCAAGGCTTAACCCAAAGATACATCCTCTGAATTTTCACCATTTGTGATTCTCTTCCCCCATCTGTTCTCCCAGTGATTTCTCCATATGCCTACATTACAACACTTGGCACTTTTCACTTTGCATTGTAGTTGAAATTGTTCTGATTTGCCCATTATGAATTCTTGAGGGCAAAAAACCTGTTTGGCTCACCTTTGTGCCCGCGTGGTACCCAGCACTGGGCCTTGCCATTGTAGGTTTTACTAACTCTCATTTCCTTCCAGGGTGGGGTGGGGAGGGCAGAGAGGGAGAAGGTGGTGATGCCTACCTGAGGGTTGGCAGTTGTGTAAGAAGTTGAGCAAGACTTGTTTTTAAAGGCCCCTTCCTTCACCTGGTTTTCTCCTCTGTCTTGGGCCTACTGTAATGAGAACTTCACACCAGATGTCAGTTTGCTCCGTGAGAACCAGGGGAGCTGAAGCAGACTTCTTAAAAGTTGCTTCTGCTTTAAGCCTTGGGGGTGGGATTATGGGGGTGGTGAAGAGGCTGGAAGAGAGACACTCGCAGGGTTAGTGAGATCTGGGACAGTAGCCCTGTTCGCAGCATTTAGTCCCTGGACAGGGATTCAGGTTCTGGGCTCGGTTAACGTCTGCTGAATTCAGATATTTACTGAGGACCTCAGTTTTTACTGAGGACCCACTGAACTGCCTGACACTGTGAAGGATAGGACATGATTTCATTAGGGATGGAAAGAATGTTCTCAAATGCCTAAATATTTTGGAGATATAAATGACTATATAGGAAGTGCTGTAAACCAGGTGAGAATAGAGATGGTACCTTCTTTAAGGTGGTATCTCCTAGAACCTCGCTCACAGTCGGAGCTCAAGACATTTTTTTTTCAGCTGAATTGAGGCATTTACACTTGAGATGCATTTTGAGGGATCCAAATAGACTAGGAACAGGAAGGACCTTCAAACTTCCTTCCTAACGTAGTTGGCGAAGAGGCTGACCCTCCACCTTTAAAATGTAAGCTGATAATCATAGTATCAGACTGCTCAATTCAAATGTGTGGATTATGGACTGGTGAGAAGGGGGGCACAGAAAGGACCTTGAGGCCAAATATGAAACAGGAGACTCATAATCAGTCCTACACACCTTTGACCTTCAACATAACAAAAGGTCCCATTTTTAGGAAGCCAGAGAGAGTGGAGTGAGAATGGGTTTTTTTGTTTGGTTGGGGTTTCTTTTTTTTTAGAATACCTCCACCATTGCCTTGTAAAAGTCTTGAAAAGTCATCTATGTTTATTAAAATCCTTAAATTAGTGCTACTCAAAGGGTAGTCCAAAACTGGGATCAGTCCACAAACTGTTTGTTTCTGGTCCAGATGAGGAGAGTAATAGAATTGAGAGTGTTTAGAAATGTTTATAGTAATTTGACATTGTTGTAACAACCAAGCCATGATCAATCAGTGGGTTTGCTTTTGTATACTTTTGTTACTTAATTTTTCTAGAAATGAATTTTTTTTTAATTGTAAGGAAGTACTGACCTATAACAAATTGGGGGGAAAAGGCTGGTCCTTCACCAGGATTAGTTTGAGAAGCACTGCCTTAAATGCATTCTTGTGAGGTAGGCAGGTTCCAAGATGACTTCTAATCCTCCCCTTTCCTCAAGTGTGGGCTGAACCTGGTGACTTGCTTCTAACAAATAGAATATGGCAAAAGTGATGGGATGTCATTTCCAAGATTAGGTTACAAAAAGACTCAGTGTCTTCTGTCTTGCTTACTATCCTAGTTGGGCTGCTATAACAAAATACCATAGAACTGGGTGGCTTATAAACAGCAGAAATTTATTGCTTATAGTTCTGAAGGCTGGAAGTCCAAGGTCAGGGTGCCAGCATGGTTAGGTTCTGGTGAGAGCCCTTGTCTGGTTTGTAGACTGCTGGCTTCTGATTGTATCCTCACGGAGCGGAGGGGGCAAGGGAGCTTTCTCAGCTGCTTTCTTAAGGGCACTTATCCCATTCATGATGGCTCTGTACTCATCACCTAATCACCTTCCAAAGGCCCCACTTTGTAACACCATCACCTTGGAGGTTAGGTGTCAACACATGAATTTTGTGGGGATAAAAGCATTCAGACCATAGCACTACCTTCTCTCTCCATCTCTTGCTCTCTCTCTCTTGGAGAGGGCTGCCATGTTGTGAGGATCCCTATCTAGAAGCTCATGTGGCAAGGCACTGGTGTCTTCAGCCAACAGCCAGTGAGAACCTGAGGCCTGCCACAGCCATTTGAGTGAGCTTAAAGCAGATCCTTCCCTGGCTGAGGTTTGAGATGATGGTAGCCCTAGCCAACTCCTTGATCGCAGCCTTGTGAAAGACCCAAGCCAAAGGGTGTATCTAAGCTGCACATGGATTCCTGACCCAGAAATGACTCTAAGATAATAAATGTTTCAAGACACTAAGTTGTGGAGTTAATTTGTTACACAGCCTAGTTAACTAACACAACCTGTGTCAGAAGTGGACATCAGACACGTGGAAGGAAAAACTAAAAATGCAACTGCAGTTGTGTAGTATGGTTAGTGATATTCTCCATGAATAATTTATAACTGAAAACATTACAGTAGTACATTCTGGGCCCTTCATGCAATAATCTGGCTTACCCCTATAAATATAAGATTGTAACTTGGCATGAAAGATATCACTAAAACATTGGCACTGTCTGCTGGTGTGAGGTAAGCAGAAGTATCAATATCTTCTCCCATGGCAATTTCTTTTATCTATCCAAAATAAGCAAGAAAGAAAACAGGTCCGAACATTGGCATCCTTCTTTTAGAAAGTTTCTGCTAATATTAGCTACAAGAAATTTAAATTCGTGGTAGAAATTCCAGGGTTAAGCAAAAAAAAAAATTCCAGGATTAATAGCGTATTAAAAATCTAAGACATAAATTAAGATATAAGTCATATTATCTAGGAGGAAGAATTAAGCAGGCATAGTCACTTCAAAACAGCCATAGTCACTAGAATTTAAATGACTCTGCAACTGTTGAGACATTTTGCCAAATGTTTCTGCAAAATAGGTTCATGAATGGCCTCATTTGCAATCTAATATCTACCAGTCTTGGTGATGATGAATCAACTGATACTTCATGAAGAAGAAGAGTTTATCCTCATTCTCTTATTAGTCTATAATCTTCTGAAAGTTGCTCTGGACTTTGGGATGGTGATGATCACCATCTGTATGGTCACACATGGCATTCATTGGAGGAGCTGCGATGTACTGAACGCTGCTCTGTGCTGGGACCTTTCCAGGCACAATCTCATTTCCTACTCACAGCAACTCTATGAAGTACGTATTACCTCCATTTTGTATTGTCTAGATAAGGACACTGAGGTTCAGGGTCATGATACCCTGTGCCCACAGACATGCCGGTGGTAAATGGCAGAGTCAGAAGTCAAATGCACAATATCTCCACTTTCCACTGCAGTTCACACCTCCTCTGTGCTGTCTGGCTTGTTTATTCATGACTCAACCCCCTGTTCCTGCAGGAGAGAATGCCCTTCCTCAATCACTGCATCCTTCCCACAGCTTTTTTTTTTTTTTTTTTTTTATTTGGTGGTACGCGGGCCTCTCACTGCTGTGGCCTCTCCCGCTGCAGAGCACAGGCTCCAGACGCACAGGCTCCGGACGCGCAGGCTCAGCGGCCATGGCTCACGGGCCCAGCCGCTCTGCGGCATGTTCCCACAGCTTTTTTTTTTTTTTTTTTTTTTTTTTTTTGCGGTATGCGGGCCTCTCACTGTTGTGGTCTCTCCCGTTGCGGAGCACAGGCTCCGGACGCGCAGGCCTAGCGGCCATGGCTCACGGGCTTAGTTGCTCCGCGGCATGTGGGATCTTCCCGGACCAGGGCACGAACCCGTGTCTCCTGCATCGGCAGGCGGATTCTCAACCACTGCGCCACCAGGGAAGCCCCCCACAGCTTTTGAAAGTGTAAAATCTGCTCACAGTTTATCTTCTCTGCAGAGCTTCAGGGGAAATGAAGTATTGGTTTTGTCTCTCTGTACGATGCTCCACCTTCTTGATTTTTACACAAAAATAACCATCTCTGGATTTAGAGCACCCTGTGTGGTTTGGCTCTTTGGTGATCCCTGCACAGTTTTGGCTCCTATTGATCCATGTCAGCCTCAATTACCATCAGTGACAAAGCAGGCACCCATCTGGTGACAGTCATTGGGATACAAAGACATGTAAGACAAGAGCTTACAGTCTTATTAGGGAAGCAGGATGTGCACAGGGTGAAATGCATGCCACTGATCTGGGGGCAAAGGACTCCTCATGTGAGAAGTATGTTTAAGGCCAGGCCTGTGCCAGGGAACTCACAACCTAAACAGCTTTGCTGCCCCCCACCTAGTCTCTGTGGTGTGAATTCTTACATTCAGGTCAAGGTTCCAAAGTTTGCTGTGTGTGTGTGTGTGTGTGTGTGTGTGTGTGTGTGTGTGTGTGTGTGTGTGTGTGTGTGTGTGTGTGTGTGTGTGTGTGTGTGTGTGTGTGTGTGTGTGTGTGTGTGTGTGTGTGTGTGTGTAAGGGGATTGCAGGGACAGAAAGGAAATTAGGAAGAGAGGTCTAGGGGACATTGGAGTGAGGCCGGTCGGCAGGGAATGAGAAATCTACAACAAGTTTGCAGTAGAGACATTTGGGAGCAAAGGGGAACTGCCATTGTCAACCCTTGTCCTGTCTATCACATCCAGAATGCCGGACCCCTAAGCTATCGTGGGCCTGTTCCGTTTAACCACAAACCTAGTCAGTGTGGCGAACGACTATAATAAACAACTCCCAGACTCAGTGGCTTAACCCAATGAAAGTTTACTTTCTTATTTCACTGTCCAGAAGAGGGTTTAGGATAAGGGGAGTCTGTGCTCTTTGGGGTCATTTGAGGACACAGGCCCTCTTCTTATGTGGCTCTGTCCTCCTCTGGGTCCTCAGCATCCTCTCCATTCAGCTGGCATATGGAGAAGAGAGTAAAGAGCAAGCAGAGGAGGATTTTATGGGCCAAACCCAGAAGTGGCCCCCATGACTTCCACTCACATTCCATTGGCCAGAACTTGGCCATGTGGCCTCACCTAAGTGCAATGAGGGCTTGGAAGGTGGGCCTAAATGTCCTCTCAAGACCAAAGGAAAAGGGTGGATACCTGTCTTTGGCACATCTGTCCCTTGGTCTTATTTTTCATTCTATTCATTCAGAAACCATTTATTCAGCACTACTGGGTATATAGCTCTTTTTGACTAAAAATATTATTTTAGCCACTCACAGGCAATTAGCACACAAATGCAAAACTAGAATGGCTTGTTCACGGTAGAGCAGCACTTCACACTGACAGTCTGAGTGTTTAAGAAACGCTGACTGGGCTTCCCTGGTAGCGCAGTGGTTGAGAATCTGCCTGCCAATGCAGAGGACACGGGTTCGAGCCCTGGTCTGGGAAGATCCCACATGCCGCGGAGCAACTAAGCCCGTGAGCCACAACTACTGAGCCTGCGCATCTGGAGCCTGTGCTCCCAACAAGAGAGGCCGCGATAGTGAGAGGTCCGTGCACCGCAATGAAGAGTGGCCCCCGCTTGCCACAACTAGAGAAAGCCTTTGCACAGAAAAGAACACCCAACACAGCCAAAAATAAATAAATACATTAATTAATTTAAAAATAAATTAATAAAAATTAAAAATAAATAAAAGAAACTGCCAAAGTGTTTAAAAAAAAAGAAACGCTGACTGAAACAACATGGATGGACCTAGAGATTATCAAACTAAGTGAAGTAAGTCAGACAGAGAAAGACAAATATTATATTATATTTCTTATATGTGGAACCTAAAATATGACACAAATGAACTTATCTAGGAAACAGAAACAGACTCACCGACACAGAGAACACACTTTTGGTTGCCAAGGGGGAGGGGGTTTGGGGTTAGCAGATGCAAACTATCAATATTATATATAGCATGGATAAACAACAAGGTCCTACTGTATAGCACAGGGAACGACATTCAATATCCTGTGACAAACCATCATGGAAAAGAATATGAAAAAGAATGCATACATATGTATGAATCACTTTGCCGTATAGCAGAAATTAACACAACATTATAAATCAACTATACTTCAATAAAATTAAATTAAAAAGAAAACAGAAATGATGCCTGATGAGAATGGTCAAAGCCGATGGTACATATGTGGTGAGAGCTTGGGAGTCCACAGTCTAATCCCAGCTTGACCCAAGCAAGTCATTTTGGGAAGGGCACCTACATCTCTGGATGCTGCGCCTCTCACCTGCACAGTCAGAACTTGAACTGGACAGGTTTCTAAGTTCCCTTCTCACCTTGAGTGTCCCTGAAAGTCTTGGTGACCACTGATGACTTATGTTAGATTGCTACCAAATTCGGGCCCTCAGCGGTGACCACTGCGCAGACCAGACTTTGACTCGCTCACAACTCTCTCTGCTTCCTCTGCAACCGTGTCTGACAAACCCGACATGGGTGAGATTGAGAAATTCAGTAAGTCGAAGTTGAAGAAAACAGAAACACAGGAGAAAAATCCAGTGCCTTCAAAAAAAACGATTGAACAGGAGAAGCAAGCAGGTGAGACGTAAATGAGGCGTGCACTGCCAATACGCACTGTACATTCCACAAGCATTGCCTCCTTATTTTATTTCTTTTAGCTGTTTAACTTTGTAAGATGCAAAGAGGTTGGATCAAGTTTAAATGACTGTGCTGCCCCTTTTCACATCAAAGAATGGAGAACTACTAACAACAAAGGCCGCGCCTGCCTCTCCCGTCCACCTGCCTGTCTGGCTGTCAGGGAAGGAAAAGAACTTGCATGTTGGTGAAGGAGGAGGCTGGGTGGGATGACAGTGAAATCTAGAGTAAAGAGCAAGCTGGTCCACAGTGTCCTGCGGGCTGTAAAATGCAGTTTAATTAGAGTGCCATTTGTTGTCATTGTTCAAATGATTTTAATTATTGGAATGCACAATTTTTTAAAATATGCAAATAAAAAGTTTTAAAACCTGAAAAAAAAAATTACTACCAGGTCTATGTTCTCACCTATGAGGCTATCAGACCTAAAGCACAACCACACAACTTTAGAAAAGAAAGCAAGACGATACACTCCACTCTTAACCATCTCCAACTAGAAGAAGAATCTGAAAGGCATCTGTCTCTGACAAGTTTGCATCTTTGTGATGCATCTTCCTTACTTTTTTTGCACATGCCCCTGTCTGATGACATTTTGAAAGTCTAACACTCCCATTGATCTTCACTCTCCAACTTTACACTATTTGATGATAGGGAAGCAGCACCTAAGTTGGGTTGTGGGGTAAGTCACTGATCATTCACAAAGCAGAAAACCCAAGCAACCACCATTGAGAATTAATATAAGTGCAGTTTACAGAGGACTGATGTATTGCTCCTTTGCTATAAGAAACTCGTTTTGAGGCCAGTGACCCTGATCATTATTTAATAATGTTGACGGTTTTTAAAAATTATTTAAAGGTTTAGTTTAGCACCTGAACTCTCTCATGTGCTTAATCATCTCCCTTAAGCATATTTGTATTTTTGATAGCAGCTATAATGTTCTCTTTACTAATTCACATCATTAACCAATTCCTGCCTAACCGTTTCTTTGTCCCTGCTGGTTTTCTGTAATTCCTAGTTTTATCTTCTAGAATTCTGGAATCTCTATCTGATCTTAACTCAGCAGCAGCTTTCTGACTGCCAAACTATTGATACAAGAACAGAAGTCAGGGTTTCCTGGACCATTCTAGATCTGCTTCTGAGCCCCTGCCAACCTCTGCCTGCCTTCACCCACCTTTTAAAAAGGTATATACTAGTCATAGTTTCTGCTTGCTGACCAAATGTTGTCTATATTGTAGTAGGTTGGATAGACCCCCCCACCCCCGCCGATTTCGTGTCACCACACCAAACCTCAGACTGTGACCTTTTTTGGAAATAGGGTCTTTGCAGATGTAACTAAGGTAAGGATTGAGGTGACATCATACTGAATTAGGATGAGCCCTGAATCCAATGCGAGTGTCCTTTCAAGAGACAGACAAGGACACACACACCTATAGAGAAGGAGGTGATGAGAAGACAGAAGCAGAGATTGGAGTTAATGCTGAACAAGCCACCAGAAGCTGAAAGAAGCCAGGAAGGATTCTCCCCTTGAGCCTTCAGAGGCAGCACAGCCCCGCCCGCAGTTTGATTTCAGACTTTCTGGTCCCTGGGACTGTGAGACAACACATTTCTGTTGTTTTAAGCCACCAAGTTTTTGTGTGGTAATTTGTTATGGCATTTCTAGGAATGTAATACACATATTTTACAATTTTCCTTCTCTTTTTGTTTTGTTCTTGTTATTATAGAAGAACGATTTTTGTCCCTGCGTAAAGACTGGGATACTCTGGGTACTGTCATGTTCATAGCAGCCTCAGAGGCAGGACAGAGGAAGGAGTGTCGCTGAAACAGGAGTTACGACATTAGCACTCAGGAGGCCTGTTCAGGAAAGGGCAGATGGTGGGTGGCTCGTCTTGGAAACCACCTGAACCCTGGGCCTCGTCCTTATGTCTTACCTTCAAGGCTCCATCTGTACTGACTCTTGTCCTGTCCCCCACCTCTCACCTGCTGGGAGGCCCCAGCAAAACACTGCATCAGGCTTTTATAAGAGAAGTTAATAAAAACTTATCTGTGACTTCCTTCCTACAAACTTGAAATTAATTTTCAGTTTTCCTCCTGACGATAGAAGTAATATGTGCTCCTTGTAAAAGAACACCAACAGATAAGAGAGAAAGGAAATAGGAACTTGAAATCACCTAGAATTTCCCCACCCAAGATAACTACTTTTCTAATGGAGTATACCCACCTGTATTTATATTATTTTTATAAAAATAATTTTGAGAATTTATATAATACCATATGTAAGTTATATAACAATTTTTATAAAAATAATTTGTTTTTGTAACAAATTGTTTTTGTAACTGCTTTTTAAAAACCACTATAAGCAAATATAGTTCCACATTGTCATCTTTATAAGCTGCAAAATATCCCAGAACACAGATGTGCCTTGATTTAGTTAAAGAGTTTACTACTGATGAACGTTTAGGTTGTTGTCATGTATTTTCACTATTATAAACAACTTTACAATAAACTTCTTTTAGACATAATTTTGGGCACACATCTGATTATTTATATAGCATAAATTCCCCAAAATTTTTGAGTGAAAGAATATAAACTTTTGGTGGAGTTAGATATAGTCAGCCAATTACTCTCCAGAAAGGACCAGGTATGATGACTTTCAGTCCTTTTCATCAGTATGTCCTAATTTTGAATTACAGTAAATATTCCCTAATTTTCTGAATAAAACTCTCATAACCTTGCTGTTACTAACATCTAGATTAGAAAGGATCTTAAAAAAAAAGTTTCATGCCGTAATTGGAATTTTTTTGAAGTGCATTTTCCTTCAGTTGTCTCCTTTCTCCCTTTCTGTCTTATTTCTGTTTGAAAGTGCTTTGTGATCACAGTGTGTTATTTACTACTTTGTGACTCTTACAAGCATCAATTAACCATGAACATGACTCACCCTGATGTATGTCTTTCTTAATTCAGTGGTAAGTGCACTTTACCAATTCCGTTGCACTACATATCTCCAAACCTTCAGGACTGCCAGAATGAGTTAGGAAGAAACAGTATCTGGATCTGTTTCCTACAGAAGTGTCAATATTTGCTAAAACAAAGAGCTGGGACTACCCCCAATGGAACGCCATCTGTCCTTGTCTTTGAGAGGCTGCAGGAAAATCCTTTCACAGCCAAGAGATGGTTATTTGGCATAACTGATACTGAAATTCAGCCAGGTGGCTCTCAAAGGTGAAACAGGCTGATGTAAAGAGAGACTTGGCTGTGTGAAAACGGGAAGTTTAGAAATGTGTTTCATTTTTGAATCTATAAACTAAGGATTATTTACTTTACCAAAATATTTCCCATAGGAATCTTTTAATCAGCAGGATCACCTAGCTGATTTAAACATTCCGATCATGAACATGTTATTTTCTTGTACAGCTTTTCAGGAAGTAAGCAGCTGGTAAGATGAGACACAGCTTCCTTCTCAGTCTCATTATTTCAACCATGCTGTTTCTTAAGCAGATAAGCTCCCTACTCTGTTCTACGACATATGGAAGCTCAGTTCTGTTGCAGTTTTAGGGTGGAGGCATAAGACACAGAGTCCAGCTTCTGAAGTATGGTTAGTTGCCTGACTTGGGTTCGAAAGGAAACCTGGTCACCTGGCTTCCTTTGGAGAAAACCCAGATTTCTTTGAACAGCAACCTGAAGAATAATTGAAGAGATCATCTCAGGTCGGAGTGAAATTCTTCAAAATACATTCGATGGCTTTCAGGGCCCAGTCCTCCTCCTCCAGAGTACTGCTCAGTGGGAAGTTTGCCACTTAGAATTTCAGTCCATCTGTGTATTGTCCAGATCTCCCCTGAAGACACATTCATTTGGGAACCTCGAACATTCCATAACATTCTTATGACTCGCCACTTTATCCAGCTATGTCACTTCTTCCAAGTTTATTTCCAGCAGATGCTGCCAGCCCTCAGTGGGACCTTCACCTAATCTCATTCTTCTCAGGAAAAGAGCAGTCATCCCAGCCTCAAGAGGGCTGCAGGCCACCTCCTCTAGCTGTCCCTGCTGGAATGAACCAGGAGGGCAGATCTTCCCACACTGCTCTGCATCTTGGACATCTTGGCCCAGGTTAACTAGATCCAGATAAACCAGAGGGTCTTGGCCACTATGGACACATATATTTCAGCCCCCAAAGATACATGGGTATGTTTCTCTAATGGCTTTTTATATGGACTAAATTTATGCATTCATTCAATAAATTCTTAGTGAACATTACTATGTGTCAGGCATTGTTCTGAGAACATGTTTCTGTGAATAAAACAAAGCCCCAGGTTTAATGGAGTCTGTAATCCACTGGGGGCAGACAGACAATAAGTAATTTATCAGAGGGTGATACATGCTAAGAAAAATAAATAAATAAAGCAGGGAAAAAGGATTGAAGGGGAGGAGAGTGATGGTGGGTGTACGGTGCACACAGCCACGTTACATAAGGAGGGAGACATGGGAAGTTTGACCTGCAGGAGGTGAGGGAGAGCACCACGCAGTTCAGTGTGGGGAAATGCATAACACAGCTAGTGAGAATAGCAAGTTCAAAGGCCCTGAGGCAGAAGAGCACCAACTGTGTTCAAGGAATAAGGGGAGGCCATGCGGTAGTAGGGAGAGCAGTATCCGGTGCCAGCTCACGCTGGACATCATAGCATGCTGAAGATTCTGTATTTTACTCTGAGTGGGATGGGAAGCCAGCAGAAGATTGTGAACAAGAAATTAATACATGTAGCACACTTCAAACACTGTGCACAGTAAGTACTGAAAATTCTAGTTTTTGTTTTTACTTTTCTTGACTCTAAAGGTAAATAACCTCCATTCTGCATTTTGAGAATGATAATTTTTAGCCTAAAATATGGCACAAAGGATAAAAGTCCTGATCTGACAGATCAGATTTGTGGTTACCAGTGGCCAGGGGTGAGGGGAGGAGGAATTGGAGGAAGATGGTCAAAAGGTACAAACTTCCAGTTATAAGATAAATAAGCACTAGGGATGTAATGTGCAACATGATCAATATAATGAGCACTGCTGTGTGTTATAGATGAAAGTTGTTAAGGGAGTAAAGCCTACGAGTTCTCATCACAAGGAAAAACTTTTTTTCTATTTCTTTAATTTTGTATCCATATGAGATGTTTACTAAACGTTGTGATAATCACTTCACCATGTAAGTAAATCAAATCATTATGCTATGTATCTTAAGCTTATCTGTATAAGTGCTGTATGTCACTTATATCTCAATAAAACTGGAAGAAAAAACCTCATTAATATTGAAAAATCCTGATCTTACAAACTTTAGGTCCAATATTAACATCCTACATTTACAAAGAGGATTGATGATTAGATAATTACCTCATGTCCAAGACTAAGTTCTTTTCATCTGCTGCTTGGCAATTATTTTCTTTCTTTCTTTTTTAAAATTAATTTATTAATTTATTTATTTTTGGCTGCGTTGGGTCTTTGTTGCTGCGCACAGGCTTTCTCTAGTTGGGGCAAGCAGGGGCCACTCTTCATGGCAGTGCGTGGGCTTCTCATTGCAGTGGCTTCTCTTCTTGCGGAGCACAGCCTCTAGGGGTGTGGGCTTCAGCAGTTGTGGAATGTGGGCTCAGTAGTTGGGGCTTGTGGGCTCTAGAGCACAGGCTCAGTAGTTGTGGCAGACGGGTTTACTTGCTCTGCAGCATGTGGGATCTTCCCAGACAGGGACTGAACCTGCGTTCCCTGCATTGGCAGGTGAATTTTTTTTTTTTTTTTCAAAAAGCAGAAAAATCATTCTTATTTTTTATGCAAATGCAGCATATTATAACTCTCTGTTCTACACCTTGTTTTTCTTACTTATTGATGTGTCTTAGAGTCCTTCCCTATTAGTATCTTTTTTTTTAATATACAGCAGGCTGTTATTAGTCATCCATTTTACACACATCAGTGTACACATGTCAATCCCAATCTCTCAATTCATCCCACCACAACCCAGCCCTGCCGCTTTCCCCCGTTGGTGTACATACGTTTGTTCTCTACATCTGTGTCTCTATTTCTGCCCTGCAAATCGGTTCATCTGTACCATTTTTCTAGGTTCCACATATATGTGTTAATATACAATATTTGTTTTTCTCTTTTGGACTTACTTAACTCTGCATGACAGTCTCTAGATCCATCCATGTCTCAACAAATGACCCAATTTCGTTCCTTTTCATGGCTGAGTAATATTCCATTGTGTACATGTACCACATCTTCTTTATCCATTCGTCTTTCGATGGGCATTTGGGTTGCCTCCATGACCTGGCTATTGTAAATAGTGCTGCAATGAACATTAGGGTGCATGTGTCTTTTTGAATTGTGGTTTTCTCTGGGTATATGCCCAGTAGTGGGATTGCTGGGTCATATGGTAATTCTATTTTTAGTTTTTTAAGGAGCGTCCATACTGTTCTCCATAGTGGCTGTATCAGTTTAATTTCCCACCAACAGTGCAGGAGGGTTCCCTTTTCTCCACACCTTCTCCAGCATTTGTTGTTTGTAGATTTTCTGATGAAGCCCATACTAAATGGTGTAAGGTGACCTCACTGTAGTTTTGATTTGCATTTCTCTAATAATTAGTGATGTTGAGCAGCTTTTCATGTGCTTCTTGGCCACCTGTATGTCTTCTTTGGAAAAATGTCTATTTAGGTCTTTTGCCCATTTTTGGATTGGGTTGTTTGTTTTTTTTAATTTTGAGCTGCATGAGCTGTTTATATACTTTGGAGATTAATCCTTTGTCCATTGATTCATTTGCAAATATTTTCTCCCATTCTGAGGGTTGTCTTTTCATCTTGTTTATGGTTTCCTTTGCTGTGCAAAAGCTTTGAAGTTTCATTAGGTCCCACTTGTTTATTTTTGTTTTTATTTCCATTACTCTAGGAGGTGGATCAAAAAAAATCTTGCTGTGATTTATGTCAGAGTGTTCTTCTTATGGTTTTCTCTAAGAGTCTTATAGTCTGGTCTTACATTTATGTCTCTAATCCATTTTGAGTTTATTTTTGTATATGGTGTTAGGGAGTGTTCTAATTTCATTCTTTTACATGTAGGAATCCAGTTTTCCCAGCACTACTTATTGAAGGACTGTCTTTTCTCCATTGTATATCCTTGCCTCCTTTGTCATAGATTAGTTGACCATAGGTGTGTGGGTTTACCTCTGGGCTTTCAATCTTGTTCCATTGATCTATGTTTCTGTTTTTGTGCCAGTACCATATTGTCTTGATTACTGTAGCTTTGTACTATAGTCTGAAGTCAGGGAGTCTGATTCCTCCAGCTCTGTTTTTTCCCCTCAAGACTGCTTTGGCTATTTGGGGACTTTTGTGTCTCCATACAAATTTTAAGATTTTTTGTTCTAGTTCCGTAAAATATGCCATTGGTAATTTGATAGGGATTGCATGAATCTGTACATTGCTTTGGGTAGTATAGTTATTTTCACAGTATTGATTCTTCCAATCCAAGAACATGGTATATCTCTCCATCTGTTGGTATCATCTTTAATTTCTTTCTTCAGTGTTTTATAGTTTTCTGCATACAGGTCTTTTGTCTCCCTAGGTAGGTTTATTCCTAGGTATTTGATTCTTTTTGTTGCAATGGTAAATGGGAGTGTTTCCTTAATTTCTCTTTCAGATTTTTCATCATTAGTGTATAGGAATGCAAGAGATTTCTGTGCATTAATTTTGTATCCTACAACTTTACCAAATTCATTGATTAGCTCTAGTAGTTTTCTGGTGGCATCTTTAGGACTCTCTATGTATAGTATCATGTCATCTGCAAACAGTGACAGTTTTACTTCTTCTTTTCCGATTTGTATTCCTTTTATTTCTTTTTCTTCTCTGATTGCCATAGCTAGGACTTCCAAGACTATGTTGAATAATAGTGGTGAAAGTGGACATCCTTGTCTTGTTCCTGATTTTAGAAGAAATGCTTTGTTTTTCACCATTGAGAATGATGTTTGCTGTGGGTTTGTCATATATGGCCTTTATTATGCTGAGGTAGGTTCCCTCTATGCCCACTTTCTGGAGAGTTTTTATCATAAATGGGTGTTGAAGTAACATTCTTTATTGTAAAGTCTATTTTATCTGATATGAGTATTGCTACTCCAGCTTTCTTTTGATTTCCATTTGCATGGAATATCTTTTTCCATCCCCTCACTTTCAGTCTGTATGTATCCCTAGGTCTGAAGTGGGTCTCTTGTAGACAGCATATATATGGGTCTTGTTTTTGTATCCATTCAGCAAGCTTGTGTCTTTTGGTTGGAGCATTTAATCCATTCACATTTAAGGTAATTATTGATATGTATGCTCCTATTACCATTTTCTTAATTGTTTTGGGTTTGGTTTTGTAGGTCCTTTTCTTCTCTTGTGTTTCCCACTTAGAGAAGTTCCTTCAGCATTTGTTGTAGAGCTGGTTTGGTGGTGCTGAATTCTCTTAGCTTTTGCTTGTCTGTAAAGCTTTTGATTTCTCCATTGAATCTGAATGAGATCCTTGCTGGGTAATGTTGGTTGTAGGTTCTTCCCTTTTATCACTTTAAGTATATCATGCCACTCCCTTCTGTCTTGTAGAGTTTCTGCTGAGAAATCAGCTGTTAACCTTATGGGAGTTCCCTTGTATGTTATTTGTCATTTTTCCCTTGCTGCTTTCAATAATTTTTCTTCGTCTTTAATTTTTGCCAGTTTGATTACTATGTGTCTCAGTGTGTTTCTCCTTGGGTTTATCCTGTATGGGAGTCACTGCACTTCCTGGACTTGGGTGGCTATTTCCTTTCCCATGTTAGGGAAGTTTTCGACTATAATCTCTTCAAATGTTTTCTCGGGTCCTTTCTCACTCTCTTTTCCTCTGGGACCCCTATAATGCAAATGTTGTTGTGTTTAATGTTGTCCCAGAGGTCTCTTAAGCTGTCTTCTTTTCTTTTCATTCTTTTTTCTTACTCTGTTCCACAGCAGTGAATTCCATCATTTTGTCTTGCAGGTCACTTATACGTTCTTCTGCCTCAGTTATTCTGCTATTGATTCCTTCTAGTGTATTTTTAATTTCGGTTATTGTATTGTTCATCTCTGTTTGTTCTTTAATTCTTGTAGGTCTTTGTTAAACATTTCTTGCATCTTCTTGATCTTTGCCTCCATTCTTTTTCTGAGGTCCTGGATCATCTTCTCTATCATTATTCTGAATTCTTTTTCTGGAAGCTTGCCTATCTCCACTTCATTTAGTTGTTTTTCTGGGGTTTTACCTTGTTCCTTCATCTGGTACATAGCCTTTTCATCTGGTCTGTCTTTCTGTGAATGTGGTTTTTGTTCCACAGGCTGCAGGATTGTAGTTTTTCTTGCTTCTGCTGTGTGCCCTCTGGTGGTGAGGCTATCTAAGAGGCTTGTGCAGATTTCCTGATGGGAGAGACCGGTGGTGGGTAGAGCTGGCTGTTGCTCTGGTGGGCAGAGCTCAGTAAAACTTTAATCCACTTGACTACTGATGGGTGGGGCTGGATTCCCTCCCTGTTGGTTGTTTGGCCTGTGGCAACCCAAGGCTGGAGCCTACCTGGGCTCTTTGGTGGAGCTAATGGCAGACTCTGGGAGAGCTCACGCCAAGGAGTACTTACCAGAACTTCTGCTGCCAGTGTCCTTGTCCCCACTGTGAGCCACAGCCACCCCCTGCCTCTGCAGGAGACCTTCCAACAGTAGCAGGTAGGTCTGGTTCAGTCTCCCCTGGGTTCACTTCTCCTTCCCCTGGGTCCTGATACGTACACTCCTTTGTGTGGGCAGGCAGATTCTTAACCACTGTGCCACCAGGGAAGTCTCCCTGGCAATTTATTTTCTAAAAAACTTCTTATTATGGACATTTTCAAACTTAATACAAAATTAG
This sequence comes from Kogia breviceps, assembly GCF_026419965.1. Lineage (NCBI taxonomy): Eukaryota > Metazoa > Chordata > Mammalia > Artiodactyla > Physeteridae > Kogia > Kogia breviceps. Next base: position 50,086,712 of record NC_081318.1, read on the forward strand.
ATAGAATACCCAGTTTCAAGCAATTATCAATTAATGGTTAATGTTGTTTCTTCTGTATTACCATTTTCCTCCCACTCCACATAGAATTACTTTATAGCAAATCCCAGACATATCTTTTCATCTGTAAAGGCCTCAGTATATAGCTCTGAAAATAAAATCTTTCTGTTTTGCTTTACCATAAGACCCTTATCACACCTACAAATTTAATGGTAATTCCTTAAGATCATAAAAAATCCAGTCATTCATCAGATTTTCTTGGTTGTCTCATTAATGCTTTTAAAGAATAGTTGATTTGTTAAAGTGGGATCCAAACATGCATGTTGCATTTGGGTGTTAGGTCTTGTAAATCTTTTAAAATCTGACTATTCGTCCTTCCTGTTTGTTTTCATTTATTTGTGAAAAAACTTGGTCTTTTGTTCCCTAGATGTCCCTCATTTTGGATTTTGCTGAATGCCTCCCTATGGAGTTGTGAATATGTTCCTCTTTCCCCTTGTTTTTCCTGTAAACTGGTAGTTGGCTCTAGAGGCATAACCAAGTTGGATTTTTTTGGCAAGACTACCTCATGGGAGGTGCTGTGAACTTCCTGTTACACCCCATCAGGAGGTATGTCCTGCCTCGCTTTCTCTTTCTCTTATATTTGGTAAAATACACATAACATCAAATTTACCCTTTTAGCCACATTAAAGTGTACAATTCAGTGGTATTTAATACATTCACCATGTTGTGCAACTACCACCACTATCTAATTCTGGAACTTTTCCGTCACCTCAAAAAGAAACTCTGTACCCATTAAGTAGTCACTCCCCATCTCCCTCTCCCCAGCCCCTGGCAGCCATGAATCTACTTTTTGTCTCTCTGAATTTTTCATATAAATGTAATCATGTAATACGTGGCCTTTTGTATCTGGCTTCTTTCACTTAGTATAATGTTTTCAAGGTTCATGCATGTTTGTAGCATGTGTCAGTACTACATTCCTTTGTAAAAAAAAAATTAATTAATTAATTAATTTTTGGTTGTGTTGGGTCTTTGTTGCTGCATGTGGGCTTTCTCTAGTTGCGGTGAGCGTGGGCTCCTCCTTGTTATGGTGCGCGGGCTTCTCATTGCAGTGGCTTTTCTTGTTGCGGAGCATGGGCTCTAGGTACACGGGCTTCAGTAGCTGTGGCACATGGGCTCAGTAGTTGCAGCTCGTGGGCTCTAGAGCACAGGCTCAGTAGTTGTGGCACATGGGCCTAGTTGCTCCACGGCATGTGGGATCTTCCTAGACCAGGGCTTGAACCCGTGTCCCTTGCATTGGCAGGTGGATTCCTAACCACTGTGCCACCAGGGAAGTCCCCTGCTTTCCTTTTAATGGCTAAATAATATTCCATTGTATGGAATTTTATTTATCTATTCCTCAGTTGATAGACATTTGGGTTTTTTCCACCTTTTGACTTCTGTGAATAGTGATGCTATGAACATTCATGTACTGTTTTGCTGCAACACCTGTTCTAATCACTAGGAGTGCCTCTCTTTTTGTGGTGTTCAGACTCATCGGTGGGTTCAGTTGGCCTCAGCCTGATCCATATATGATAATGTTCCCTGTGGGCCCTTCATCTATTGATTTTAGCCACTGTTGATGACCACTGCCTATTCCAATAGGGTTCCAACAGCACACTTCTCATAGAGGTCGAGGTGGTCTAACCATTTTACTTTCAGTTAACATTAAAGCAGCACTGTTCTGGGCAACCAAGTTCATGCATTCCTATGAGGGGAAGAAAATGGGGGGCAGAGGGGCTGGTGACCAAAAAGTGTGAGAAAAGCTGCATATGATGGATGCCCTTGCTGCAGACTGCAGTGCTCACTCACGTGCTAAGGCCCCTGGGAAGCTGTGTAGTCAAAAAGCCTGTTTAGCTTTAACTCTGTATTTCCCAAGTTTATTTGACTATGAATATTTTTTTTCTTTATACTTATTCTAATTATCTATTAGAACATGCTTTGGAGAATATTGTTTAGTGTCTAGGTTACTTAAAATACTACTAATTAATTTATACCTATGTGTTTCCTAGCTGTTTGGAACTGACCTGACAGTCCCCAGAAGCTTCTATTATCACTTAGTGGCCATAAGTTAACCATATTCTTGCAAAATCCCTGGACAGCAGAGTTGGCAATATTTCTGGCAAAGCTTCACCTGGAAACTCTGAGTTGAGATTACGTCCTTGGGAATGAATGCTTGAGTCAAAGAAGCAAATATCAATTTCACCCATCACCTCAATCTTAAGTGTTTGATGGACACCTGTGAGAAACCTTAGAGAAGCACCATACTGCTGTGTAAGCCAGAGCTGCTTATCATTCCTCTCTGCTCTTCATTGCTTTACTCCGCATGGCCCCCAAACCATGTCGAGGTCCCCCTTCATGTTTCCCTGGGTCACACTGCTGAAGGCTCTGTCCCACCACCCACATGTCAGCGTGGTTAGATAATGCTAAACACAGAGGTCACGTGGAGAGAGGGTCTAGCAGACTCCTTGGTTGACTTTCTAAGGTCAGGGATTTGACAGAACTCCTTTCCTGTGGCCACTTTAATGCATTTCACTTACTAGTTTGCTTTTTAAGTTTTTAACCAGTCAACCAGCCATGCAAAATGCTGTGTGATATGCACCTTTGAGGCCAGAAGCATGGCACAAAGGTGGTGCCTGCCCTCACCATTTAGGTGGACTCAGCAGGGTAGCAGGGACTTGTGGGGAGTGGGAGGAGGCTGGTAGGAGGAAGAGTAGTTAGCAATCCAGTGTGGGGAAAGTGGAAACCCTGGGCCATTTCACTGTTAAAGAGAGGACCCAGCTCTATGAAGTGTGTGCTGTAATTGGAGCTTCTAGGTAGAGGCAGTAATGAAGGTCAGCCAGAGTATATCGTGGTTCCAGGTCAGAGATTTGCTGGGGATACAGGGGAAGGGGCCTGGCCAGAGTTGGGCAGGGTCCCAGGACCCTGGAGGTCATCTGCCTTGGTCCTGATGGGCTCAGGAGTTAAGCAGGGCCGAGTATGCTTGTGAAAGGCCTCACTGGCCTAACCTAAAAATTAACTTATACAACCTAACATCCAGCATCCTAGGACAGGCTGGCATTGAGAGGCAGGATAATGGAGCAGTTGAGAGCACAGATGTCGGTGCCAGACTTCCAGGGTTCAAATGCTAGCTCTGCTGCTCACTAGCTGTGTGACCTTGGGCAAGTCACTCCACCTCTCTGTGCCTCTGTCTTCCCAGGGAGGAATAAAAGTAATACCTATCTTATAGGATTGTTTATGAAGATTAAAGGAGCTAAGATATGCAAAAGCACTTAGAACCATTCCTGGCACCTAGTAAAGTGTTGAGATTTACCTGTTATGATTAAATGGTGGGCTTAGAGGACAGATCCGTGAGCTGCTGGGCACTGAGAGCTGCTGGGGTGCTGGGTAAGCAGTGGGGAGGAGGGGGGCTCCAGGGCAGGTGGGCAGGAGCAAAGGAGAGAGGGAAGGGACTCTGCCTGTGGACAAGCCAAGGGCGGGGGGGAGAGCTGGATCTTGAACTCACCAGACACCCCACCATTTTTGGAACAGGGAAGGTTGCAGAGCCCCGTTCCGTGCCAATAGGCCCAGATCACAGTTTGCTCCTGTCTCCCTAGGAAAAAGGGGGTCATGGCCATGTTCACATCCCTGTCCCTAGGTTACCTGAGTTCCCCTCCTGGCCTCCTTCTCCAGTGGTTCCCATGTGTCTCTCATCTGTTCTCTTTAGAACACTCACAAAAGTTTCAACTAGGGCTTCCCTGGTGGCGCAGTGGTTGAGAATCCGCCTGCCGATGCAGGAGACACGGGTTCGTGCCCCGGTCCGGGAAGATCCCACATGCCACGGAGCAACTAAGCCCGTGAGCCATGGCCGCTAGGCCTGCGCGTCCGGAGCCTGTGCTCCGCAACGGGAGAGGCCACAACAGTGAGAGGCCCGCATACCGCAAAAAAAAAAAAAAAAAAAAAAAAAAAGTTTCAACTAAACTTAGTATCAGGTTATAATTCTTTTTCCTGATGACTCAGCTTGTTTTTCCTTTTCATTTTCTGCATGAGAAAAGGGAAAACCTTCCCTAGGATCACTGAACACAGCCTTCCTTTCTCTTGATAATAGCTTGCTGAAGGTGGGGAGGGGGTAGTGCCCGGAAACTGCCAGGCAAGTAGAGCTGACTGTCCACATGTCACAGTGTCCAGAGGCTTCCGTGTCCCCGTGTCCCCTGCTACCTGGCCTGTCAGTACCGGCTCCAGGGGGCTTTGCGTGCTCACTGGCCCAGCTTTCAGAACCAGGCCACCACCAGCCAGCCCGGTGGGGGGCTCCAGCTCCATCCCCCCCATGGTGACGTGGGATCTGTTTCATCTCAGTATATAATTAGCTAAAACTAGACCAAGTCACTGCTTTTAACAGCCCTTTTGCCTCCTGATCTTACCCACTCCCATTTTTGTTTTGGGAGGATCTTCCTTTCCACTTCAGGGTCCAGAAATATATACTTGGTTTTGTTTAAAAATTGTTTTCTAAGAATATCAATGCGACCGCCCTACTCTCTAACTCTGCCAGCACCCTCCTGCCTCTTTTTCTTACCTGTGCCATTTCCTCTCTAGGTCGTGTCCTCAGCCCTGTGCTTGGGTATGAAAGCATCCTGGACGTTGGGCACCTAGGTCTTCCCCCCTCTCACCTCCACTTGTGTCCCTCTGTCTTCTCTCAGCACCACCTCTGGACCAGTTCGGTGGACCCCAGCCCTTGGTTCAGACCTTTCTGTTTGGGGGTCACACGGCAGCCTGGTGTGTTAAGGGCAAAGCTCACTGGCATCTAGGTTCCCCATACACTGCTTTGATGCTCCCTCGTTAGCAGCAGCCTCAGTCCCTATGTCACACTGAGAGCCAGCCCCTATCTCATAGTCACTATTAACTTTAAAAAGTAGGTCCATATTTGGCACTGCCCACTCAGAACGAGGTGCTAAAGTCTGCACTATTCACTGCTAAGTTCTTTGTGAGTTTCAGTCAGCTCCTTACTTTCTCCGTCTCTAAAGATGGCCTCTGCTTCTTTTCCTGGCTTCACACTCTGGGTGAGGAAAAAGGTAGTGAGATGCTCCTAAGACCAAAGTCATGATTGCTCCCCTTTCCTGAGGGTCTCCACACACGGGTTCAGGGGCATGTGTAGGTAGTGTAGGTTTGTATGTTCTGAGGGGAGAAGTGATTCCACAACAGAAAGAAGTGGCCTCACAAGAATGAAAGGACAACTTCAAACATGCTGTCAGTAACTCATCAAATGACAGCGATGAAGTAACCCTTCAGGTCATGCCTGGCAGCCAACTGATCCTGGGCAGGGGAAACCAATGGCCAAAGAGAGGAGGAAGCAAACCTGAGCCAACTTGCTCACGGGCTGCAATATGCAAATGTGGGTACAAAGTGGTTACTTAATTCTTGTACCTGTTCTGACTGAGCACACGCTTGAAGTATTTGTTTTTATTTTTATTTATTTATTTATTTTAACATCTTTATTGGAATATTATTGGTTTGCAATGTTGTGTTAGTTTCTGCTGTATAACAAAGTGAATCAGCTATACATATACACACTAGAAGTATTGGGCCAGGATTTGACAGGATGCCAATCCAAACCATCCATGTTTTTTTTTTTTTTTTTGCGGTACGCGGGCCTCTCACTGCTGTGGCCTCTCCCATTACAGAGCACAGGCTCCGGACGCACAGGCTCAGCGGCCATGGCTCACGGGCCCAGCCGCTCCGTAGCATGTGGGATCCTCCCGGACCGGGACACGAACCCGCGTCCCCTGCATCGGCAGGCGGACTCTCAACCACTGCGCCACCAGGGAAGCCCCCATCTGTGGTTTTAAAGTGACTGTACTTAGCTGACTTATTTGTGATCCCCTCTTCATTACTGTGTCTTGGACAGTATCAAAAAAGACCTGCCTGTGGCTGTTTATATAAATCTTCAAGTTCAGTATCTTGTGAGCTTCCAGAACTTTTGTTGGCAGAACATGGTAGTGCTTTATAAATGCATGTGGGAGAGAACCTTGAAAAGATGGTAGGCTCGTTTATAGAAGAGGTAGCAAACAATGACCTTTCTGGAACATAGAAAACAAAATGTATGCATCTGCTTTAAGCAGCTTTTTATTAGCGAAATGCACGGCTTGCTTTATAAATAGTAAAACCTAAGCCTTGGTAGCAGTTTTAATTCTCCACGGAGCACAGATTATGTTCAAAGGGCTAAAATGGTTCATGGTTAGATCAGAATGGGTTACGGAACAATTAGAAAATTCAACTCGAAATAAATGTCGAGGGGCTTCCCCGGTGGCGCAGTGGTTGAGAATCCACCTGCCAATGTAAGGGACACGGGTTCGAGCCCTGGTCTGGGAAGATCCCACATGCCGCGGAGCAACTGGGCCCGTGAGCCACAACTGCTGAGCCTGCGTGTCTGGAGCCTGTGCTCCGCAACAAGAGAGTCTGCGATAGTGAGAGGCCTGCGCACCATGATGAAGAGTGGCACCCACTTGCCGTAACTAGAGAAAGCCCTTGCACCGAAACGACGACCCAACACAGCCAAAAATAAATAAATAAATTTAAAAAAAATGTCGACTGAGTGGTTCTAGGACTGAGCGCTGTTACTGGCGGGTGGGGTGTCTAACATTTGGATGCATCTGAATTATCGTCACTGAGTGAGAGAGGACCTTAGCCGTCATCTTCTCTCTTTTCCCCAGCCTCCAGTCCTGGAACCTCTGACAGCCTATATGGTTGACCTTGCCCAGGACCTCACAGGCAGCCTACCTCGTGGATGCTTGCCCAGATCTAAGCTTATACGGTTTCCCCGTGGCCTCGAAATACCCAGCTTCCTCTCTGAATGGCCCAGAGTGAATGCATGTCTATAAGACAGGTTTTCTAATACCTGAAGTTAGGTCTCATGTGTCTTCCAACTTGGCTTTTCCTTTTTCAGGCTGATTCTGTGGATCTGGATCCTTCTGAGGTGGCCCAGTTAATCGAAGAGAATGAACTTCCTGGAGAGAAGAGAACAGTGCTTCAGCCAAGCAAAGAGTAGTAGCTGTGCTTCTAAACGAGACTGTCCCAAAAGCCCATGAGCATTTTCTAGACCAGCATCCCATCTCATTCAGCCTTTCCTCCCATTCAGAGTTTCCAGAACTTTCACCATCCTGGAGGTCCAGCACTAGCTGGCATCGATTAACCAATGGTCTTAAAAGGGATAATAATACTCCATTGTATGTATACATATATACACACAGCGTTTGGTGCATCTGTTCGTCCATTGATGCATGCTGGGACTGCTTCCACCTTTGACTCTGGTGAATAATGCTGCTATGAACATGGCTGTACAAATATTTGCTCAAGTCCCTGCTTTCCTTTCCGTGGGGTATATACCCAGAAGTGGAATTGCTGGATCATATGGTAATCCCACATTTTGAGGAACTGTAATGCTGTTTTCCACAGGAACTGCACATGATCATTTTTTTTTAAACTGCATATGCTATAGTATAACTATAACAATTTATTAGATATTGCCAAACTTTTTTCTAAAATTATACACACACACACACACACACACACACACACACACACACACACACATCCCTACCAGCAGTGACCCAAATCTTTACCAACACTATTATCAGATTTCTTAATTTTTGCAAATTTAGTGGTTTTAAAATGATTATTTTATCATGGTCTTAATTTTTATTTCCCTAATTACCACTGCAATTACTCATTTTACATGTTTTTAAGTTTAGTTTTTCATATGGAAGTCTTTAATCCATTAAGAATTAATTTTTGTGTATGGTGTATGATAGAAATCTAATTTTACTTTTTTTTAAAAAAATTGATTTATTTTATTTTTGGCTGTATTGGGTTTTTGTTGCTGCACACAGGCTTTCTCTAGTTGAGGTGAGCAGTGGCTACTCTTCATTGCAGTGTGCAGGCTTCTTATTGTGGTGTTTTCTCTTGTTGCGGAGCACGGGCTCTAGGCATGCGGGCTTCAGTAGTTGTGGCTTGTGGGCTCAGCAGTTGTGGCGCACAGGCTTAGTTGCTCCGCAGCATCATCTTCCCGGACCAGCGCTCGAACCCGTGTTCCCTACATTGCTGGGCAGATTCTTAACCACTGCGCCACCAGGGAAGCCCTTCACTCCTTTTTATGTGGATAACCAAGTGTCCTGGTTCCATCCTTTTCCCATAGCCACTATCTCATATGTCAAGTTTCCATATATGGTTGGTTTGCCTCTGAGCTGTTTGTTCATTTGGTTACTTTGTCAACCTACGTTAATGGCATCTGTTCTCTTTATCAGGAGGGGACAATGAGGTATTGACAGAGACTGATCCTGGGTTAATTGGGCACTTACTGTCCGGCATTGTAATTGTACCTGGCTATGGACGAGGTGGTTGGAATTGGCCTGCTGGTTGAATAAAGTCCATGCACTCATGGAGTTCAAAGATACACATATTTAAATCCCGATGATGTAACGTGGTAAGTGTGGTAATAGAGGAATAGCTGACACGATATGAGAAAAAAACAGCAAAGAAACAACTAACTAGTATTTGGGTGTCCAAGAAGGTAACAGGGGGGTGACCATTTCAGATGAGCTGAGGTCTAGAGGTACACAAACTTATTATCAAATCCCAGTGCTCCTACTTATTAGCTGTGTGACCCTGAAAAATTCTCAAGACATCGTTGAGCCTCAACTTCCTATCTATTCAACAGAGGTAATACTACTACTTACCTCAGAAGGTTGCTGGCAAGATTAAAACAAACCATATATCAGGAGCACTTAGCCCAGGGCCTGACACCGTGGAAGTCCTCAATACATGTACACCTATCAATTCATTCATCCAATAATATTAACTGAGTACCTACTATGTGCCAGACATGGTAATAGGCTATAAGTACAAGTGTGAGAAGGCAAATGGTCTTTGCTCTCATGTAGCTTTTGGTCAACCAGGATACACATATGCTTATAAAATATTCACACAACTATATCATTACAGATTTGATGAGTGCTATAAAGGGAAATTATACCATGCTAGGATAGAACAGAAGAGGGAAACCTGATTGATGATGATTGTTTTTATTATCACTACACATTTCTGAGCTGGGACTTGAAGGGTGGATAGGAGTTTATGGGCACGGCAAGCGGGGATGGCCATTCCAGGCAGACTGAACTTCAGAGGAAAAGGCATGAGATGCGAAAGCTTTTCTCTAGGTCAGGGGCAAGTGCCTGGGCCCCCCTCACTGCCCAAAGACTTAGAGGGATTCCTCATGTCCACCTTTCCCAGGGAACAGGCAGGAGAAGAAGTTGAGTGCCTGTGGCCCACAAGCAGGTCTGGTGCCTCAGTGAACCCTGATCTTTTTGTCAGTGTGGTAAACTGTTCTCAATCCACTGACCAGCTCCTTGGTAATACTGGGCTGAAGATAAATGGTGAAAATGGCTTAGATGCTGGATTACAGTGAAGTCCTTTTGATGTTAATGTTGGTCAAAAATGTATTTAGGACTGACCTCAGTTTGGCACTCCAAAGCTCAAAGAAAAAAGAGGTGCTCAGAGAAAAGAAAGTAAAGTGATTAAAAGATTTTCCAAGACGTATGTGAAGTATGTTTACAAGCTAACAGTGAATACTGCTTTGCCATTTAGAGCAGATGGGACAAAGAGTTATATTTGCAAGAAGGGAAATACAGGTGTTTGTGAGGAGTTTTTCTGGAACAAGTACAATTCAATAGTTCTCAAATTGCAGTGTATATCAGAGTCCCTCCAGGAGCCTGTTACAAATTTAGACTCCCTCAGCAGTGATGGCCATTGTCAGCGTGCTCAGGAGTCTGCATGGGTTCTCTCCCAGCCAGAGAGCCCTGGCTCTGCCCACTCCACACCGCAGCTTAGTGCTAGGTCTGGGGCAGATGCATCCTGGGAGAAGTTTGCCACAGAGGCAGCCCAGATCCCAGGGGGCAGCACAGCCACCTCAGTTCCTGCAGCCACTATGCCCCGACCCCCAGCCCCAGGCTACTCCACACCAGAGCCTTGAACTAGATCTGGGACAAACACAACAAAGAAAGGGTTGTGACCTTGGGCAGCTTCTGAGCAGAACTGCAGCTGCCTGTGTAGGCAGTGCATAGGTCCTCACTTGCTTCAGCATCACCTCCTTTGAGGCAGGGCTCACACTCAAGGGCAATGGATCCTGACTGAACCCAACCCTCAGGGCTTCTAATCCAACAACTGAGGGGACAGACCCCACCCCTGCCAGGGTGTCAAGAGAGGAAGCCCCATCTCATATCCTGCACAGGCCTTAGATACTACAACACCTACCACACCCCCTGTCCAGGGGATAACAGCCAGCACACCCTGAGGAAAGACGTGACTGGTGTCCATACCAAAACCAGCCCTTGCATGAAAAACGCGGGACATACGTAGTCTACACAGGGATGTTCTCACATAAAAACACCCCTTCAAGACCACAGTAGATAACTGTTTCTCTTAAATTCATAGAGACAGAGAAAGTTAAGTAAAATGAAAAGGCAGAGGAACTACACCCAATCAAAAGAACAAGAGAAATCCTCTGAAAGAACAAATTATGAAACAGAGCTCACCTGTCTACTAGACCCCAAGTTCAAAAAGGTGGTAATAAAAATGCTAACTGAATTAAGAAAGATTATCAATAGAAAACACAGATCACTGTAACAGGAACTAGAAACTATAAACATGAACCAATAAAAAATATACAGTTCCATTGCTGAGATAAAAACCAACCTAGAAGCAATGAATAGCAGACTAAATGACACAGAAGAATGAATAAGTGATCTGGAAGATAGGATAATGCAAATCACCCAATCAGAACAGCAGACAGAAAGACAAATGAAAAAAAAAAAAAGAAAGTAAGCAACATATAAGATCTATGGGATAATATAAAACATGCCAACCTATGCATAATAGGGGTTCCAGAAGGAGAAGAGAGAGAGAAGGGGATCAAAAAATGTATTTGAAGAAATTATGGCTGAAAACTCCTCAAACCTAAAGAAGGAAACAAATATCCAGGTACAGGAAGCACAGAGGGTCACAAACAAGATGAACCCAAAAAGACCAAGACATATTATAATTAAAATGGCAAATGTTAAAGAGAGGATTCTAAAGACAGCAAGAGAAAAACAAAGAGTCAGTTACAAGGGAACCCCCATAAGGCTATCAGTTGATTTCTCTGCAGAAACTTTGCAGGCCAGAAGGGACTGGCATGATATATTCAAAAAACCTGCAACATAGGATATTCTACCCATCAAGATTAGCATTTAGAATAGAAGGAGAGGTAAAGAGTTTCTCAGACAAGAAAAAACTATAATAATTCAGCAATACTAAATCTACACTAAAAGAAATATTGAAGGGTTTTCTCTAAATAGGAAAGAAGGGCATCCGGCTGCAAGACTGGCCCATCCATCCTCAACAGCGACCTGGCCAGTTTAGGGGCCAAGTGCCTCTGGATGCTGGACTCTGGGGCCGATTATCTGCACCTGGATGCATTTTGTTCCCAACATCACCTTTGGTCACCCTGTGGTAGAAAGCCTCCGAAATCAGCTAGGCCAGGACCCTTTCTTTGACATGCACATGATGGTGTCCAGGCCGGAACAGTGGGTGAAACCAACGGCTGTAGCAGGAGCCAATCAATATACTTTTCATCTCAAAGCTACTGAGAACCCGGGGGCTTTGATCAAAGACATTTGGGAGAATGGAATGAAGGTTGGCCTTGCTATCAAACCAGGAACTACAGCTGAGTATTTGGCACCATGGGCTGATCAGATAGATATGGCCTTGGTTATGACAGTGGAACCTGGTTTGGAGGGCAGAAATTCATGGAAGATATGATGCCAAAGGTTCACTGGTTGAGGGCCCAGTTCCCATCTTTGGACACTGAGGTTGATGGTGAAGTAAGTCCTGACACCATCCATAAATGCGCAGAGGCAGGAGCTAACGTGATTGTAACTGGCAGTGTCATTATGAGGAGTGAAGACCCCAGATCTGTGATAAACCTGTTAAGAAATGTTTGCTTAGAAGCTGCTCAGAAACGTTCTCTCGATCGATGGAACCACAAGGAGTCCAGTGTTTCTGCTTATGAGATTTCCTTTTTACTGGCAAATAAGAATATTGCCTACCAAATCATAACACAGTTGAGGCAGTGCTGCTCTTCTGAGCAATTATTCATTCTAGTGACTAAAATCCATTTTGCAGAATGTTCCAAGAGGTTAGAAATTGGTACACACCAATTACATTTTCAGTGATGGAATTTAAAGATTAGTGTGGTAAAATACCATTTTTACTGGGAGACTTGATTTTTATAAAGAGTAAAAATATGGCTATATCAAGGTTATGAACAGAAATATGTCTTAATGCGTAAGGAAGGTATATTAGCTACTATGAAAATTTTTTTTTCTGAATTTCTAAAAAGAATTTTCTTTGCTTCTTGGCTTTTCTGAATGCAAAGGAAGTCCGGTTTTTCCTGTTTCATGTCATTTTTGATTTATGTATGTGCATGATAACTAAGTTTGGATCTGGCTGGGATGGCTCTTCTAGCTTCAAAAACATCTATTTTTTACTTTGCACCTTATATTTGATACATAAAAAAAACGATGTATTATGAAGTCCAGGGATTTTCAGGTAGTCTCTTGTAAAACTCAGGCACAAGTTTTAGCAGGGTGTTTTCTTTGTTAGCTTTGCTCTAGGGGCAGGTTATTCAGTGGTTCTTCCCCCACCCCCTACCCACCCTCCACCAACCCCAGTTCCCCTTTTTCTTAATCACACCTGCTATTCTTAAGGACATAAGATGTTTTCCTAGCTCTATGCTAAAAGGAAAGGTAGGCCTCTATTTGGAAGTAATATTAAGTTGAATTCTGACTCTCTTCCCCTTTCTATTTGTTTGATCTTAGCAAACCAATCCAACCAACCTCTCTGAGCTGATTATTAACTGATTTATATATTGAATATAATCATAACAACAGTGGGGGGTTGTGTTGTGGATTAAAAGATAGTATTAATTATATACGTAAAGCTTCCACTACTATTCCTAGAATTGTAGGGTAGTAGAATTTGAGGATGCTCAATACAAAGTAGCTATCATTATATACATTTATGCTTTGTAGATTATAAAGTATCTTGATATAATCTCATTAAACCTACAAATCAGTCCTAAAAAAAAAAAAAGGAAAGAAGCAAGACTCTATAAGAAAAGGAAAATCACAATAGAAAAGGCAATATATGAAAGGATTGAAGATCACTTAAATAAGTCAGTACCAAGGTTAAAAAATAATTAAAATGATAAAAGAGGTTATAACCACAATAAACAGTAAAAGGATAAGCATGAAGATGTAAAATAGGATGTCAAAATCACAAAATGTAGGAGAGGGGAATATAAAATGTAGATCTTTTAGAATGTGTCTGAACTTAAATGACTATCCGTTTAAAGCAAGTAGATGTAGTTATGGGTCAACATACTTGAAATCTATGGTAAATACAAATGAAAAACAGACAACAGATTCACAAAAACCAAAAAAGAAAGGAACTTAAGTATACAAAAGAAAATCATCAAATCACAAAAAGAAAAACAAAAAGAAGAAGAAATGAACAAAGAAGAACTACAAAACAACTGGAAAACAAGGATTAAAATGGCAGTAAGTATATACCTATCAATAATTACTTTAAATGTCAATGGACTAAATGCTCCAATAAAAAGACACAGAGTGGCAGATTGGATAAAAAACAAGAACCTACAATATGCTGCCTATAAGAGACTCACTTCAGGGCAAAAGTTACACACAGACTGAAAATAAGGGCATAGAAAAATATATTTCATGCAAATGGAAATGAGAAGAAAGTGGGAGTAGCAAAACTCATATCAGACAAAATAGACTTTAAAACAAAGGCCATAAAGGAAGACAAAAAAGGCATTATATAATGATAAAGCGATCAATACTAAAAGAGGATATTACACTCGTTAACATATATGCACCCAATATAGGAGCATCTAAATATATACAACAAATACTAACAGACATAAAGGGAGAAACTGACAATGATACAATAACAATAGGAGACTTTAACTCCCCACTAACATCAATGGACAGATCATCCACACAGAAAATCAACAAGGCAACAGAGGTCCTAAAAGACACAATAAACCTGTTGGAATTAATTGATATCTACAAGACACTACATTCAAAAAACACAGAATACACATTCTTTTCAATTGCTCATGGAACATTCTCTAGGATAGACCACATACTAGGTCACAAAATAAGCCTCAACAAATTTAAGAGGGCAGAAATTATTTCAAGCATCTTTTCTGACCACAATGGAATGAAACTGCAAATCAACCACAGAAAGAAAAATGGGAAAAGAACAAACAAGTGGAGACTAAACAACATGCTACTAAAAGAAACCAACAGGTCAGCAGTGAAACCAAAAAAATCAGAAAATACCTCCAGACAAATGAAAATGAAAACACCACCTTACAAAATCTATGGTTTGCAGCAAAAGCAGTTCTAAGAGGGAAGTTCATAGTGATACAGACCTTCCTCAAGAAACAAGAAAAATCAGAAAGACCACAAAAGACCCAGAATTGCCAAAGCAATCCTGAGGGAAAAGAACAAAGCTGGGGGTATAACTCTTCCAGACTTTGGACTATACTACAAAGATACAGTAATCAAAACAATGTGATATCAGCACAAAAACAGACATATGGATCAATGGAATAGAATAGAGAGCCCCAAATAAACCCACACATCTAGGATCAATTAATCTATGACAAAGGAGGCAAGAATATACAATGGGAAAGAGAGTTTCTTCAGCAAGTGATGTTGGGAAAGCTGGACAGTCACATGTAAATCAATGAAATTAGAACATTCCCTCACACCACATTCAAGAATAAACTCAAAATGGCTTAAAGACCTAAATATAAGACATGACACTATAAAACTCCTAGAAGAGAACACAGGCAAAACATTCTCTGACATAAATTGTAGCAATATTTTCTTAGATCAGTCACCCAAGGCAAAAGAAATAAAAGCAAAAATAAACAAATGGAACCTAATCAAAGTTAAAAGCTTTTGCACAGCAAAGGAAACCATCCCAAAACAAAAAGACAACTTACAGAATAGGAGAAAATATTTGCAAACAACGTGACTGACAAGGGGTTAATATCCAACATATGCAAACAGCTCATACAACTCAATATCAAAAAAACCAAACAACCCAATCGAAAAATGGGCAGAAGACCTAAATAGACATTTTTCCAAAGACATACAGAAGGCCAATAGGCACATGAAAAGATGCTCAATATTGCTAATCATCAGAGAAATGCAAATCAAAACCACAGTGAGGTATCATCCACACCAGTCAGAAAGGCTTTCATCAAAAAGTCTACAGATAATAAATGCTGGAGAGGATGTGGAGAAAAGGGAACTCTCATATACCATTGGTGAGAATGTAAATTGATGCAACCACTATGAAAAACAGCATGGAGGTTCTTTAAAAAAACAAAAATAGACCTACAATATGATTCAGCAATCCTACTCCTTGGTATATATCTGGAAAAAACAAAAACTCTAATTTGAAAAGATACATGCACCCTAGTGTTCACAGTAGCACTATTACAATAGCCATGACATGGAAACAACCCAGTGTCTATCAACAGATGGTTGCTTTAGGAAGATGTGGTATATATATGTATATATGGACTATTACTCAGCCATAAAAGAATGAAATATTGCCATTTGCAGCAACATGGATGGACCTAGAGAATATCATACTAAGTAGGTCAATCAGAGAAAGACAAATAATATATCACTTATATGTGGAATCTAAAAAATAATACAAATGAATTTATATACAAAACAGAAACAGACTCATAGACATAGAAAACAAACTTAAGGTTACCAAAGGGGAGAGGGAAGGCGGGGGAGGGATAAATGAGTATGGGATTAACAGATACACACTATATATATAAAACAGAAAAGCAACAAGGATTTACTGTATAGCACAGGGAAGTACTCAATATCTTGTAATAACCTATAATGGAATATAATCAGAAAAAATAACTGAATCACTTTGCTGTACACTTGAAACTAACACAATCTTATAAATCTACTATAATTCAATTTTTTAAAAAAGGAGAAGGCTTCCCTGGTGGTGCAGTGGTTGAGAGTCCGCCTGCTGATGCAGGGGATATGGGTTCATGCCCCGGTCCGGGAGGATCCCACATGCCGCGAAGCAGCTGGGCCCGTGAGCCACGGCCGCTGAGCCTGCACGTCCGGAGCCTGTGCTCCGCAACGGGAGAGGCCACAGCAGTGAGAGGCCCGCGTACCGCGAAAAAAAAAAAAAGGGGGGGGGGTTGGGGGAGAGGATCAGCAGGTGCTAGGTCCATTTGTGACACAATCTATAAACACTGAATAAAAACATTTCTAATAAACTTCTCGGGCTGTAAAAAATAATTTAGACTCCCTGGCCACTCCCAAGGCTCAGTAGGTGTTCCCTGGGCTTCGTATTTTTAACAAGCTCTAGAGAAGATTCTGATGCTTGAGGACACCCTTTGAAAAACCTTGTAGTTTTAGCATCTTAAACTTTTCCCCTTTTTTTGTCTTTGATTGCAAATTCTTCTTTAGAAGAGTCTCAAGAATTGCTCTTTCTTTTCCATTCCCCCTTCCCCTGCCTCATCGTCAGCTGCGGGTCCCGAGCACAATTCCCTGGGCAGGTCAGCTGTCATGTCGGTGTCACTGCCCCTCTGTGGCTCCACTCCGAGATAGAGCCTGCTCAGAGACCCTTCTCTTTCCACCCCAAAACAGTAGGGCACTCTTTTCAAGCAACAGTGCTCTCAGCCAGCAGTGGACAGTCTGCACTGAACTGATCACTGCACTGATCACTGCACTGATCACTGTTCCAAGGGGCTGGGCTGGGGGCAGCGGTAGGACACACCCCATGCAGGTATCTTTCTCTTTCTGTTTTGTCTTGAAATAGAGCACACAGATTTCAAATTTCCTGTATCTTAGTTTTCTCTCTTCTGGAGACACTCTCTCCAAAAGAGTGGCTTTCAGGGGCCGAACCTTGGGTCTGGGGGCTTGATCTTTAATCCCCAACACTCTTCCCTTTCCTCCCGGGAAGCCCAAGGTCTTTAATGCACTGCGCCCTCTAGAGGCCAGCTGTGGCATGCCAGTTAAATCCCACGGAGGTTCTCACTACATCTTGATGCCAAATGAAAAACGCAGTGTAAGGAGCCCGCGGTGAAATGGGTCAGGGAAATGGGGAAAACGTTTTAAAGTCTCTGTTTCTCTTAGAAGAAAAATCTTGGCCTTAACTCTGACAACCAGTTTCTCTGGACAGCTCCCAGTTTCTTTAGTACATTTTCGCGTGAAGTTGGTCTGCCCTGTCCCGAAACTTTCTGAGACTCCCAAATGCCTAATTTTCAGTCTAGATTCCTTCTTCGTATGAATCTCTCCATACGTTTGTCAAATCCAGGTTCTCTAGGCTGACTTGATTTTATCCTTTACAAAAAATCTTACTCAATTTAGGATGGGAGAAAAAACAAACAAACATGAAAAACATCCACACTGCATGGATGCGTTTTCACAAACTCACCTACTGTCTGCAGATAGTTTTTGTTGTGGTCTTGATGAGCTGATGAAAGAGAAGAACCTGAGGTTTTGCAAGATTTTCTCCAGGAGGAAATTGCGAAGGACCTGAACTCCGTCCTGCCTGCACCCGAGATCTACAGACGTGGCCTTTTCTGGAGAGCCGGACTTTTCACAGGACCAAGACTCAGCAAAAGATACTTGCAGAACTGCGCATGGGAGCCAGAGCCGGAAGACCACGTGAAGTGGCCTACCCCAGGGAGAAAACGTGCCCTGGTGTTTTTAGTTAAGAGGTTGCTAATACTCACCTGGAGGGAGAAATTCACATCAGTTTAACCAACCTTGTATGCTTCCAATTCAATTAAAAAAACCTGATGTTGCCAAATAGGAACGTAGGCCCTTATTCATTTCTCAAGCAGAATGAAATAAAATTGATTGTCTATAAAATATCTATCAGGGCTTCCCTGGTGGCGCAGTGGTTGAGAGTCCGCCTGCCGATGCAGGAGACACGGGTTTGTGCCCTGGTCCGGGAAGATCCCACATGCCGCGGAGCGGCTGGGCCCGTGAGCCATGGCCGCTGGGCCTGTGCGTCCGGAGCCTGTGCTCCGCAACGGGAGAGGCCACAACAGTGAGAGGCCTGCATACCGCAAAAAAAAAAAAAAAAAAAAAAAAAAAAAAAAAAATCTATCAGATCTAGGCTACTGTTTGAATTATAATGTCTCCTGCAGGGTTTAAAATGTGCTCTCTCTGCTTATTTTATTATTGACTAGGCAGACAAAATTTTTACTTAATGCAGTGACTGAAATGTGTTTACTGGGATTAATTTACTCACTCTTGAGGATTAATTTAATTCTTTTATGATGGCAATTTTTCCTGGGACTTTTTTTTCACCCAAAGGGTCACATCCAAATTTATTAGACTGTTACATGGTTCACAATAATATAGGCGTAACTGAATAATTTATGCCTGTGTTTGCCAAACCTGGCTGCCCATCAGAATTATCTTGAGGAATATCTTTTTTAAAAAAATATTCATTTTTATGTATTTATTTGGCTGTGCCAGGGCTTAGTTGCGGCACGTGGGATCTTCATTGCTCCACGCAGGATCTTTACTTGTGGCAGGCGAATTCTTAGTTGTGGCATA
Organism: Kogia breviceps; assembly: GCF_026419965.1. Lineage (NCBI taxonomy): Eukaryota > Metazoa > Chordata > Mammalia > Artiodactyla > Physeteridae > Kogia > Kogia breviceps. The sequence continues at coordinate 50,105,464 of NC_081318.1, forward strand.
TGGGATCTAGTTCCCTGACCAGGGATAGAACCTGGGCCCCCTGCATTGGGAGTGTGGAGTCGTAGTCACTGGACTACCAGGGAAGTCCCTCCTGGAGAGTATCTTATAACGTTTTTGTTTTTTTTTTGGCTGCGTTGGGTCTTTGTTGCTGCGTGTGGGTTTTCTCTAGTTGCAGTGAGCGGAGGCTACTCTTCATTGTGGTACGCAGGCTTCTCACTGAGGTGGCTTCTCTTGTTGCAGAGCATGGGCTCTAGGTGTGTGGGCTTCAGTAGTTGAGGCTCTCAGGCTCAGTAGTTGTGGCTCGCAGGCTCTAGAGCGCAGGCTCAGTAGTTATGGTGCACGGGCTTAGCTGCTCCGCGGCATGTGGGATCTTCCCGGACCAGGGATCGAACCCGTGTCCCCTGCGTTGGCAGACGGATTCTTAACCACTGTGCCACCATGGAAGTCCCTTGGGGAATATCTTAAAAATAGAGATTCCCAGGTCTTACCCCAGAGCCAGTGAATCAGAATTTCTGGGAGTGAATCAGAATTTCTTCCATTTAAAGATGCTCCCCAGTGATTCAGGAGCAGTAGCTGAGCCCCTCTTGATAGACTAGGGTTTGGGAATTGTTCAATACAGTTTAGTCTTGGGTAATTTTAAGGTTAAAATGTTACTGACTTTAAATGTAGAATTTTCTGCTGGTAGCACACATGTCCTTATTTCTTTGCATTTTCCCGTTCACTGGAATTACTCAAGCACCCCTCAGTATATTAGAAGTGAACTTCAGAGGAGGAGCATAAAGGAGAGGTGAATGAGGTTCAGAGTGGAACCGTGTTGTCATGGGCAGTAGTCAGTGTGGGTGAGGAGACAGCCCAAACAAGTGGAACAGCCACTTCATGGGCTCTCTCTCTCCTTCCTGCTGAACTAAGCTCTTTGGGTCAGTGTCGCTCCATTAGACTGGATCCCTAAAGATCCTCGGGAAAGCTAGGTGGGTCCCAGGTTATGTGCCAGGGGAATTCACCATGTTCAGTGATGTGAACTGGTACCTGGACACAGGACTTGAAGAATACTGACCTGTAAAGTCACCTGATGAGTAGAGACACAGTCAGACCATTTCAAAGCTCTCAAGACTAAAACACTCAATTATATCTCAATTTTTTAAAAAAGGGCTTCCCTGGTGGTGCAGTGGTTAAGAATCCACCTGCCAAAGCAGGGGACACAGGTTCGATCCCTCATCCGGTAAGATCCCACATGCCACGGAGCAACTAAACCTGTGAGCCACAACTACTGAGCCTGCGCTCTAGAGTCTGTAAGCCACAACGACTGAGCCCATGTGCCACAACTACTGAAGCCTGCACACCTAGAGCCTGTGCTCCACAACAAAAGAAGCCACCGCAATGAGAAGCCCCCACACTGCAACGAAGAGTAGCCCCTGCTCGCCACAACTAGAGAAAGCCCGTGTGCAGCAGTGAACACCCAACACAGCCAAAAAAAAAAAAAACCCACATTAAAACACAACAAGAAGAGACGGGTTCAAGATGGCGGATTAGAAGGATGTGCTCTCAACCCCTCTTGCGAGAACACCAGAATCAAAACTGACTGCTGAACAATCATCGACAGGAAGACACTGGAATTCACCAAAAAAGACACCCCATATCCAAAGACAAAGGAGAAGCCACAATGAGACAGTAGGAGGGGCACAATCACAGTAAAATCAAATCCCATAACTGCTGGGTGGGTGACTCACAGACTGGAGAACACTTATACCACAGAAGTCCACCCACTGGAGTGAAGGTTCTGAGCCTCGCGTCAGGCTTTCAAACCTGGGCATCCAGCAACGGGAGGAGGAATTCCTAGAGAATCAGAATTTGAAGGCTAGTGGGATTTGATTGCAGGACATCAACAGGACTGGGGGAAACAGAGACTCAATTCTTGGAGGGCACACACAAAGCAGTGTGAGCATCAGGACCCAGGGAAAGGAGCAGTGACCCTGTAGGAGACTGAACCAGACCTACCTGCTGGTGTTGGAGGGTCTCCTGCAGAGGCAGGGGGTGGCTCTGACTCACTGAGAGGACAAGGACACTGGCAGCAGAAGTTCTGGGAAGTACTCTGTGGCAGAAGCCCTCACAGAGTCCACCATTAGCCCCACCAAAGAGCCCAGGTAGGCTCCAGTGTTGGGCCACCTCAGGCCAAACAACCAACAGGGAGGGAACCCAGCCCCACTCATCAGCAGACAAGTGGATTAAAGTTTTACTGAAGTTGGCTCACCAGAGCAAAAGCCAGTTCTACCCACCACCAGTCCCCCCCAATCAGGAAATCTGCACAAGCGTCTTAGATAGCCTCATCCACCAGAGGGCAGATAGCAGAAGCAAGAAGGACTACAATCCTGCAACCTGTGGAACAAAAACCACACTCATAGAAAGAGAGACAAGATGAAAAGGCAGAGGGCTATGTACCAGATGAAGGAAGAAGATAACACCCCAGAAAAACAAGTAAATGAAGTGGAGATAGGCAAGCTTCCAGAAAAATAATTCAGAATAATGATAGTGAAGATGTTCCAGGACCTCGGAAAAAGAATGGAGGCAGGGCTTCTCTGGTGGCACAGTGGTTGAGAGTCCACCTGCCGATGCAGGGAACACGGGTTGGTGCCCCAGTCCAATCCCACAAGCCGCGGAGAGGCTGGGCCCATGAGCCATGGCTGCTGAGCCTGTGCGTCCGGAGGCTGTGCTCCGCAATGGGAGGGGTCACAACAGTGAGAGGCCCGCGTACCACCAAAAAAAAAAAAAAAAAAAGAATGGAGTCAAAGATCGAGAAGATGCAAGAAATGTTTAACAAAGACCTACAAGAATTAAAGAACAAACAAACAGATGAACAATACAATAACTGAAATTAAAAATACACTAGAAGGAATCAATAGCAGAATAACTGAGGCAGAAGACCGGACAAGTGACCTGGAAGACAGAATGATGGAATTCACTGCTGCAGAACAGAATAAAGAAAAAAGAAAGTGACGAAATGAAGACAGCCTAAGAGACCTCTGGGACAACATTAAACACAACAACATTTGCATTATAGGGGTCCCAGAAGGAGAAGAGAGAGAGAAAGGACCCAAGAAAATATTTGAAGGGATTATAGTCGAAAACTTCCCTAACATGGGAAAGGAAATAGCCACCCAAGTCCAGGAAGCAAAGAGAGTCCTATACAGGATAAACCCAAGGAGAAACATGCCGAAACACATAGTAATCAAACTGGCAAAAATTAAAGACGAAGAAAAATTATTGAAAGCAGCAAAGGAAAAACGACAAATAACATACAAGGGAATCCCCATAAGGTTAACAGCTGATTTCTCAGCAGAAACTCTACAAGCCAGAAGGGAGTGGCATGATATACTTAAAGTGATGAAAGGGAAGAACCTACAACCAAGATTATTCTACCCAGCAAGGATCTCATTCAGATTCGAAGGAGAAATCAAAAGCTTTACAAACATGCAAAAGCTAAGAGAATTCAGCACCACCAAACCACCTCTACAACAAATGCTAAAGGAATTTCTCTAAGTGGGAAACACAAGAGAAGAAAAGAACCTACAAAACCAAACACAAAACAATTAAAAAAATGGTCATAGGAACATACATATTGATAATTACCTTAAACGTGAATGGATTGAATGCTCCAACCAAAAGACACAGGCTTGCTGAATGGATACAAAAACAAGACCCATATATATGCTGTCTATAAGAGACCCACTTCAGACCTAGGGACACATACAGACTGAAAGTGAGGGGATGGAAAAAGATATTCCATGCAAATGGAAATGAAAAGAGAGCTGGAGTAGCAGTACTCATATAAAATAAAATATATAAAATAGACTTTAAAATAAAGAATGTTACAAGAGACAAGGAAGGATACTACATAATGATCAAGGGATCAATCCAAGAAGAAGATATAACAATTATAAATATATATGCACCCAACATAGGAGCACCTCAATACATAAGGCAACTGCTAACAGCTATAAAAGAGGAAATTGACAGTAACACAATAACAGTGGGGGACTTTAATACCTCAATTACATCGATGAACAGATCATCCAAAATGAAAATTAATAAGGAAACACAAGCTTTAAATGACACAATAGACCACATAGATTTAATTGATATTAATAGGACATTCCATCCAAAAACAGCAGATTACACTTTCTTCTCAAGTGTGCATGGAACATTCTCCAGGATCGATCACATCTTGGGTCACAAATCAAGCCTCAGTAAATTTAAGAAAGTTGAAATCATATCAAGCATCTTTTCTGACCACAACGCTATGAGATTAGAAATCAATTACAGGGAAAAAAACGTAAAAAACACAAACACATGGAAGCTAAAAAATATGTTACTAATTAACCAAGAGATCATTGAAGAAATCAAAGACAAAATCAAAAAATACTTAGATACCAATGACAATGAAAACATGATGGTCCAAAACCTATGGGATGCAGCAAAAGCAGTCCTACGAGGGAAGTTGATAGCTATACAAGCCTACCTCAGGAAACAAGAAAAATCTCAAATAAACAATCTACCCTTGCACCTGAAGGAACTAGAGAAAGAAGAACAGACAAAACCCAAACTTAGCAGAAGGAAAGAAATCATAAAGATTAGAGCAGAAATAAATGAAATAGAAACAAAGAAAACAATAGCAAAGATCAATAAAACTAAAAGCTGGTTCTTTGAGAAGATAAACAAAATAGATAAACCATTAGCCAGACTCATCAAGAAAAAGAGGGAGAGGGCCCAAATCAATAAAATTAGAAATGAAAAAGGAGAAGTTACAACAGCCACCGCAGAAATACAAAGCATCCTAAGAGACTACTACAAGCAACTCTATGCCAGTAAAATGGACAACATGGAAGAAATGGACAAATTCTTAGAGAGGTGTAACCTTCCAAGACTGAACGAGGAAGAAATAGAAAATATGAACAGACCAATCACAAGTAATTAAATTGAAACTGTGATAAAAAAATCTTCCAACAAACAAAAGTCCAGGACCAGATGGCTTCACAGGTGAATTCTATCAAACATTTAGAGAAGAGCTAACACCCATCCTTCTCAAACTCCTCCAAAAAATTGCACAGCAAGGAACATTGCCAAAATCATTCTACAAGGCCACCATCACCCTGATACCAAAACCAGACAAAGATACTACAAAAAAAGAAAATTGCAGACCAATATCACTGATGAATATAGATGCAAAAGTCCTCAACAAAATACTAGCAAACAGAATCCAATAACATATTACAAGGATCATACACCATGATCAAGTGGGATTTATCCAAGGGATGCAAGGATTCTTCAATACACGCAAATCAATCAATGTGATACACCATATTAACAAACTGAAGAATTAAAACCGTATGATCATCTCAATAGATGCAGAAAAAGCTTTTGACAAAATTCAACGCCCATTTATGATAAAAACTCTCCAGAAAGTGGGCAAAGAGGGAACCTACCTGAACATAATAAAGGCCATATATGACAAACCCACAGCAAACATCATTCTCAATGGTGAAAAACTGAAAGCATTTCCTCTAAGATCAGGAACAAGACAAGGATGTCCACTCTCATCACTATTATGCAACATAGTTTTGGAAGTCCTAGCTATGGCAATCAGAGAAGAAAAAGAAATAAAAGGAATACAAATCGGAAAAGAAGAAGTAAAACTGTCACTGTTTGCAGATGACATGATACTATACATAGAGAGTCCTAAAGATGCCACCAGAAAACTACTAGAGCTAATCAATGAATTTGGTAAAGTTGTAGGATACAAAATTAATGCACAGAAATCTCTTGCATTCCTATACACTAATGATGAAAAATCTGAAAGAGAAATTAAGGAAACACTCCCATGTACCACTGCAACAAAAAGAATCAAATACCTAGGAATAAACCTACCTAGGGAGACAAAAGAACTTTATGCAGAAAACTATAAGACACTGATGAAAGAAATTAAAGATGATACAAACTGATGGAGAGATATACCATGTTCTTGGATTGGAAGAATCAATATTGTGAAAATGACTATACTACCCAAAGCAATCTACAGATTCAATGCAATCCCTATCAAATTACCAATGGCATTTTTTACAGAAGTAGAACAAAAAATCTTAAAATTTGTATGGAGACACAAAAGACCTCAAATAGCCAAAGCAGTCTTGAGGGAAAAAAATGGAGCTGGAGGAATCAGACTCTCTGACTTTAGACTATACTACAAAGCTACAGTAATCAAGACAATATGGTACTGCACAAAAACAGAAACATAGATCAATGGAACAAGATAGAAAGCCCAGAGATAAACCCACACACCTATGGTCAACTAATCTATGAAAAAGGAGGCAAGGATATACAATGGAGAAAAGACAGTCTCTTCAATAAGTGGTGCTGGGAAAACTGGACAGCTACATATAAAAGAATGAAATTAGGACACTCCCTAACACCATACACAAAAATAAACTCAAAATGGATTAGAGACATAAATGTAAGACCAGACACTATAAAACTCTTAGAGGAAAACATAGGAGGAACACTCTTTGACATAAATCACAGCAAGATCCTTTTTGATCCACCTCCTAGAGTCATGGAAATAAAAACAAAAATAAACAATGGGACCTAATGAAACTTCAAAGCTTTTGCACAGCAAAGGAAACCATAAACAAGATGAAAATACAACCCTCAGAATCAGAGAAAATATATGCAAATGAATCAATGGACAAAGGATTAATCTCCAAAATATATAAACAGCTCATGCAGCTCAATATTAAAAAAACAAACAACCCAATCCAAAAATGCAGAGATGATCTAAATAGACATTTCTCCAAAGAAGACAAGCAGATGGGCAAGAAGCACATGAAAAGCTGCACAACATCACTAATTATTAGAGCAATGCAAATCAAAACTACAATGAGGTATCACCTCACACCAGTTAGAATGGGCATCATCAGAAAATCTACAAACAAAAATTGCTGGAAATGGTGTGGAGAAAAGGGAACCCTCTTGCACTGTTGGTGGGAATGTAAACTGATACAGCCACTATGGAGAACAGTATGGAGGTTCCTTAAAAAAACTAAAAATAGAATTACCATATGACCCAGCAATCCCACTACTGGGAATATACCCAGAGAAAACCATAATTCAAAAAGACACATGTGGGCTTTTCTGGTGGCACAGTGGTTGAGAGTCCACCTGCCGATGCAGAGGACACGGGCTCGTGCCCCGGTCCGGGAGGATCCCACATGCCGCGGAGCGGCTGGGCCTATGAGCCATATGAGCCATGGCCTCTGAGCCTGCGCGTCCGGAGCCTGTGCTCTGTAATGGGGAGAGGCCACAACAGTGAGAGGCCCGCGTACAGCCAAAAAAAAAAAAAAAAAAAAAAGACACATGCACCCCAATGTTCACTGCAGATCTATTTACAATAGCCAGGTCATGGAAGCAACCTGAATGCCCATCAACAGACGAATGGATAAAGAAGATGTGGTACATATATACAATGGAGTATTATTCAGCCATAAAATGGAACAAAATTGGGTCATTTGTAGAGACGTGGATGGATCTAGAGACTGTCATACAGAGTGAAGTATGTCCAAAAGAGAAAAAAAAAAAACCCGTATATTAACGCATATATGTGGAACCTAGAAAAATGGTACAGATGAACCGGTTTGTAGGGCAGAAGTTGAGACACAGATGTAGAGAACAAATGTATGGACACCAATGGGGGAAAGCGGCAGGGGGGTGGTTGTGGTGGTGTGATGAATTGGGAGATTGGATTGACATGTATACACTGATTGTGTATAAAATCGATGACTAACAAGAATCTGCTGTATTTAAAAAAAAAAAAAGAAATGTTCTGGAATTAGATAGTGGTGATGTCTGCACAACCTTGTGAAGAAAAACTCCTGAATTATACACTTAAAAAGAAAAACACAACAAGAGCAAGCACAACAGTGACAACAAAAACACTAAAAAAACTACAGTGTTGTTTCTTTCCCCCCTCCTGTCGATCAATAGGCTTTTCTTCACTGAACAAAGCTCATCCATCTATTTGATCAAGGATTTCATGAAAATAAGTGTATCTACTAGAAATGGTCCAAAATGTCACCCCCTCGCCTCCAGGGGCTGTGCCAGTTTACCAGTCACTGAGAGCATATAAGAGCCACCTTACTGAATGCTCTTATTGTCTGTAATAGTTTTTCTGTTGATTTTCTGTTTCTGTTTTTCCAGTTATATAGTTCATCATCCCAGATAAGGATAATTTTACCTCCTTATTTCCAGTGTTAATACCTCTATTTCTTTCTTTTGCAGTGACTACTAATTTTAGAGCAATACTAAACCATAATGGGGAGAGTGGGTGTCTTTGTCTTTTTCCTGACTCTAATGGGAAAACTATTATTTCCTTATTAAATATGAAAATTTTGAAACTTTATTTTCTTTACTGAGAATTTTAAAAATTGGATATAAAATGTTAGGTTTTGTCAAATGCCTTTTGGGAATCTATATAAATTATTTATTAAAAATAACTTTTTATATTAAATTAAGATTGCCCAGGAAATCTAAGACTTCTGATTGCTCTGAATCTATCAAAAAAATGTTATGGTGACAACATTACTTGTCATACACCACAAAAACAAAAATCTAGAAACTGTGACAATATCTCTCAATGGGGAAATGGTTAAATATATTATACCACTTTCATATAGTGGAAAATGATTTACCTCTTAAAAAAATAATGAAGTAGACTATATATGCCAAGATGGATCAATCTGCCATCTGAAATCAAGTAAAAATAGCAAGCACAATATAGTGTGTGTCCTCATTCATGTAAACAAGAAAAAGGGACATGCACATATCAATATGCATGTATATACAAAGGAAAATTCTGGAAGGACGTGGAAGGAACTATTAGAAATGTCTGCTTTTGATAAAGGACACATCTCTGGGGATCTGAGATAATATGCTCTGTTTCAATTTTTTAAAAACAACCACAAGCATTATTCCTTTATCAATGAAAAAAAACAATAACAAAAAAGTAATGATTAAAGTTATTTTAAAAGAAAAAAAGGAGTTCCCTGGTAGTCCAGTGGTTAGGACTTGCTGCTTTCACTGCCACAGGCCCGGGTTCAATCCCTGGTTGGGGAACTAATATCCCGCAAGCCATGCAGTGTGGCCAAAAAAAAAGAAAAAAAGTTTTGTTCATGTGAAAGGTTTAAATGCTAGCAACTAAGAGGTGAAGGATAAGCAATATTAAACATAACTCATTACGGGTCAAATTTGTCATGTAGAGGTTTCTGCTTTCGTGCTTTTCGGTTGTTGTTTTATTTTGTTTTTGCACGTGAGGTGGGCACCTCTCTCCTCTTACCTTAGTCCCAGTTCTAGGATGGAGCTCCAGCTTCTGGAATTTTCCACAAGCCCCTAAGCCTTCTGCAGTGGGTGCTTATTCCAGCTGAGTTGGCCTCACTCTCGGGGAGTCATGTAGAGCTTTTATAGTAAATGTCCTCCAAATAGAACTCCCAATTCCATTCTTAATAGCAAATGGAAGCTTCTTTGGCTTTGTGCTAACAGGGGCTCTTTCAACCTGAATTAACAAAAGGAAAATGAATTACTAAGTTAGGGCCAACAATATGATGACATATGCTTTTGCAAAAATTATGATTATGAAATTTGAAACGGGAAGATGCCTGCCATAATGATAAGTGAAGACAGCAGACAAACAGAGCGCATATACAATATGATTTTAACTTTGCAAAAATAAAAAGAGGGGGCTTCCCTGGTGGCACAATGGTTGAGAGTCCACCTGCCAATGCAGGGGACACGGGTTCGTGCCCCAGTCCGGGAGGATCCCACGTGCCGCGGAGCGGCCGGGCCCGTGAACCATGGCCGCTGAGCCTGCGCGTCCAGAGCCTGTGCTCTGCAACGGGAGAGGCCGCAGCGGTGAGAGGCCTGCTTACCACAAAAAAAAAATAAAAATAAAAATAATTTTTAAAAATCAACGAAAGGCTAGAGCAGCAGGCTCCAGGCTGCACGAATGGCTTCTGGAACACACTTACAAACTGGCCTGTCAGGGAGCCACCTTTTGTGCCACAATCAGGAAGGCGGACCACTGGACCATCACAAGGACTGCTGACTTCAAGAACTCAGTCCCGCAGCTGTGACCCAGGGACCAGGACGGCACTTGGCTGTTACTGTGCCCACCTCTCGTCACTCAGGAAGTTGGGGACTGGACAGTGAATAGGACTCTACCGAGTGCATGAAGATCACCAAGGTTTCCAAGGTTTAAGTCTGAAACGATGGCTTCTAGTAAAAGTGCTTGCTTTTTTTTTTTTTTTTTTTTTTTGCGGTACACGGGCCTCTCTGTTGTGGCCTCTGCTGTTGCTGAGCACAGGCTCCGGACACACAGGCTCAGCAGCCATGGCTCACGGGCCCAGCCGCTCCGCGGCATGTGGAATCCTCCCGGACCGGGGCACGAACCCATGTCCCCTGCATCGGTAGGCAGACTCTCAACCACTGTGCCACCAGGGAAGCCCAAGTGCTTGCATTTGTAAACAAGTGTGTCACTTGTAACCGAATGATCTAACTTTGAGGACACTTTCATCTCTGTAATTTCATAATTCCCAGGTCACATGCAAAAGTCAGTCTCATTAACTTGTAATTATGCTTCATATCTTCTGCACTGCAAAGAGGGAGGATGGTAATTCATGGGGCTTTGGGCAGAACAGAAGCATTTATCGCTTGCCTCTTCCTGACTCCCTTAAAAGGCAGTTCTAATAGCGTAGTTCCCTTTTGTAGGAGTGGCCTGGTGAACTGGAGACTTCGGGGGTGCAATAGCAGGTGCGGTTGAGGCTTCGACTGAGCCTGAGGAGAAACACCTGGACTGCAGCATTGTGAACGTGGCAGGAAGGAGAGAGGAGGGTGAGGAAGCTGATCCTGCTAGACAACCCGCGGTCAGGGGTCAGCTGTGGGGGACAGTGGGGGGACTCACTGGCACTGCAGAAGTGGTTGGGGCAGGGCTGGGCAACACATCGGGTTCAAAGACTGCCAAGTCAGCTGTGACTCCGGCTTCCATTTACACCAGGAGGTCTGACCTAAGAGCAGAATCCTTCACAGGAGTCCAGGCACTGGGAATGTTCGGGACCTTGGTGAAGTAGATGAGTTCGGGGGTCTGTCTGTGCATAGCAGGACCTCCCTGGGGAGGACTGGGGGCCGGAGTGTGAGGAGAGGGACATGTGGGGAACAGGGGGACTTGCAGAGCTAAGCTGGATATCAGAGCCCCTTCCTCATGTAAAGTCACCACTGAGATTTAGGCTGGGCGCCAGTTAGCCTGAGCAGAAACCATTAGACCAGGATTTCTTTCACTTGGATAGACTACAGACCTTTTTTTTTTTTTTTTTTTTGCCAATCAAGAAGGAAATTCTATGTTAACTAGACTTATTGTGGTGATCATTTTGCAATATATACAAATAACAAATCATTATGTTCTACACCTGAAAGTGATATAATGTTATATGTCAATTGTTCCTCAATAAAAAAAGAAATTCTCAGAAGTTGAGTATTGGATTAAATGGTTTTTATTGTAACTACTAAGTATGTAAAAATACGAAGCTATGTAAACTTTTGCACATAGTGTTTACATAATTCCATATTTCTATTTATGTATGTAATATATATGGGTGATCCTTGAGCAACATGGGTTTGAACTGTGCCGGCCCACTATGCAGCTATTTTTCAATAAATACCCACTTCAGTACTTATTATTATTCAGTACATGATCAGAGGTTGGTTGAATCTACAGAGGGCTGACTATAAAGTTATAAGTGGATTTTCGACTCTGCAGGGGGTTGGCACCCCCTAACCCCAACATTGTTCAAGGGTCAACTGTATGTTCCATGCCATATGCTAATCCCTCTATGATATAATTGTAAAACAGTACACTGCTGTGGTTAAGAACACAGGCTCTGGAGCCAGACCCACTTGGATTCAAATCCAAGAGCCACCATTTCCTTGGTGGTAACCTCAGGCAAGTCAATCTCTCTGTGCCTCAGTTAACTTGTTGGTAAAATGTGGGTAATAGGACCCATCTCAGAGTTGTTGTGAGGCTTAAATGAGCTAATCCATGTAAAGTGCTCAGCACAGTGCCTGGCCTGCAGTAAGCTCTCCATAAGTACTAGCTATTATATTATCACAAAAAAAGAGCCCATATATGAGTGAAGCACAAACACATCTGCAAAACCAATATTATTCAAGTAAGCCATGGTCATTTAATATAACAGATGCTGCTATTGTTCTGAAACTAACTGGTTGTGCTGGGTTTAACAGTAGGAACATGTGGTCTGAGGTCCAGTTCTGTATTTATTTTGGCCTTTGGGTTCAATGCTAAAGCAGAGAATGCCAGTTAACCAGGCCTTATTTGCTAGTGCAGAATAATTAGACCTCATAGTTAATTAAAATTCTACCCTTGAGCATTCCTGAAATGCCAATTTTAATGAAATGCCACTTGATCACTCTGTGGAATCATCTCATTCATTCATAAGTAAGGTTAGCACTGCCACATCCTGGGAATCTGCATTAAGTGAATATCTAATTGCATTATAGCCACAGTGAGGAACAGAAAAGTTCTTCATTGTTCGTTTACTGCTACATTCACAATAAATGAACTTTTACAAGCTCGTAGGTGCAAAACAGACTCTATGAACAGAATGAGAATGTGGTTCTCACTACTACAAGCTTTCTTTCAGTTTGGACACCAAAACACTGGGCATTCTAACTACTTAGATTATTTAAATTATTTTGGATCCTTCATTGTTCATCATAACATGGTATCATTCGGCATTCACTTGATGAGAATATATTTATGAATATAAATATAAACTCTATATGGCAGAATATCAATTTTAAAAAGATTATCAAAATGAAAACAGAAAATTGAAAAAAACAACCACAACCAATACTCATTTGGAGAACTGAAGACTCTTGGGAGTCCAAGGACTTTCTCACTTTGGTTCCTCAGTGCCTGGTATACAGTGAGTACTCAATAAATATTTGATAGAGGAAGAAACTAGTAAGGGAAATGAAGGCAATAGCCATTTCTGTGGTCTGGGTCGATATGGCAAGGTGGGTAAGATGCTGGGACTTAAGAGATCGGTGGACCCACAGGGCTCACTTCTGGCACTCTGGCTCGGGGCATCTTCAGGGAACAAGTAGGAGCTGGGCTGGTTGGGCCCAGGATGTCAGGTCTGGAAAGGATGACCTAATTATCAGCCACCATGGGTAGAAGGTGGGGCTGAGATCCTGCCGTTGGGATTACGGCAGAAACTGGGACTGCTAGCCCTGCAGCTGGGGCCCGTGTGTAAGACAGAGTCTGGGAAAACCCGTCCAGGGTACAGGCAGGGAGCGAGAGAACCTCCACACATGGACCACATCTCACTGAACAGCAGACAAACCACACCAGATAGATACCTTTATATGAAGACTGTCAGTGCCTCTATTTTGTTCAACTGGAGAAGAATTCATTTTAACCTGACGTTCCCTGCAAACAGGATCCAAGATGCAACAGTTTCTGAAGTAGATCAAGATGGCCCACATCCACAGCAGTGCAGCCCAAAGGGTGATTCCTGGGCCCAACCCTAGAGCTCAGGATTCTTTCTGGCTCCTCTGGAGCCTGGTATCTGCATTTTAAACACACTCTCACGTGATTCTGATGCAGGAGGGCCATTTCCTTGAAGGCACAGGAGGACCTGGTTTAGCTAAATAAGCTCCTGAGTTAATTAAACAGCCAGCCAATCTTTATTGATTGGCTACCCCACGCAGGGCTCTGGGGCTGTGTCTCTGCACGAGGCGATTGTTCAACTGTGTTCCCCAGTCCTCCCCTCACTGTACCCCTCACACTGGGCTACTGCCGTCTTTTCCCTGTAATTAAGCCTCCCTCTTGTGCCCTGGTTTTATTCACTTGCTACCTGTATTGTTCCCCTGCGCCAGAATCTCTTTGTTCCTCTGGGATTGAATTTCCTGAAGCAGCAAGAGTCACTCAGGTTTGGGGAACCTGCCTGTCCTGAGCCCCGCTGGCTAAGGAGCCACGCCAGTCCCACGGGTTCCGTTCCCTCTTCAGCCACGGCCCACTGGATAAGTGACTCAGGACACCATTCTGCTTGGGCTGGAGGTGTGTGTTGCTGGGAGAGACGAGCTGGTTCTTTTCTTGGGAATTTGGAGTCTAGTGTCATCACAGACCATGAGGAACTTCGGTGCCAGTTTTGTAGATTTGTTGGATTAATTTTGAAGTTGTTTAATTTATGCCTAGATTTGAGGAACATAATCGAAAGGACCGACAGTAGAAAGAAGAGTGGCCAGTTCTCAGCTGTGGCAATTCCAAACGTCCTGAGTTCTGGCTGACTTGACTGGTACCCTGGGCATGTGTGTCCTGTCCATATGCCTTGTTGTGGACAGGACCACAAGTCCTGACTAGCTTAGCCCATCTGCCTGCCGCCCTGAGCCAATGCATCTCACCTGTGTCTATACTGCGGGTCCCTCCCTACCTGCATGGACGACCCCCAACCTTGGTCAGCACACTCCGTATTACTTTATTGCTCTTACTCAGATGGACTGCCCTCACCTGTGTGGGGCGTGGTCCCAGGGCCTCATTTGAGGAGCCTCTCCCATGACCAGCCGTGCTCCTGATGTAGCCTATGTTTAGACTTCAGAGTAAAATGTTAAGTTTTAATTTCTGATCCATTCTTGCTTTTTAGAAAAGAAATATCACTTCCTAATTTTTTAAAGACTGGACCTTCTCTATTTCCATCTTTTCAACTAACATCAGAATTAACTGAGGAAAGAAATGTGACGTAAAAGGAAATGAGGGCTTCCCTGGTGGCACAGTGGTTGAGAGTCTGCCTGCCGATGCAGGGGACACGGGTTCGTGCCCCAGTCCAGGAAGATCCCACATGCCGCAGGGCGGCTGGGCCCGTGAGCCATGGCCACTGGGCCTGCGCGTCTGGAGTCTGTGCTCCGCAACGGGCGAGGCCACGACAGTAAGAGGCCCGTGTACCGCAAAAAAACCCCAAAACAACAAAAAAGGAAATGACATTTTTCTTTCAGGAGGCCGAAAATTTTACTTGAAGCCCTAATTATGTAAAAATTCTGGCACAGCTTTTTTTTTTTTTTTTTTGTAGGGGGGACTAGAAAACAAAATGGTTCCCTAATTGTGATTTCTGATGTAAAAATTGCTAAATTTCATGCTTTCTATATCCTGCTATTGCAAAGTGACAATCCATAAAATTATACTTGTTCTTTTCCTTAGCAGTTTGCAGGTACCTGTCAAGTTTCATGCTCCTAGAAGTGATTGCTGATGTGTAGTTAGTGCGTACCTGTTTTTGATTCTAGAATGTATCTGTTCCCCATTTTTCCCCTCCTCCTCTCTTCCCTTGCTAGAGTGCTCATCCCTCCAGAAATTGAACCAGATTGTTCCCAAAACCAGGACTGTATCTCAGTGTCAAAGTCTGCATCTGCAGAGGCTGCTGCCACCATGGTTGTGTCATTTATGGAGCTCTCTGAATTCTCTCAAGCTGAAAGGCAATGATATTCAAGAGGCTATTTTCCTGCTGGTTGGTACAATCACCCAGCTCTGGGACTTCCGCTTCTGTTGGAGATGAAAGATAGCACCAAAGTTCATGTTGGAGTGTGTTCTTGTTGAGTGTGCTGGAATATAAGAAACATTTATTGGGAGTGAACTAACTGTAAGGCCCCATGCTGGGTGCTATGAATAGGGCAACAATAACTTTTATTCTAGGATCTTTTACAATAATAAAAGAGAAAAACCACTTACAAAAATGACTTCTGGGGCTTCCCGGGTGGTGCAGTGGTTAAGGATCTGCCTGCCAATGCAGGGGATGTGGGTTCAAGCCCTGGTCCAGGAAGATTCCACATGCCACAGAGCAACTAAGCCCGTGAGCCACAACTACTGAGCCCATGTGCCACAACTACTGAAGCCTGCGCACCTAGAGCCCGTTCGCTGCAACAAGAGAAGCTGCCACAATGAGAAGTCCATGCACCACAACGAAGAATAGCCCCCGCCTCGCCACAATTAGAGAAAGCCCATGAGCAGCAATGAAGACCCAACGCAGCCAAAAATAAAAATAAATAAATAAATTTTTTTTAAAAAGTAGATTGTAAAATAATATTAAAAAAAGACTTGTGATAAAAAAGATAATGAGATCCAATAAATATGTATACACATTAAAAAAAATGACTTCTGTAGGACTGCAAAATTCTAGAGCCAGCAGGAAAGTTGGAGATGATCTACCTGTTGGCTTTAAATGTTTGCCTGCAACCCACATCAAGCAATAAATTCGACATAGACCTGTTAGACATGGACACATATAACTGAAACACGCTTTACAAACAACACTTCCTTGCCATGTGCAATGTCCTCTAGTAGTTTCTATTGGGTTGGCCAAAATGTTTGTTTGTGGTTTTCTGTAACATCTTACAGAAAAACCCGAATGAACTTTTTGGCCAATCCAATACTTGTTTTGTTCTGTTTTATTTTAAAAAATTAAAAGTGCTGTTCGTACCATAAAACTCCTAGAAGAGATCACAGGCTAAACATTCTCTGACATAAATCGTACTGATGTTTTCTTAGGTCAGTCTCCCAAGGCAACAGAAATAAAAACAAAAATAAACAAATGGGACCTAATCAAATTTACAAGCTTTTGCACAGCAAAGGAAGCCATAAACCACAAAATGAAAAGACAATCTACAGAATGGGAGAAAATATTTGCAAATGATGTGATGGACAAGGGCTTAATTTATAAAATATACAAATAGTTCATACAACTCAACAATAAAAAAACAAACAACCCAATCGAAAAATGGGCAGAGACCTAAATAGACATTTCTCCAAAGAAGACATACAGATGGCCAATAGGCACATGAAAAGATGTTCAACATCGTTAATTATTAGAGAAATGCAAATCAAAACTACAATGAGGTACCACCTCACACTGGTCAGAATGGCCATCATTAAAAAGTCTATAAGTAAATGCTGGAGAAGGTGTGGAGAAAAGAGAACCCTCTTACACTGCTGGTGGGAAATGTAAATTGGTGCAGCCACTATGGAAAACAGTATGGAGGTTCCTCAAAAAACTAAAAATAAAGTTGCCGTATGATCCAGCAATCCCACTCCTGGGCATATACCCAGACAAAAGTATAATTCAAAAAGATACATGTACCCCTAGGTTTATAGCAGCACTATTTATAATAGCCAAGACATAGAAACAATCTGTCCATTGACAGATGAATGGATAAAGAAGATGTAGTACATATATACAATGGAATATTATGCAGCCATCAAAAAGAATGAAATAATGCCATTTGCAGCAACATGGATGGACCTAGAGATTATCATACTAACTGAATAAGTCAGAAAGAGAAAGACAAATACCATATGATATCACTTATATGTGGAATCTAAAATATGATACAAATCAACATATCTATGAAACAAAAACAGACTCATAGAGGACAGACTTGTGGTTTCCAAGGGGGAGGGGGGTGGGGAAGGGAAGGAATGGGAGTTTGGGATTACTAGAGGCAAACTATTACATATAGGAAGGATAAACAACAAGGTCCTACGGTATAGCACAGGGAACTATATTCAATATCCTATGACAAGCCATAATGGAAAAGAATATATATATGTATAACTGAGTCACTTTGCTGTACAGAAGAAATTAACACAACATTGTAAATCAACTATACTTCAATAAAGTTAAAAAAAAAAATAGTTCCAGAAAAGAAAAAAAATGCTATTCGTAATCCAATAAATTGATTTCATGACCCATGAAAATCAAATTATCGTCTGGTGTTTGAAAACTATGATGTGTAAGTTCCTTAGTTACACTTGATGGCTCTGAGGCCCAGGGTGGCAAGCGCAGTATGGCCCAGGCATCATGGTGAAGTTGGGGCCTAGAACTTGCCTTTGTTTTCTTCTCTTAACCTGCTAGGTCACAAGCTTGGGAAGATTAGATTTTGGAGGTGAGCACCAGCTAAATAGACAAGATGACCTGACAGATGATGTCAGGAGAACTGTCTTCCATTCCTCATGGGCAGCTGTAATATATCTTATGGCCTCAGACAGGCACCTATTTCCTGTGATCAATGATTTGCTCTAATTTGCCTGGAATTGAGGGATTTCTTGGGATGTGAGACTTCCAGTGCTAAAACCAGAACAGTTTCAGGCAAACAGGGACAGTTAGTCACACTAGGAGACATTTATGTCCTATCACTTATGGAAAAGGAATGGGTGCCATTTAAATTCCACGTGCAAACAGCTATATGCATGAAGAGAGCTATTATTTTGATCTTTGGTATATATTTTGACAACCACTGGGGAATGACTTGTCTCTTCAAGGTAATACTAACCCAGTGCCATAGACTTTCCCATGTGCACCACTCTACCTGGTGCCACCAGAAAACACTACTTAAATCCTCACCTCCAATAGTTTCCAAAATTGTCCTCGGGGAGTGTTGGTGGCCTAGAAGTTCTTCTGGTTGCTCACAGGTATCTTGTAGGTTGTAGATATTTGATGCCACAATTATGTCTGGGTGAAAAGGATGGGAGGTAAGAACTGTTAAGAAATGATGACTTGGGACTTCCCTGGTGGTCCAGTGGGTAAGACTCCAAGCTACCAATGCAGGGAGCCCGGGTTCGATCCATGGTCAGGGAACTAGATCCCGCATGCCGCAACTGAAAGATCCCGCATACCGCAGCTAAGACCTGGTGCAGCCAAATAAATAAATAAATATATATATATATTTTTTTTAAAAGAAAGAAATGATGACTCTAATGATAGTAACAAAGATAATTTGGAATTAGGGTTTTACATTTCTTGTGGTATATTAACTTCCTGTTTTCCCCTTTTGTTCTGTTGGCCTAGCATTTGTGTGGGATAAGGAGGTTTCACTCACGCCTATGTAACCTAGTTGAAAGATCACATCCCTGTTCCTGATACTGAGTTGTCACATTTACCTCTAAATTGCATACTTTACCTTGAGGCTCTTGTGGATTTGGGGAGACTTGCTTAACTGCTAGAGACACTTACCAAAACTGAGGACTATTGATACATTTTCATTGTTAAGTATTTAAAAATATACTTTACTAATTGTAGAACGTTACAAAAAATGGTATCAATATTATATTTCCTAGATGCTTTTCAAGGTTGTACACATCACAGACCTGTACTGAGACCTGGGACAGTGGGAGTTAAGAAGGGTGAAGGAGGGTTATGCTGAAGCTCATGGTAAATGATAAATCCTAAAACATGAGTATTTGGTGTAATGACACTTATGATGTGTTCTTTGTTCTGGTTTTGTCTCCTCTCTGGAAGTCAGTAGACTGACTAAATCAACCCTCAAAAACCATTTCTGGACCTGCTCCTTGTGATTTGCTTTTAGGGCCAGTTTATCAGCTACGTTAGAAAACTGTCTCGTTACATGGTAATCACATCCTCCTTTTGGCTTTAAACCTAGAATACTCAATCACCCATCTGTTCCTAATGCCTTTTACCTGTCTAAAAGAATCAAATTTACCCTCCAAATATGAAGATTTGTCACAGTAACAGATATTAAAAAGACTAGGCCTCAGGCTCCATATAAAGTTTCTAAAGAGGAACTTTTAAATGCTTTGAGCAATGGTGTTGCTGTTAGAAGAAGAGGGTAGACTCCTCAGGTTTGCACTCATGAGGATGTGTAAGTTTGGATGGATTTGTTTAAACATCTGTCCCATGACTTAGCGTCTCTAGACACAAATAATATAATCTGAACCATGTATCAGCTTGTTGTTTGCATGCCGTCTTCAGCCTGAAGGAATGTGTGGCTCTCTAAATTATTCTTAATGGAGCATGAACATTTTCTGTAACTCAAAATAATCATGTAATTTTGTAGGATTCTTCATCTTTTTGTGCTTTGAAACTTATGCCAAGCTGGTTCTTGGGACCTGTTTCATGGATGTTAGGACAGATTTGAGTAAATAAAGTAATTTATTGGGCCATGTAGTAAATATTTACTGAGCACTTACTCTGTGCTTGGCTACATGGAAAGAATGATTTGAATGCCTTACAGTTCTAATGAGTTGGATTTCCCTTTGTGTTGGAGGATTTCCTCTAACCTCAGACCTGGAGTGAACTTCCAGGATTGTAAATACTATTCAAATAAGGACAAAAAATCCCTGCAAGTCCTCTGTAAAGTGAAACCTTGCTTCTCCCAGCAGGCAGGATAATTCTCAGATGACATGGGGTATAGTTTTCCTCCTTGGGCTCCACTAATCAAGGCGGTAGCTCGTCTTGGACAAGCTTTACCCAGCTCCGACACCTTTCATCGAAGATGCTGAGGTTCTCTGTAAATAGCAATTATGTCTTATAACAGCCGTGTTGGCCCCATTTGATGGAAAAGAAAAGTCAGCTGGTGCAATATTCCATTGCTCACAGAGGAGCTACTAGCGAGGGATGATGCCTTGTCTGCTGAGTCCGGCTCTGTCTGTGGGTAACCGAAAAGCACCAAGTAACTCATTATGCTCCAGTTCACACCCCAGTAAATTAAATGCTCTGGTTTCTTGGTTTGATTTTCTGACCAGCTGGGTTCACAAAGTGGGCTTTTCAACATCCACCCTAGGGAATAGCAGGGAACTGTGATGAGGTTCTGTAAATCCATCCCTTTTCTTTGTATGGGAAACTTGCTCTGGCCTCTTTTGGAATGAGTATGGACCATGTTTTCAGAACCCCAAATTGGGGTAGTATGGAAAATATGAGTGAATTCACAAGACTGATGGAAGAGAGATTCCACACTGGGGTTGTACTGGAAAATCCTGAGCATATGGCAACCCTAGGCACAGGAAGTGGAAGCGTCTTTAAGAGGGATATAGGGAATAGATGATTTTGGATCTGCCAAGGTGAATTATATTGCATCCCAGCAAATGTGGTGGTAAAGAGGAATGGGGAATAGAAATTTGGTAACCTTCAAAGGTCAGGCAAAAGAGAAAGAGTTTGCACAGACATGGAAAACAAACATGGTTAGCAAAGAAGTAAGGGGGTGGGGGAGGGATAAATTAGGAGTTTGGGATCAGCAGATACAAACTGCTATATATAAACTAGATAAACAACAAGGTCCTACTGAATAGCCCAGGGAACTATATTCAATATCCTATAATAAACCATAATGGAAAATAATATAAAAAAGAATATGTATATATATGTATAACTGAATCACTTTGCTGTACACCAGAAACTGACACAACATTGTAAATCAACTATATTGCAATTAAAAAAAAAGAGAGAAGGATTACAAATTTATGATGCTCAAAGATGGAGTCGAAAGGAGGGCATGATAGTCCAGGTAATGTATGCAATGACTTATTTAAGCAAATATATACATTAAGCTCAATGTAGTTGCAGATGATTAAAGATTTTCTGGGTTTCAGCTATCATTAATGCTTAAAAGTAACTTAACATCATTTTTTCTGCACTTGCTGACGTTTTAGAAGCCTTGGTAATGACACACACAGACACACACATACACACACATACCTTAAAGGAACATCTCTCTCTAGCTCCCCTTTCTTGGAGCCCTCTGGTTTCTTTCTTTAACTGAGTGAAGTGCCCTAGCTGTAGACCACCACATTCCCCAGAAGAAAGCCAAGATGCTTTGGGCTGAGGAGTTAGAGGTGTGGAAGGCAAAGGAAGAAGGGGTGTGGGTAAAGGTGGAGCCTGGGAAGGTTGTAGGGTTAACACAGCCATCATCAATTGCTCCTTGAAGGGGAGCAAACACAAACTCTTAAAAAAACATGCTGGGAGGTGGTATTCTAATATGCCCAAGAGAACAGAATTGCTTTGGGTTATGTGAGTTATTGTGGTAATGATGATGAGGACGGTGAAATAATACTAATAGTGATACCTACTTTTTACTGAGTACTTACATGTTGGGCATTTTCAACACTTTAATTCCAAAAACATCTTTTACATCAAGGTTGCAGACTTCACACTATTAACACTCATATATGCAAGAAAACGTAGTATCTTTGTTTCTTTATAACTAATCTGATCTTATTATCCCCATTTTACCAAGTATATGAAAACTCCTATATTTAAGGCCAACCTGAGTCCAATTCAATAAGTGAATCAATCTTTTTTATTTTTTAAAAAATAAATCCCATTATCTATTAGATAAAATGGTCAGAGTTCTACATCACCTCAACAACTCTCCAAGGTGCCATCTCTGTGGGGGACAGATGGCTTACGAAACCTCATGGCATGAGAGGAGGCAAGGGGCCGTGGCCTGGTGTTGACCCTTGGGTGTCCAGTGATGTTTGGCTGGTCCAGTCCCATACCCCAATCTGCTGGTACCCACTGCTGGAACTGTACCTCCTTCAGGGCATGGTGACCGTCTCTGCTGAGCAGACCCTGTCTCTTTTGGGGAGTGGTATGGATCCCATTGATATCTGGGCTGTGATTCCCACTTGGAACAACTCTAGAGTCTACCCTCTGACCCATAGCTATAGCGTCTCCTCACTCCTACCATGGGGGCCACAAATGCCAAGCTCCTTAGCCAGACCCTCGGCTCCCTCCTGCATCCTCCACACTCACCTCAAGGACATTTGAGAACCTCTGGATACTGTCTGAGCTCCAGGGTAACAGGGCAGCTGGGGAAGCAAATGTCAGGCTAACCCTGCTACAGCATGAATTTATTTTGATGTGCACTCGCATTAGGAAGGTGGCCTGGGGAGACTGTCCGTTAGCAGGAAGGGGGAGGATGCCATGCGACACCCCCCTTCCCTTCAATGTCCCCTTTCACAGAGTCCCCTCTGCCCTTTGCAACTTGAGCCCAGAGAGGCGGGAAGGTTGGGACACAGAATGGATTGCCTCTCTTCCCTCCTCTGTCACCCCTTTAATCCTTCTTGGTATATTAAATAGGAGCTAAAGGAGTTTAGAAATTTTCATCTCTCAACTATATCTGGCTTTCATGAACACTGTCTTATTTCATGAACATAAAGATAAGACAGATTTAAAATTCAAAGTTGCTCCCTGGCTTCTGTGTTCTAGGCAGTCCCTGCCATGTTTGCCACAGTATAAAGCCATGGTGAAATGTCCAGAAAAGGCAAATCTATGGAGACAGAAAGTAGGTTAGTGATTGCTGAGGGCTGGGATGGGTAGCGGGGGTGGGGTGGGGGGTGAGGTGGGCAGAGACTGCTAAAGGGTTAGGGTTAGATTTTTTTTTTTTTTTTGCGGTACGCAGGCCTCTCACTGTTGTGGCCTCTACAGTTGCAGAGCACAGGCTCCGGACGCGCAGCCTTAGCGGCCATGGCTCACGGGCCCAGCCGCTCAGCCGCACGTGGGATCTTCCCGGACCGGGGCACGAACCCATGTCCCCTGCATCGGCAGGCGGACTCTCAACCACTGCACCACCAGGGAAGCCCTAGATTTCTTTTTGAGGTGATGAAAATGTTCAAAAATTGTGATGATTGTTGCACAACTCTGTGAATATATTCAAAGCCACTTTAGACAGATGAACTATATGGTATGTGAATGATACCTTCATAAAGCTGTTATTTTAAAAAAACCGAACAAGCACACCACCTGGCTTGGCCTTGGAGGAAGCAGACTGCAAGGGAATATGATTTGAACAACTGTGGTCTATTCATACAATGGAAAAGTCTGCAACAGTGAGGAGGGACAGCCTCTACTGCTTGTCACAGCAACACAGCTGTTTCTCAGGTAATGTCATGCTGAGTGCAAAGAGCCATATACAAGGGATACATCACGTATGATTCCATTTATATAAAGTTCAAACTCGGGCAAAACTAGTCTATGGTGTTATTTTTCAAGATAGTGGTTATTCCCCTTGTGCACTGTTGATGGGAGTGTAAGTTGGTACAGCCACTGTGGAAAACAGTGTGGAGGCTCCTCAAAACACTAAAAATAGAAATACCATACGACCCAGCAATCCCACTCCTGGGCATATATCTGAAAAAATCAAAAACATTAATTCAAAAAGATACATGTGCCCCAATGTTCATAACACCATTCTTTACAATAGCCAAGACATGGAAGTAACCGAAGTGTCCATCAAGAGATGAATGGATGAAGAGGATGTAGTATGTATATGCAATGGAATACCACTCAGCCATAAAAAAGAAAGAAATTTTGCCATTTGCAGCAACATGGATGGACTCTAAGGACTCTATGTTAAGTGAAATAAGTCAGAGAGAAAAAATACTGTATGCTATCACTTATATGTGGAATCTAAAAAATACAACAAATTGGTGAATAAAACAAAAAAGAAGCAGTCTCACAAATATAGAGAACAAACTAGTAGTTACCAGTGTGGCGGTGGGGAGGGGCAATATAGGGGTGGGAGAGTGGAAGGTACAAGCTATTGGGTGTTAGATAGGTTCAGGGATGTATTGTACAACATGGGGAATAGAGCCAATATTCTGTAATAACTATTGGGAAAGTAATCTTAAAATTGTATAAGAAATTTAAAAATTAAATTTAAAAAATGGTTATTCTTGGGAGGGAGGGAGATGCTGGCTATGTTTTTTCTTTTTTAACCTGGGTGTGTTAAAAAAAATCCATTGAGTTTATGATTTGTGCAACTTTTCTATGTAGCAATATATGTTATACTTCATTAAAACCTTTACTGAAAAATGTATCCATTTACTGTTTGCAGAAAAGTATCAGTTATACCTGCAAGATGGATTTTGTTATTCCCATTTAACAAATGAAGAAACTGAGGTCCAAGGGTTTAAGTGCCTTGCTGAAGGCCACGCTGCTACAAGTATTATTAGAGTCAGGTTCTAAGGGGGCCTGCCTGGCTACCGGGAACACAACTTCATATCCTTCCCCTGGGCTCCTCCCTGCTAGGTCTCCAGCCCCTTTGCCCTTTGGCCATGAGTGGAGATTGCTATGAAGAAATGCATTCCTTTTATATAACAGCTACAGAGCTAGAAGGCCTTCCATTCCATTCCCCCCAAGTCTTCTTAGGCCTGTCCTGACTTTGGGAGCAGCTCTGCCGTGTGAGCTGTGACCCTCTCTATTGCTAGCACCTTTTACCAGCTCTAAATTCCCCTAAAAGCTTCAACAAGGGGAGCAGCATTTGAAATAGATGGATGGTATTCACCTGTCACATAACAGCTAAAAATAAAAAAGGGGAGGTGATAGTGAGATGCCATTGGTGGCATAATACCAGCTGATTGACACATTCTCATTGTTATTTCCAGTGAAAGGAAATATCTAATGCACAGCTGGCCCTGTCATCCAACATGGCAGTGAATTCTGGTCACTCATTAGTACAGTTTGAGCCAGAATGAGGGTATTCTATGTCTCCTTTGAATACAAAGGAGAATGATACATTGTGAAAAAGTGAAATTTAGATATGCTTAGCATAGGATAATTGCATCAATGCCGCATCCAAGGATGAATCTCTTTTACATCCCGGAGAGGTAAGTAATGAGAGGCTCAGGCCAGGATTCTGCTGGAAAAAGAGCTGTGTTTGGGCTGATGTGCCTTTCACTTGAAAATGTGTTTTTCAATATAAGTTGACTCATTGAACTGAATCAGAATTTTAAGTGGAATTGTGAGATCTGAATAATTATTGGAAGTTCTTGAGGCTTTATTTCCATTAGGGTCAGTCTCTTCCTAACGTGCCCCTTTTTATGTGGACGTGTGTTTTTAAGTGATGAAATAGGAATCGATGAGTTTGCCTTAGTGGTCAGGATGTAAGAATGTGTCACCATAGAAACCTGAATCTTGACGGGAACAGTTTGCCTGGGGCAGGTTTTGAGTATTTGGCACTTGACATTCAGAGGTTCTGGTTGAGAAGGTTTCCCTGTCTCATGAGGGTCACGCTTACCGAAAAGAGTTCCAGCAGGACTGACCTTCTTTGACACGATGAAGCCATTTCTCAAAGCCCATGTGGATTTATTAAAGATGGGACCCCAATTTGTTCAGGGAGAAAAGCCTCAGCAAATATTATTATTTTTATTTAATTTTAAAATTCAGATTTCTTGAGGGGAAAAGGCATAGCAGGAAGGAAGTAACAGAACCTCTGAATGGCACTTTGGGAATATTTTAAATGAAAAATTACTTCCATCATAAGGTTAAATTCTTTTTCGGCAGCTCTTCTACTATAGGGACTTTCGAAAGAGGGTGTTCCATCTCTACTCAAGCTGGGTTTTTAAAATTATGAACAAAAGGTGGTCCATTCAGAAACTTTTACTTTGAGAGCCCAGAATTTCAACTTTTATCTTTGGGATGAATCTACGTTCCTTAAGCTACTTCTGCCAGTTGTAGCAAAATTTGCCAATGAGTAGGATTTATAGTAAGGACTAAAGTTGAGGATAGCATATTCTTTAGTATAAGCTTGGTTTTATAAGATTTACTAGATATGCGCAAATGAGACTTGAATGCTGACTTTTTAGGAGATATAGACACTAACTCATTGTATTTCTCATTTAAAAATTAAGGAGGAAGGAAATTCTTTGCTTTTAGACAAAAGCGTGTTGCGATCTCTGGGGACAAGTTGAGAAAGGGTTTTCTTTAATTGGACCTGAAATGTAGTGGCTGAGAACAGAGCAAGCGCTACTCATTTAGGAAAAACAGAGACATCTGCTGGTGGATTGGCAAACTTACTTTTCCAGATGATCCAAAGGCTCCTGAAGGGGTAATACTTGCAAGACAGGGACAAATCTGTCACAGTTTATGCTGTCTACATTTTAAAAGAGCTGTTGTTTAATCATGGAATGAGAATGTTCAATAAAAGGGAAGAAAATTTACACATACGGTTTTCTGCGCTATGCTGCTTTAGTAAGACTTTCTCTTGACTACACCCGGATCAGAAAGCCAGAATTCTTCCAGAAAAGGTGTGTTTTTGTCTACTCTGTTTTCTGACTCCTTTTAATCCGCAGCCTGCAGTGAAAAGTCCCTGAAGGGAGCAGAGAAAGGATCGCTCATTTCTAGTCCAGCCAGCCTGTGTCCTGATGTGTGCAGTTTCTGGAATAGGAAGTGTTTGACTGGGGTCTAACCCAGCTTTTCTACCGGCTAGCTTCTGAAGTTGCAGTGTGTTACCTTTCACAGGGACTAAGCAATACTCACTTCTAGGACTGTCATATACATCAAATGAGATTTTTGGATGCGAAGGTTAAGCATGGTCAAGGAAGGCTCGCAGGGCTGTCCTAGGCACAGTCACCATCTTTAAGCTGGACTCAATGCTCAGAGATGAGCCCTGTTCTTCATCTAGTATTTTAAACTCTCTGCACAAATGCACTGTATGCTCAGACCCAACTAACCCCAAACAGAATCCATCACTTCCACCTGCCTCCCTGCCCTCAACCGGCTTTGAAGCCATTCAAAGCAGTCATTCCTGCTAAGAAGTTGAGGCAACTATTTGCTGCCAGAGCCTGTTCATGTCGCTAGAAGCACAAGCTCCGGAGTCAGGACCTTGGTTTTCTCTTCTTCAGAATGGGGACAATAACACCCCTGATGTCAGGGTTGCTGTGCCAATGCCACAAGATGAGCTCTCAGGTTCTTAGCACAGGGCCTGGCTGACGGGTGAACTCAGCATGGTTATTCACTTTTTAATAACAGTCTCACAGATGTGTCTTCTTTTCTCCATTTCTACTGCTTCCAGGCCTGGCTTAATGCAGCTGCTGCCATATTGATCTCCTGGCATTCAAGCTGCTGCCCTCTTCCATTCTTCTTTTTTTTTAAAAAAATAAACTTATTTGTTTATTTGTTTTTATTTTTGGCTGTGTTGGGTCTTCGTTGCTGCGCGCGGGCTTTCTCTAGTTGCAGCGAGTGGGGGCTACTCTTCGTTGTGGAGCACGGGCTCTAGGCACATGGGCTTCAGTAGTTGTGGCTCACGGGCTCTAGAGCTCAGGCTCAGTAGTTGTGGTGCACGGGCTTAGTTGCTCCATGGCATGTGGGATTTTCCTGGACCAGGGCTCAAACCCGTGTCCCCTGCATCGGCAGGCGGATTCTTAACCACTGTGCCACCGGAGAAGTCCCTCTTTCATTCTTTTTACAGGATGTTGCCAAGCTAATGTCCTCTATAGCCCTTGCTGGGCTATTTCCTACTCAAGAAGACAGACATGCTTCTTAAATAATCAGCCAAACTCCCTTGCCTGGTGTAAGTCCTTTATCACCTGACTCCACCAACTATTATCCAAACTAACTCCTCACTAATCCCTGATGTACAGAC
This sequence comes from Kogia breviceps, assembly GCF_026419965.1. NCBI lineage: Eukaryota > Metazoa > Chordata > Mammalia > Artiodactyla > Physeteridae > Kogia > Kogia breviceps. The sequence goes on from NC_081318.1 coordinate 50,133,715, forward strand.
TCCATCCCAGGCAGGAAGGCTCCCTGACCATCCCCTTCTGCATCCAGGCCCCTATGCCTTCCTTTATGCTGTTTCCCTTATCCCTTATGCTTCCCTCTCCTACCTCTTAGTCTTGCCTGTATTTTAAGATGCAAATAATCTCACTCCCACCATGAGGTTTTCTCCAGTTCTGCAGCTTATAATGATTTTTCCGAAGGGCTAACTCCTATTACCCTAATAATCCTTAATTCCTATTGAACTAAGAAATCCCACCCAACAGCCATAAGTTAGAATTTACTTGTTCTCAAAATTTTATTACAAGTTCTGTGAAGAAAGGGCCTGTGTTATTTCACCTCTCTGGGCCTCAGTTTCCTCCTCTGTAAAATGGTGATAATGACAGTTCCTGCCTCATCGACTTGTTGTAATGATTAAGTTAATATATGTAAAGCAAGTGTCCAGCACCTTGAAAGTGTTCAGTAACTGTTAGCTTTATTATTATTGTTCTGAGTACATAAATAAGGGATCAATACAGCTTGTTTGATTACCAGCCATGTTTCACTAAGAAGCCATCAGGTGCTAGACTTGGGCCCTTCACAGCCATCTGACCCAACACTGTGTATCTTTTAAAGAAGACAGTAATATATTTGAGATAATTGAGTGCCTACCATGCTCCAGGTATGCACTGTACTGTAAGTGCTGGTCTTAGCTTTGTTTATTTTTACATATGTGGCCAGCCAGCCATTCACACTTGTAATTAACAGTATAGGTCAAATATAGTCATCAAAGAGGATTTGAGTTCAAGTCTTGGCTCCACACATATGGCCTTAAACAAATAATTTACCATAGCTGACCTTTAGTTCCTCTACTGTAAAATGAATCCTAAAGTTTCTCTGTTTCGTGATACGTCAAAAGAACCAACTATAGTTTAAGTCACATATTTCCAGGCAGGTAATGGCCATCTCTCTGCTCTTGTTCATGGCAGCCCTGGATATGTGACCTCCTTGTCCTGATCTGACACTCCACTATCTTGCTCTGTGCCTGTTACTCCACCTGCTACTATTTAAGAAAGGGCCTCTGAGGAACTCCCTGACCTCATTCACATCACTATCCTTTTTTTTTTTTTTTTTTTTCCCCTGGTATGCGGGCCTCTCACTGTTGTGGCCTCTCCTGCTGTGGAGCACAGGCTCCAGACGCGCAGGCTCAGCAGCCATGGCTCACGGGCCCAGCCGCTCCACGGCATTTGGGATCTTCCCAGACTGGGGCACGAACCCATGTCCCCTGCATCGGCAGGCGGACTCTCAACCACTGCGCCACCAGGGAAGCCCCACTATCCTTTTTTAATTGTAGAAGCATAGAGGAAATCTAATCTTGCTCCAGAAATGTTATAGGAGAGGAAAGGACGTGTGTGCTTTTATCCATTCGTCATCTCCCTCTCCCAAGTTCCCCATTTCCCTGCCTTTCCTAATTAAATTACACACATGCGCACACACATACACACTTCATCTGTCAAAAGAACCAACTATGGTTTAAGACACATATTAGTTAGGCAGACAGTGGTCCTCACACACACACACACGAGTTCATTTACATGCTCCTTAACACAAGGCCCTAAGATATATTTTTAAAAAACTATCAGTGCCCAGTGCCCTCCTAGTTCCTTACTGTTGCTTAATGCATACTTACTGATAGACGGAAATTGCCCTGTCATCATGGAAATGGAATGTTTTGTTTTTCCAGTGGTTTCCAGGTATGGGTGGGCTGTGAACTATTACCATCTCCCTCTCTCCCTTCCCTGTGTGAGTCAGAATTTCTGGAGATAGGGCTCGGGAGTCCATGTTTGACAGTCATGCAGGTGACTCCTCTGCACGTTAGAGCTGGAAGCCCAGGAAGGCCGGCCCACCTGTGTCAAATTCAAGTCAACTATAGCTGCACATAAGCTAGATGTGGATAGGGGCCCCATTTATTTCTCTCTTGTTGGATTGCCTGAATTACCAATGCTGCCTTGTTAGATGCCAACTCTCTGTCATCCAGTCCTGAAGTATGGTGTCCCCACGCACTCCCTCAGTGCTCTTAGTCACCAATCGTGGCTTTTCCTTCTATTCTTGGCCTTCATGACGTGTGGCTCTCCTAAAGAGGTTTAACTTCCTTTGAATGTGAGGTCTGTATACCTGGGCATGGTCCGGTTGCTTGGATTTCTCAGGAATAGGTTGCTGTATTCTGGAAAGTAGCATATATTCTAGAGCAGATTCTGGATTTCAAACTTTTTAGACCATGACTCAGTATGAGAAACCCATTTTATGTGGGTTTGATATTTTCTATTCTATTTCATCAAAAAGAGTCTTTAGGTGCAAAATCCAGGCGGATCTAGAGTCTCTGTCAAAAATCTGATGGAAGCTGTAGCTCTGACTTTCATTATCTGCAAATGATTTCGGGGTCCACAATCTCCCCAAACTGTCTATGGATCACAGTCTCTCGCTTGCACTCAAGGAAGCTCACCACACTTCTAGTGAAGAAGGGAAACACTGGGGTAGGCCTCTCCAAGCTAGATGTGGAATATCAGTATGCCACTCCCCCAATACACCTTCAGAATATCTGGGGCAAGGTGGGGCTCTCAGCCTTAGGAAGAGTAGTGGAAAAGCTTCTCAAATGATTTCTACCTGAACTGGGAGTGGGGTATAAACCTCCTATAAAATCACTGCAGTTGGAAGCCGGCTTAGTGTTTTAAGTGGAGACAAAGCTGAGACCCTTTCTGCTATTAATAACAAAGTACTTCCAGTACATCCCACAAGCAACAGTGTGTGGTCACACCACGGCCAAAAAGCTGGTTCCACCTGCCCTGGCTCTACCTTCCCCGTGGGCCTTCAAACCTGCCTCCTAGCCACCGGCCTTCCCTTTCCTCATGCCATTCCCTTTCCCACCTGCATTTCCTCCCTTTCTTTCTGAATGGTTCTCACCTTCCCAGATTTCTCCCGTTGAACCTCAGTGACTGTCTGTGCTGGGTAACTCCCTGAATGATAGCAGATACATGCTTCTTAACCTCAAATGAATGGACAAAAAGACTAGGTCTTGCTCCTTTTTATGTTTGGATTTACCGCCACATCCTAGAAACAGCAAATGCTCAATGAGAATTTCCCCCTACAAGCCCAGACACTGAGGTTGGCACCCATGCCTTCAGCTTACCTCCTCACTGGTGCCCAGAGGCGATCTGGCAAAATGGTCATCAGCACATATTTGGGCGCTGGGTAGTGTGGTTCAAGTTTCAGCTCTACATACACAGACACAGAAAGTTCTCTAAAAAATATTATTCAGGGTTGAGGGGGAGAAACAGCTATAGGGCAGTGTGTTTACTCTTCTACCCCGTATGAGTGAAAGATCATGTGTGCACACATTTGTGTGAAATTTCTTTGGATGAATCCAAAAGAAACTAAGCAGTAGCAGTTTCCTCCATTGGGGGAGGGAAGAAAAGAGATTTATTTGCTTATTTTTCACTATACACCTTATAGTTACACATGTATGTACTGCTAAGTCAAAAAGTTTAAATTAAAAAATTTCCGGTTTTGCTGCTTGGGGGTGTGATTTTTAGAAAGCTGTTTGATTTTCCTAATCCTCAGTTTCTTCATCTGTAAAATGTAGCCAAGGCAGCCTATCTAAATGGATTGCACGGGTTAAATATGATAATGCATACAAAATACTGAGCAGACGGCCTGGCACATTTCTTGTTAGAATTTACAAAAATGGTTAACTGACCCAGGTCCTTAGAATTCTGTTCCACGCTCTCCTATTTTAACCCAAAGCCTAGAAGCCTGGAAAGTTAAGGCCATTCCACCTCCATCGCAGTGTTTGGTGGTTCCTACGAGGTCAGCATTTGGCAGAGGGCAATGTAACCCATCTGCCTGCATCAGGGGCTGACCCGCTCTTCATTTCGTCCCCTCAATAAGTCTCCCGTTTCCTTTTCACCCTCAAGTACTCTCAGCTTTGTTTCTTCCAACGTTTGTTCTTTAATCCTTCACATATGCCTCAGATGACACCAATGAGCATCTTAAAAAACTGGAAATTCTTGAATTGAAGCAATGAGCTTCTACCCCAAGGTGCCTAAATTCCAGCTGGTTGCTTCTGCCAAGATGAGCGAGCTCCTTAAGCAGTGATTCATTTCAGCTCACGTTGCCCGAGTCGGTGTAACTTTGTTAGAATTATTTGTGAGTCATATCACTTCTCTGCCCTAATTAACTTTTTCTGTTAAAGTGGTTATAAGATGATTTATTTGCTTTTACTTAAGTAATGGGAAATAAGTAGAAGGTTGAATTTCTAGGGGTTACTTGTTGGTGCAAAATGACTGTCAACTCCTGTTATGCAGTTGCTTTTCCTGAAATCTTTTGGTAGTGGCGGCTATACTGAATTGAATGACTTTCCAGAGTCTTGTGCAAGAACAAGATGTATTCTAAACCTGGAATGGAGGACAGGCAGGTGTGGAAGAATACTATTATGTGCTAGTGTCTAATCACATTAAAACAAAAGTAGCTAACATTTATTGAATGCTTACCATACACCAGACTCTGGGCTAAGCACTTAGTTTGGTTCTTACCCTCACTCGCCAAGAATTGGTCCCCATTTTTCAGAAAAGGAAAGTAAATGACTTGCCTGAGAATTTAATCAGTGTCAGTGAATCCACCTGGACCACTGGCCACAGAGCTCATGCCCTTAACCATGATCTAGATCAGGGATCCAAAACCCTTTTCTGTAAAGCGCTAGATAATAAATATATTAGGTTTTGAGAATGGAAAATATGTAAACAAATGAGAGTGTCTGTATTCCAATAAAACTTAATGAGTAGTGAAATCTGAATTTCATATAGTTTTTATGTGTCATGAAGCATTATTCTTTTGATTTTATCCCCCATCATTAAAAAATGAAAAAAAAAAAAACATTCTTAGCTCATAGGGGCAAAACAGGTGTTGAACCAGATTTGGCCTGTGGGCCATAGTTTACCAACCCCTGTTTTCGATCACTGAAAACAGACCAGTTGTGGGAGAATGGAAAATCTCTATAAGACGCTTGTCCAACCTATTCCAGAGCCTTCTGGACTTTAGCTAGGGCCTAAAATGAAGAGACAGGAGAAATGCAGCCTCCCCTGTCTGCCCTAATTCTCACACTTGCAGTTCCTTTTAATCACCTGTCACCTAAACCCATTCTTTCAGCTCTGAGCTCCCCACTCTCCTGGGCTGCCCAGAGCCTCTCCTGGGTGCCCCACTTTGCCCACGCCTCCGTAGGCAGCTTTCCTTCCTCCCTCTCCCCCAGCCTCCCATTTCCTCAGAGAACTGACATAGCTAAAATGCTTTTTAAAAATTTGCCTTAATGTATTTTCATCTTAAAGGAAGCTTCTGGACAGGGCGATTCAAAGATACGACTTTATGAAGCATTTAGCTGGGGCAGATGAGTGAGGTGCACTGAAGGTGGGGGAGGAAACTACTCATATTACCTTAAAATCATACCTGGACAGACCTATAGGTGAGGCTGGTCCTGACCAGAGAACCAAGGGCTTCCTTAAGGCCCCTGGACTAAGCTTGGATGTGGGTAAGTGATGGGCTACTGCAGGCGTGCTGTGAGAAACCTCAGGGGCTCTTTACCAGGCAGGCTGAAGACGACAACTTTGTACAGAACTAACAACTAAGGACGGATGAGCTGATGTAGGAGGTGGTGACTTCCTGGGCCCATGTAGGCAGATTTCCCAGAGGTAACAACCACTCCAGGCACTTACCTCGGCATCCACGCAGCCCATGGGAAAATGCTGCAACAGCTCCACCGTTCTTTTAGTTCCATCTGGCGGTTCTTAAGTACTGTATGTGGTGGAGGCTTGTTGAAACCCTGGACACAGCAGAGGAGGACTATGTCCGTCTTCTAAAAGGGGTATGTGCTTCCCCGGTTGTTTTACATTTCCTGAACTTTCCTACATCTTGTGGTTGTTTTCTCCCTCCTACCCACCTCCTCTCCAAATATAAACTACTGACACTTAATCTTGTGTTAATTACAAATGTTTCTGAGCCCACCAGACCATCCATGCCTGGATGTTTCCTCTTTTAGCCCATGCCAACCTCACCAAGCATAAATACAGGTCCTTGTCATTAGCCTTCCTGGGAAGGCGGTAGGATACATGATTCCTTTTGTTAAGGGTCCAGCTAAGACTAATTCTGTCCAGGGCAGAGAGGGAGAGAGAGAGAGAGAGAGAGAGAGAGAGAGAGGGAGAGAGGGAGAGAGGGAGAGAGGGAGAGAGGGAGAGAGGGAGAGAGGGAGAGAGGGAGAGAGGGAGAGAGGGAGAGAGGGAGAGGGAGAGGGAGAGAGGGAGAGACGGAGAGAGAGAGGGAGAGAGAGAGAGAGAGAGAGAGAGAGAGAGAGAGAGAGAGAGAGAGAGAGAGAGAGAGAGAGAGTGTGTGTGTGTGTGTGTGTGTGTGTGTGTGTGTGTGTGTGTGTGTGTGTTAGTAACTGCAGCAGGGGAAGGACAGTATTTGGCAGGCCCATGTTTAAGGAATAGCAAGATAGGGAAAAATGCCTGACCATTATCCTCACAGATGCAGAATTTTCCCAGGAAAATACCTTTCTTTGCAATAGGCTGTTTCGTTTTTTGGTGTTTTTCCTTTCTTTTTTGGGGCTAGCTAAATGTCTGTGTGTATTTTTGGACTTGGAATGCACTGTTGTATTTTAATTTTCTTAGATTTTTTTGCTGTCTTCAGGGTAGGTCAGTTTGCAGACAGACTTTTACAGTCCCAGAAATATCCTTTCCTGGGGAGGAAAAAAAGTAAAATGAATAATCTGTGATATTATTTGACATTCCCATATAGCTTCAGAAAGGAAATGTGTATAGAAAATATCTGTCTTTGACCCTTCCTCCCCCCACCCCCATCAAGTCTGGCTTTCGGATGTAGCCTATAATATCTTTATACTGACACACTGAGTTAGAAACTCATCAATATTTGAACAACATTCCAAAGCGGATGGTATGTGGGAAGTATTATATTTGGCTTCTATGTCTGCCTCTGAAGTGTTGATTTAGGATGGATTAATTCAGAATGTTAAGGTTAGAATGAAATTTTGGGTGGCTCTGAGTTCAGAGCTCTATATATAGATTTTTTTGGCTGCTGAATAGTTTGCTCCACTCACCCATGCTGCTTTTTAAAGACCTGTGCTCTTTTAGTACACCCACAGATTTGAATTTCTGTTCTTATTTGAACAGAGGAAGAGAGCAGTGAATACACAGGCATGGTAAAGCACAAGAGCGGACAACCCACTTACGCGACTCCATTTTTAGACGTTCCAAATTCTAAAAGAATTTCTGAAAGAGGGATGGGTATTATTTAAATTTGTCTTTCAATTTAGTTTTCTACATGATCAGTCTACAGACAGCAATGTTGCATGGTGATGTCCCTTACATATTTGGGATGATGATTAGAGCTATGAAGGTGTGTGGTAATAACGAATACCATTTATTGGGCATCTACCACATAACAAGAAGCTATACTGTTTGCTGTTTCTCTATAGCCCTCACAATAACTTTACCAGGTGGCACCTGAGGCTGAGAGATTACGCCACTTGCCCCAAACCACACAGCTAGTGAGTAGCAGAGCAGCATTTGTACCCAGGACTGGCGGGCTACAGCCTGGCGGTGCTGTTTCAACTTCATTGACGGGCGCCACCTGATCCTGCTGGCACAGCGCATGCGCCAGGGGAGCGTCGGCCCTCCTTTGTCTGCAGCGACTGGTCTGCGCCCCGCGGTCTGAACCAGCCCGGCTTTGTTTTCTTGTCCGTTGTGTTGTTTGCGAGCCCTTTACTCTCTGAATGGTATCTTCAGCGCACAGTTAAGAGACATTTAACTTTATTGAAGTGTATGTTCACAATCTTGTGACATTAAATGGTTCTTGGGGTTAAGACACAAAAAACTGGCTCACAGAGCACCAGAACTGTTGGCAAAGAGTAACATTTAATAAATTGTTACAGAAACACCTGGTAGCATAATGAGTTATGTGAGATGAAAGAACCAAATACGTGGATCTGGGTAATGTAAAGACTTCTGGGCTGTAGAAACAACAGTAAAATGGTGATAGCACAAGCCCATGATGCTGATCTCTTGCCTCCGATTTTTATTTTACAAATGCATTCTTTGAGATCCCGTTCCTATTTCTAATAATGCCTTACTCTATTAGAAAACAATCCTTCTCCTATCAAACATGATTGATTTTAAATTACTTTTAAGAATAACTGGGAAGGAATACTGTTTCAGAGAATAGTTTACAGAAATCTCTACCATGACAGTTGCTTGTTAATAACCGCTATTCGGGAACTTGGGGGCACTCATTAGAGCTTGTAAGTTACCCAGGGTCTCAAATTAGAATCCTAAACAAGTGCACTGCTGATTTAATGTGAGCTGTGAGAAACGAAGACATAGGAAGGAGAAGGAATTTTGAATTTGCTTGGTCATTTTATTTTCAAAAATAAATTGAAATGATAAAGCATCACTTTTTATCTTGTTACCTAGCTTTGTTTTTGACACCTATCTACATTTCCTAAATACTTTAAAAAAAAAAAAAATAGCCAGCATCCTAAATACTGTTAAGACTTCCTCCCTCCCTCACCTTCCTCTCTTCCTTCCTTCCTCCCCCCCCCTTTCCTTCTCTTCTCCCTGATGGGAATGAGACAAGCATTTAAAAAATATATATTAATCTTTTTATTTGTTTACAGATGTCATTTGAAGTGAAGCTTCCATACTTTTCTTCCTTTATATTAAAAAAATAAAATGTTTATCTGGAAGCCAGTCTTACTGAAGACTAAAAGATAGACATACTTTAGTTATAAGGCATTTTTATAGAGACTCTGATAGCAAATGAATTGAGAGAAATGCTATTTGATGCACGGTGGAAATGTAATGTTATTGTCTTCCTGTCAATGTAACCTGGAGTGATATATAGCCGCCTCTCCCTGGCATGGGAGATTAATGAAATGACTCCAATTTTGGCAATACTTGTGCACTGAGAGTGGGTAACAAAACTCTAAGTTGATTTGTGTAAAGGGTGGAGCTGACTTTAAACAGCACATCATAGCATCTAGTCATTTTGGTGACATTCAAACTGCTATTTCAGCCCTATTCAAGGAAGGCTGTCCAAAACCCCTCTGCCTCTTTTGTGTCGGTACCATGATGACACTGTGACTCTAGCTGAACTCTCATCTACCATCAGATGATATGCCCCTTCAATGATTGTGTTTGCCAGTTAATAAAGTTACTTGGTGCTATGATCTATCTTTAAAAGAACAAATGTATAGTGTGTTTTTAAAGATTCAACCGTTTTGGGGTTGCGGTTTACCCCCACTTCTTTTAATTATTTGTACTACCTAAGGTGCAAGGGTTTCTCCTTTTGTAGCCCATGGGACCTGCAAGGTGATTTGTTTCTGTAGCAGCTAAGAGAATGGGCTTTGGAGGAAGACCAACTGGGATTCAAATCCTCCCCCAGCACCACCTCATAGGGGTGTCCTAGTGATTAAATGAGGCACTGTGTGCTGCAAAACACAGTGCCTGGCACAGAGTAAAATTATTTTTATTGTTTTTTTTTAAACAAAACCTTCTGAATGTTTTGGTTCAGTGCTTTTCTCTAAACACCCTATATTAACAGAGACCATCGATCATCAGTGACCACTAACATCACAGAAAAAGACAACCAGATACCATGACGATTCTGATGGAAGTACATGACACGTCTAATAAAGTGGTCTCGTCAAAAAATCAAACCTGAATCTAATCAGGCTCAATCTAACCACCACTTCTCAGAAAATAATAGGGCACAGAGGGCAAAACCCAGAATGTGGGAAACTCTAGGACAAATGACTGTGTCTTCAATAAGTGAATGGCCAGGAAAATCAAAGTGGGGAGACAGGGACCTATAGACTAAAGAAGACACAAGAGTCATGGCAACCAACTGCAACATATGGACCTTATTTGGACAATTCGAACAAACTGTAAAAAGCATTTAGGAGACAACTGGAAAAAATGAACACTGAGTGGATATTTGATGAAATTAAATAATTATTGTTAATGTTTCAGTGGTGATAATGGTTTTGGATTTGTGGGGTTTTTAAAGTTTATTTTTAGAAATGTGTACTTAAGTATTTTAGAGACATGCACATAAATATTTAGTTAAAATTTGTGGGTGAAATGATATTATGTCTGGCTATAGATGAAACAAAAGTAGCCCTGAGTCAGTAATTATTGAAGCTCCATGATGGGTAGGTAGGGATATTTAATAATGTTTTCTCTACTTTTATGTATGTTACCATTTCCTTGAGAAGAATTAAAAATAAATCAAAATAAAGCAAAACAATCTCAACCACCAAAAGCAAAAATTCTGTGATAATTTAGTAGGCACTCGATCCAGAGTAACAAACTTCCAGCATCCCAGAATCCCTGGGACTTTGATACTTTCTACCCAAATCATGGTGCCTGTTTCTAGGTCATTGATTACAAGAGGCTTTCTTACTCAAGTGGGTGATTCTCTCCCAACATGGTTTACTATCCTTAACAGAATTTGAGAAAATGGCTGTTTCAGGTTGGTTTCTGTCACCTACCTCTGAGGTCAAATACTGCTATCAGGGGTTGACAGTTGCTATTTGGCTCAAAGTACTTGAGGTCATGGTCATTCCATTATCTTTCTAAGACTGCAGTTTTTGAATCTGACTTTACTGGATATCAGGTGCTTGGCTGGCCATCTTTTTATAGATGACATCAATATCAAGTGGTACAGAAAAGCTTTCCCAAACCATGACTGCCTTATTAATCAACTCATAAAACTCATCAGGAAAATGTTAGGGAATCTGTTAATGTAGTAATTAGGAAATAAATCTAAAGCCTACCTTTGTTGGATAAGTTGGCTTTGAAAAAAGGAGTGGTGATAAAGTTCCAAGAAACAAATGCACTTTACTATTTAATTTGTTCTCTCTCTTGACCTATACTTTTTGCTCCACGACAATGTCTCCAGTTAGCAACTAAAAATAATTCTCTTTTCTGAGTGAGAATAGCCATAATTTGACAGCCTGGGTTCCTTTTGCTGTTATTTTCCTATCTTAGAGAAACTGGGCATAAGATTCCAAGGTTATTAAAAGAAATCCAGAGCTAAAAGATTAGATACATTTTTTTGAATTAAAAAAATCAATTCATTTGGCATAAATAAGATCCTGTCTTTCTTTATGCCATCACATTTAATCAAGATGGGCAACGTGAGTCTTTCAGAAATAATAATCAGTTTATCAGGATCCTGGACCAAAACATTTACTGTCTAAATGAAAGAAAAATACTTACTAAAAATCACTATAGAGGGCTTCCCTGGTGGCGCAGTGGTTGAGAATCCGCCTGTCAATGCAGGGGACACGGGCTCGAGCCTTGGTTTGGGAGGATCCCACATGCCGCGGAGCAACTAGGCCCATGAGCCACAACTACTGAGCCTGCGCGTCTGGAGCCTGTGCTCCGCAATGGGAGAGGCTGCGATACTGAGAGGCCCGCGCACGGCGATGAAGAATGGCCCCCGCCTGCCACAACTGGAGGAAGCCCTCGCACAGAAACGAAGACCCAACACAGCCAAAAATAAATAAATAAATAAATTTTTTAAAAAAATCACAATATTGGGGAATTCTGATTACTTATTAAAAATCCATGGCCACATTAAAAGTTGAAAAGAATTATACTTGATCAGTAAATGGTACAAACATTATATCAGAGAAAGAGTGGTGTGAGTACAGTTGTTATAATCTGTTAAAAATTCCACATTAAAAAATATATTTATTTAATTTATTTATTTATTTTTGGCTGTGTTGGGTATTTGTTGCTGCGCGCGGGCTTTCTCTAGTTGCAGCGAGCAGGGGCTACTCTTCGTTGTGGTGTGCGGGCTTCTCATTGCGGTGGCTTCTCGTTGTGGAGCACAGGCTCTAGGTGTGCGGGCTTCAGTAGTTGTGGCACGCGGGCTCAGTAGCTGTGGCTCGTGGGCTTCAGTACTTGTGGCACACCGGTTCAGTAGTGTGACTCATGGGCTCTAGAGCGCAGGCTCAGTAGTTGTGGCGCACAGGCTGCCACATGCTGCTCCGCGGCATGTGGGATCTTCCCAGACCAGGGCTCGAACCTGTGTCCCCTGCATAGGCAGGAGAATTCCCAACCACTGCACCACCAGGGAAGCCCCCAAATTCCACATTTTTAATGAAGGATATTAAATTTCAACATGAGGTTGGACTTTAAGAATTTCTGATCCCTGCCAGCTTTGAAGTTTCTAGATCTGCAGAACATTGTGTCACTCTCCTCCACAAAGCTTGACTATACATGTGTTCCTGGTTCCTGATAGCAAATCAACTGCATGTTGGTCATTTTCTCCACCTCCTTTCAGTGGTCTCAGGGCCAGCGTGGTCACACATCTGGATGGACTAGGAGTCTCCTTTCTCTGTTTGTCTAATTCTTCTACATTCTGCAAGAGCTGGTTTCAATGCTATTTATTCTGTGAAGTTTTCTACTTTGCTACCCCACACTTCCCACCTCCCCAGCTGAATTATACTCCTCCTCAGCACTTAATCTGTTGTGTAAACACTGCGGAGTTTAGATAACCCCCAAACTCAGCCCTGAGCTCCCCCCAGGTTGGGTTGCTCCTCTTGGTTACTCGAAGGGCCCCCATGGATATTTATTGAATGAAGGTGTTTCCTGTTTGGCTTTGGCCTCCATTTTGTCTTTTTTTTAAAAAAAAATAAATTTATTTATTTATTTTTGGCTGCGTTGGGTCTTTGTTGCTGCGCGCGGGCTTTCTCGAGTTGTGGCGAGCGGGGGCTACTCTTCGTTGCGGTGCACAGGCTTCTCATTGTGGTGGCTTCTCTTGTGATGGAGCATGGGCTCTAGGCACGCAGGCTTCAGTAGTTGTGGCTTGTGGCTTGTGGGCTCCAGAGCTCAGGCTCAGTAGTTGTGGCGCACAGGCTTAGTTGCTCCGTGACATGTGGGATCTTCCCGGACCAGGGCTCGAATCCGTGTCCCCTGCATTGGCAGGCGGATTCTTAACCACTGCACCACCAGGGAAGCCCCCACTTTGTCTTCTGAGCCTCCTTTTCTATTTGCATTTGTAGGTTGCCCTTTGCTTCACACAGGGCATTCCTTTCAGTTACCCCCTTTAGCACCTCATACCCACCCTGAGAAGTGGATATAGAAGCTGTAGCCCTGAGTTTACAGAGGTGGACAGTTTACCCAAGGTCCAACATCAATTTGTGGAAGAAATATGACTGCTAGTCAGGACTCTGTGTTCTCCTAGGATAGGTGTTTGGTTTTATTTTGTTTTTGTTTGTACCAAGCAGCTGTGAAAATAATTTAAATATGAATAATATTTCGTACATATTCCCCACTCCTGAGAAAGAAGACTCAAACCATTGTTCATTCCTCCAGAGCAATCCCTTGGCTGACTCTGGAGCTGTGTACAAAGCCTCGGAGAAGCACTGGACCTCAACTCTCTCCACAGGGTCCTGGGGCTCCTGGAAGGGGAAGTAACCTGAGATGTGGGTGAATCACCTCTGAGCCCTCAGAGTTTTCAAGGGCTCTTGAAACCTTTCTCTTTCTGATTGTAGAACTTGGGAGTCATGAGTATTTTCACCAAAGTGTCTCAATAAAATAGGACAAACTCCATCTCATAAGTTTGGCTGCTGCTACCTGAACAACGTAGCAGAGCTCCTTACAAAAGAGAGAATCACTCAGGCCGGGCAGTCACTGAGTCAGGTCTGAAATCACCAGCCTGCCTCACCTTTTGGGGTACCGACTTGACTGATGTTTTGGGGCTGAAGTTAGATGCATTGCCTATGAACACACTTCTATTCAGCTATAAAGAATTAGAGCAAGGACTCCATGCGTAAATCGCACATGACTCTGCATCCCAGTTTATGATAATCGTGTAATAAAAATTGCTATGCAGCACTGTTTAGCAGCTTGCTTCCAATATTGCATTTACAAAAATTACATATTTCATATAATCAGGCCTGTCTCTTACTTAATCATCCCACACATCATATAAATCTTTAAAGTGGACAGGTCTATAAATCACTAGCATTTTTCATTTACCACTTATTCTAAGCCAGGCAGTTTCTTATTTAAATTGCCATATGAATAAATCTAATAATCCTTATTCACTTACATCATCTCAAACTTTAAATCTTATTCCAGCTGAGGTCATAAGTGAAATCAGTATTGAGGGCAAAACCAGCAGCTGTAACAACTATAATAGCTTGCCAAATTATATTAAAGGGCCCAAATAACATTAAAAAAATGAGGAAGAACTGAATTACATTATTAAAGTGTGATCTGCTGAATCAGGCAAATGCAGGGCCTAAACAGAGCTCCTGCATGGGGTGAAGCTTCTGTGCAGGGCTTGTACCAATTGGAAGAGAGAGATACTTGCCTGAACTGCCTCATTTGCACCCCTTGATTAAGATCTAGATCACAATTTCTCAACCTTGGCACTATTGACATTTTGGGTCATGCCAGTCTTTCTTGTGGGAGTCTGTCCTGTGCATAGTGGGACGTTTAACAGCATCCCTGGTCTCTGCCCACTAGATGCCAGTAACACTCCCTACCCCCAGTCGTGATGATCAAAAATTTCTCCAGACATTCTCAAATTTCCCCTGTGGGAAAAGTCATCCTTATTGATAACTACTGGCCTTGATGATCCAACAGGATTGAATTGGGGCCTCTTCCAGGGAGAACCCAGGGATGTTCTGAGGACTCTGGGTTTCATAGGGAGACATGCTCCACACCGTACCACTTTCCTTAACATTGGTGCTGCCAACTTTGGTGGATGAGCAGTGAGTCCAGTACAGTCCTCAGATTAATGGGAGGAGGATCAGGGAGAGGGGACAGGGGAGAAAGAAGCCCAACAAGGAGAGTAGGGAGAACAGTCAATGACAGGACAACTCTCGAACTCAGGCAAAACGTCTCCCATGTTGGGGCAGACCCTTTCCTCACCTTTCCCATCGAATTAGCAGCCTGCATCTCTACCCTTGATGGGAACTCAAGGGCATCACAGACCTGACATCACAGCATCTGTATCAGCATGGCTGTGGGATACAAATTATTTTTGTAATGCATCTTAAATGGTTCAGAAAGGTCATGTGATTTTGTAGCGATCAAAGGAAAATGGTGAGTGTTTGTCAAGGGGACTTTCAAATCTGAATAACTGGTTCACGAGAAACTTAGCATTGTCAGGCATGTACAAATGCTGAGAATGAGGAATCTGGTTTCCTGTCCTCTTATGGTTGGCAGATTGTATCTTATGATAGCTGGCAGAGATGCCTATAGTTCATCTCCAAGCACTGGAAGGAACTGGCTGCAATTAGTTTTCCCAGAAAGGTTCTGCCAAGTCTTTGACAGACTAAGGAGTTATACCCCATATAAATCACTCTTGCTCTGCCATCTTTAATGCACATGCTTTTCTAGAAGGGCATCCATCCTGTATCACCCAAGCCTAAATAAAGCAAACAATGCCATTACAATTCGGAGATGAAACCCACTGACAGCTCGATGTAACAGAGTGCTGGCCCAGGGGCTTGTTGTGGGGGGATTTGTAATTATGGGTTGGCAGTACCTCATGCCTAACTAGTGGGAACAGTGATATCACTTATAATGGGGACCAAAAAGACAGAACCAGAAAACAATACCAGAATGAAATCTGTTGTGTTCAGGAACTCTCCTTTTTGAGAGGTTTCTGATTAGCATTGAGAATGGCAAAGCCATTCCATTGTCTTAAACCTATGGTGACTTCTGAGTCATTGAGTCGTCAAGCCAATTCACTTTGTATAGGAAAGAGGTTATTAATTTAGCTCAATTTTACCTGTAATTTTGGGAACCTCACTGCATCTTTCCCTTTATTTCTCTGTATAAAATAGCATTTTCATTCGTGCTCTTTTAGAGATGAATTTAAAGCTCTCAGCTATTTCATTTAGTCATTGTATGGAACATACAGATGATACCTTCTGGTACCTTCCTACCTACTTAAAATGCTCCAGGATGCCTGATATTTAAGATGGCATTATTACTTCAAACACAAAGAGTATGAATCTTCCCCACAGCCTATTTTCTACACGTCCCACAGTAGATGGAGACAGGACGAGATGGCGGGGAGTATCAGATGCTTCCTTGGTGGAGTTGGGCCCCCTTGCCGTGGTCAAGTCACTATCTCAATCTCTGCCTTATCTTTCTACTAACAACGAATATTGGCAGTACTTGGCATTGTTGTTTTCAGAGGGGTCTCCACATCTTAGTGAGACATGCTAATGTGTTTTCTGAGTTCCAGCACTGATATTCTGTGATGCCAAGGCCTGGAATAAAAAGGAAGAGATAGAGAGACAAGATTCCTTGGCCTCTAATTAGCACCATCCATGGGCTCTGCTCGTTATCAGGGACATGAACCCCTTCATCCAAGGTTCCATGTCAGCAGTGTGGGGAGCATGCGTTATTTGAGAAAACTCTTCTTTAAAATAAACTTCTAACAGTAACACCACTGCCTTTTTAGGAAAGTATCAAATACTTTAAAATCAGACATGCAGCCAGCTGTATAAACAGTACATTCATTGACTCACCCTCTTATCAGGGAAGAAGATTGAGCTGATGCCTATTTTATTGACAGATCATTTTGTGTCTCATGTAAGAATGCTGTGCATTGTTAATGACCCCTTTTATTCTAGGAAAGTAAAACATTTATAAGCCAATATCAGCCTGTTTTTCTCCCTAATCATTGATGCCTGAGGGGATGATATTCATGCTCTGATGTTGGCACTTGAACCATCATGGTGGGATAACACCCACTAGAGGATTTCATTCCAGAGGCCCAAAGTATCTGTCATGGCTTAAAAAATGGGCTACTTGCTGTGGGTGGAAGAATCTATATCTTTTCTATTACCCATGCCTAGTCCAAGGCCTATAATATATAATAACAACGATAACTTTCATTAAGCACTGTTACATATCAGGCACAGTGCTACGTACTTTACTTATATCTCATTTAAATCTCACAGCAGCTCCATGAGGTCCTGAGCTGGTTGCTGCTCCCAGACCCAGTCTCTGCCCTTTTCCTGCTCTGCTCTGTGTCACATTTCTCAGGCTCCTTAGCTTCTTGGGTTCAGCCAATAATAGGCAATGGTAAAGGCTGATGGGCAGGAAGGGAGAAGAAGTGAGGGAATTTCTCCTTTCTTGCTCTGATGCAGGTGGTGGCTCTGGGAACAGCTGGGTCTCCTCCATGGATCCAGTTCCCTCTAGCCCTGGCTTCTCAGCTGGTATCACTACCTGCTCTAACATCTACAAGGGGGTGCAAGTGGCTTCCTGAAGCAGCTAATGTCTGGGTTGCCTCCCCGTCCTATTTGGCTTCTTAGCCCTTCCATCATCCAGGTAATCAATTCTCCATGGGAAGTGCCCTCTCTTTGAAGTTTCTGGAGTGGTTTTCTCTCCTGACCAGAACCTGACAGAGGCAAATATCATAGTACCCACTTTCTCCATATAAGGAAAACAAGGCTCAGAGGCATTAAGAAACATACCTAAGTCTGGTCATTCAGCCCATGCCTATTAACCACGAGACAGTCCTGCCTCGATATGTAAATGAAAAGTCATCGGGTGACTAACATATCTGCTTGAACTTGGGCTTATGGGGCTAAGAAAACATCAGTTACACCCAGATCAGGTCAATCGAGAAGATCTCTGTTCTAGTGCTACTTATTTCTTCCTCTAGCAAGTTGTGTGATTTTGGAGATACTCCTTAACCATCATAAAGCTGCCTTGATCATCTCACAGAATGATTCTAATATAAAATATAAGACAAATAGGAAGTGAGACAGCAATTTGGATTCTTCCAAGGAACTGTGTCCTGCGGGCTAGATCTTAAACGTGTTATAAAGTTTATGTGGTACCTGTATAAAAGAGGCTGCGTATCTCATCTTGGTTCAACCAGAAGTTCAACAAATATTTCTGAGTGCCTGCCATATCCCAGGCACTATTCTAGGCTCTTGGGGTTTAGCTGTGAACTAAACAGACAAAAACTGCCGTCCTCTGATACGGTCCACTTTCTGTTTTGTTTTGTTTTAAACACCCACATGTTTACAGTACTGTTCCTTAGAACCTCAATGCTGAGGTGTAGTCTTAGACACCAATCGCACTTAAAAACATGTCATATGGTTTTGTCCAGGAGCATTCTCTCTAAAGAGTATAAAAACTAGATAATACTGGATGTACCTGTGTGTTGAAAGGGGGAAGAAGGTGGAACGTTCGTCCTTCCAGGAGGTGTCAGAGTGCAGAGGTTAAAAGCATGGACCCTGGAGTCAAACTGCCTAGGTTCAAATATCTGAGGTACTCATGGAGGTCCCTCAGGCCATGTCTTGAAGCTTTAAACAGACTAGTTCCATTAAAGTGGAACACTGCTTGTGTTTCTTAAAATCTTACCATTTGGATTCCTTTCTTCTCATTATTAGAAAATGTCCCTGTTTTTCTTTGCCTGTAATTCTCATATCCTCTGTGCAGAATAAATCCCCTTCTTCCGAGGTACTGGCACCAATAAATATGCTTTTTTTTTTTAAATAAGAGCCTAGGCATTTGGGACACCACTAATAAGGTCTCATTGTAATTTAACTCAGTCCAAAGGGTTTTTGTTAAGTATCTACCAAGGGCAACTGGATCACTGAGAGAGCTATAGGGACTGATGTACACTGAGGTGATAGGAAGGGGCCCAATTTAGTCAGGATTTACATACAGTCAAGCTGTCTTTGGCAGCCTTTATAATCTACATTTGCTGGTTATTTTGTTTACTTCATTCGTAATTCACCTTGTACCAGTTTTCCATTCATTCATTCATTCAGTCAACACCTACTATGTGTTTAGGCATCTCGCTGGGTTCTCGGGGGTACAGTGGGGAGCAAACAGGCTCGACCGCAGCCTTTCACAGCATCTCTGAGGTTGGACAGTGTACCCAGTTGTGTGAAAGCACATTCTCTTACATAAAAAGGGGAATTCACTCCCCTAGACCCCACCTCTATTGTTTTCTGGGAAGACCCACTAGGCTCACGGAGAGACCTCTCAGCCCTAGCAAGTCTAGTGGGACAGCCCGATACGAGAGGGAACTTTGCAAGGTGTAACATTGACAGTGTCTCAGGATTCTCAGAGGTTCTTCCTTCTTGGGAGCAGCAGGAAGGGCTTTTGCACCCCATCCATGTTCCCCAGCTATGAAGAGAATGAGGGTGACTTTCGAAGATCACTGCATTCCTGATGGTGGATGAGGGCAGGGAAGTCTTTCAGCAGTTGCTGAAGCCAGATTAGTGCTGATGGGTTAGGAAGTGGTATCCCTTTGCGTGTGGGAATCCAATGCGATACATTAATCTCCTTGGGGGACAACTGAAATTAATCCTCTCTCCAGATGGCAGCAAAGTGACAAGGGTGTGGAGATGAAAAGAGGTTGTGAGGTTGTACACGTGACAGCACCATCAATCGGGTTATGAAAGCCAGCACTTTGTTCTCACCAAAGGCAAATGGTACCATCTCATTTTTGCAAGTTGGATGGGTTTGTGGTTCTGGAGAAAAGCCCATTCCTACGAACTTTCCTCAGATTTAACTCCTTTAAATTTCAGAATTTCTATTTAGAAGAAGCTATTTTCATTCATCTGTTAAATACTATTTATATACTGATTTCCTTGTGTCCAACTCTTCCTTTTTTAATTTTTACTGGCTTTCATAATACAGCGCAGCTGTTGGGTTCCCAGGGAAGCAGACTGTGAGATGGAGAGCAGCTTGTGGGAAGTTTACTGGGGGTGTTCCCAGCAGCAACACCTGTGTGGCGAAGGGAAGGCAGAAAGACTGGGTGAGGGAGAGGCTGGGCCACGATGCAGTCACAACGCTGGTCTCAGCTGATTCCACGGCGAGCTCTGAAACTGGGATGACTCTTCCGAGTTGTCCGTATTTGTGCGAAAGGACTGGGTTTTCATAACTCCAGGTCGACGAGTCAGCTGCCCCAGGAAGGGGCATGACCTTAGACAAGATGGCTTTCCTCAGCGAGGCAGCTGGGAGCTGTCAGCCTGCAGCTTTCTCTGGGGAATAAAACCCTGGGTCCTGAAGGGGAAATTGGGTGGCATAGCATTCCTGACTGACACTTAACAGATGCCTTCAGGATGACCTGCACGTTTCCATGACTCTTATCAATAACTTCATTGATACCTCATCCAAAGGCATGTTTAGTCATTCGTTACCTTGTAGTAGTATTTGGCAGTGGCTTCTCCGTCTTTCTCAATAATTTGCTTCTCTTGCTGACCTTCTAATTCTTCCCTCTCTTCCACTGGCCTCTTTCCTGTCCACAACTATGCTCATGTCTCCTGAGATTCCTTCTTAGAGCTCTTCTTTCAGCCCCTTCTCTCTTGGTTATGTCAGTCATGGCTTCAAGGATAGTCCTCATAGCAAGGGATTCCAAACCCATCTGGATGCCCTTCTCTCTCTCCTGAGCTCCAGTCTGCCAGCCCTAATTGCCTGTCCACTTCAAACTCAGCATGCCTCAAATCAAACGTGCCTGTCTCTCAAACCAATTCCCCTTCCTGACTTCTCATTTTCTCCCCATTTTACTCTTTTCCTAATTGTCATGCTTGAAATCTACACTCGTTTTGAACCCCTTCATACAGCTCATTTACCATCTTATTGTCATTAAACTAGCTGCCCTTTTTATTCCATTGCCACAGCTGATATTTGTCCAAGTCATCACATCACAGCTGGACTACTGCAGCAATAAAGATAATAAAAGTGTGATTTTAAAGACATTACTGCCATTTATGTAGTATTTATAAATTGCCTGGCATTGGTCTAAGCACTTTATACATAACATTAAGATATTTATTTCTTGTACCAATCCTATGAAATAGGTACCATTATTAGACCCATTCTACAGATGAGAAAACTGAAGAACAGAGAAGTTAGTAACATGCCCGAGGTCACACAGCTAGTAAGTGGTAGTGCCAGCATGAAGAACTCCAGCAGCCCAGCTCCAGGGCTTGGGCTCTTACCCATTAGGCTAAACTGCCTCAAGCTGGTGCTTGGCTGCTGAGGGTATCAGCTTCATCATCTTCATCATCATCATTTTTGCCTACACCACTCAGCAAACACTCACTGCCTCCTAGCTCTTGTGAATTTAATTTAATGTGTGTCTATCTTACTTTCCCAAGTTGGTTGAAAGCTCTCTGAGGGCAGAGATCATCTCTTATTCTTTGAACTTCATTGTAAATAGCAGGAATCTGGTAAAATTCATGGACTGAATTGTTTGAAATAGCGTGTAAATAGCCTCTTAATGGGCCACTCAGATTTCACAGGTGCAGTTAATTCTCCTTGTTGTACACAGAATGACCTATTTAAAGTGAGAAGCAGATTCACTTAATTCTCTGTTCAACACTCTGCAGTGTATTCCTGTGAAATCCAAATATCCTACCATGCAAGGCTCTGTATCATTGGGCTCATCTCCTAACCCACTCGCTAGCCGCGTGGCCTTCTCGCTGGATTGCTAACAGGCCCAGAGCAGCCCACCTGGCTTGGCGCCTTGTCTGGAATGCTCCTCCCACAGATCTTCCTCCCACTTCCTCCTTAGCTTCATTCAGTTCAGATGTTCAGTCTTCTGTCCAAAATAGCATCCTCCTCCCATCACTCTCTACTTCCTCTCCCTGCTGTGTTGTAACGCACAGCTCTTCTGATAGTATTTTTCCCTACTTGACATGATATTGCATATTTATTTTTCTGTCTCCCCTTTTACAATGTAAGGCCTCCAAGAAGGCAAAGACTTTGTCTGTCTTGTTTAACATGTTATGCCCAGAGCCTAGAACAGTGTCTGGCACATAGCAAGCCTCAACACATATTTGCTGCATGAATGAAACGGGAAAACGGGGGTGTCTCAAAATGACTGCCTTGGTGCTCATTCATGGCTCTTCCTTTTTCAGCCAGCAGGGGGCTCTTCGACTCTCTCTAGAATTCAGTATAGTCTACAAGTACCTGGTGAGTTTACCTGAAATTCTACAGCCTCCTGCAACCAGAAATACTCATCTCCTCCTTTTTTTCCCCCTCTAAGTAGGATTTTTCCAACTCTGGCCAATATTAAACTTTGTGTTAGCAAACAGGTTTTTGCTTTTTATGGGTGGTTCTTCAAGGATTTTTTGGTTTTGGTTTTTGAAGGGTATAAGGTTTGCTGCTAGAAATTGTAATTTTTAATTCACTCACAGACATGTTGTTGTCATAAACAAAATGTGTGTAACCAGGGGGACAATACCTTAGCAGTAATGTAAGTTTATGTAAGTGCTTAAGCCCCACAAATTAAACTGCTGACTGAATGAAGCCAATCAATTACAACAACATGCATTTATATCCTTTTGAAAGGAAGATGCCTCTCTCTTTTTTCTAACCTCCTTCGCCCCAATAACCTGGCAATATAATACATCTTGTTGAAAACAGATGTCAGAAATATATTGGTAAATATAACATCTTCTTTTGGAAAATAAATCTTCCCCTACTTAAAATAGGGTGGTTTTAAAGTTTGTTATCAATTTAAAAATTGAAAAATCCCCACTGGAGACACTGCTAATGCACTTGAATGGGTTTATTGTCTCTTGGCCATTTCCTTTAGAGTCGATTCTGGCAGGAGAGCGCCAGCCTTATTGCCAAGACAAGAAGAACTATATATTATGGTGTGTGCTCTGCCAACACAAAGTAAAGCTAGTTTGGCAACACTTAACTGTTGTTGGGAAAGCCCAGGTATCATAAAGATATTAATATGGCTAATAGACTCTTATGTCTTTTCTGTAAAAATCGTCCTTAATTTTGTACACAAGAAAATTCACCTCTTCTGTCAGGCAGTAGTTTCCTGGAAAAACCACAGTAACCTTCTATAAATGAACCAGAGTAAATGGATTCTTGTAGAGGAAGGAGCAAAGAAGAACTCATGGGAATGGATAGCTTACCTAGATGGAGAAAGCTGCTTATCAGCTTATTTTTAACAAAGAAAATCCCCTCATTGCCATCTTCAGCTTGCAAATGGCAAACCAATTTTTGCATGTGTGTGTGTGTCTTCTTTTTTCCTTTCTGGAAAAAAAATGATTGAAACTGTTGACTCTAGGCAGGGGGGAAATGAAGCCTATGACTTGTATGGACTGAGGACGCAGGTAAAGGCGTGTGTGTTGAGTCTAACTAACTCAGCAGCTTTTGTTTCAAGGGATTTCTTGGAATGGAGTGCTTCATATCTGTGTTAAAATAAAATGATATTCTTTGTCAATTGATAGTGTTTGCCTAGTGTGGGCAGAGATCCTTACCAGGAAGGTAGTATGTGTGAGCAACAATTACACCAACGAAATAGACACAGTCCTGTCCTTGGAGAGCTTATGAAACTGTGCATATAGAATAGGCACACCTGAAAGAGGCTTAAGATCATTACAAAGCAGGATACCAGTGGCTGTGACTGAGACTCATCTATTTCTGGAAAGATGAGTGGTCTTGATCCCATTTTTAAAAACTGAAATTGGGCTGAAACCTGGGTATATCTGGTCTCCAGAAAGAACATCACAATATATCCAAAAGTATTTAGCTGTGTGGCAGCTCTCCCAAGCACAAAGGTATCACCTCATAAGTTAGAACTGGAGGTGGTGGGATGAAAGGCCAGTGTATTTTAATCAGTATCAAAAAGTTAATTTATTCCAAGGTATTTACTGAGCACCTACTATGTGTAACGCACAGTGCTAGGGGCCTCAAGTTAATTGGAAAGAAGATATGACATGTGCATAAACTGCTAAAATAGCATGGACATAGGGTTGAGTGTCTCAAGGGAGGTACATATAAACTGTTGGAGTTCAGAGAAAGGTGGACTACTCATAGATGAGAAACCTCGTGAAGGTATCAGTGGCAGGTGGATCTTATAGAACAAATAGGACTTGAACACTTTGGAGACAGGCATGGCCCTAGGGCTAAGTCCAGATCAGTAACAGGTTCTGAAGCTATGGTTCTCTGTCTTTCGGTATCAGATGCCCATCCAGAACTCCACATTGATAAATCAAATCTGGGACTTGATTGAAACTTCACTTAGTATCTTCCCCCAGTCATAACTGTCTCCCTGTCTAACCTTTAGTTCTATTTCTTCAGATTATTCTAGTTCACTCTCAGAAGCCATTTCTTCTGGTCGGAGGGAATGAATAAATGGTGTCTATTTTCCTAATCCTTTCATATCCTCTTTATATACAAGGACAGTTGTCACTCAAGCTCACAAGATGATGGGCCTTTTTACAGATGTGGCAGAGCTCTGTTCTGAACAGAATGATGGTCAAGGTGCTCTGTGCTTTCGTACCACTTATTTACATGATGGTCCTGTGCCATCATCTAGAAAACTGGGGCCTGAAAGCTGTCTCCACCTCCTGTTGCCGAAATAGCAAAACTGATGGACACCTTTTGAAAGAAAAGTAGAAAATGGAAGGGAGTGAATTATACTTGACTTTGGGGGAATGAAACTGCCTGTCTCAACCACTAAGCAACCCAGCAGGGGTGTCAGCTTCCCTGAGAGACTGCCCAAAGAAACCCCAGTTTTGAGTGGATTCAACATTGCCTCGGGAACCTCATTTTACATAAAATGGTAAGATGGCAAAATACTGAAGCATATTGGGATCACCAGCTAGGAACAGGGCTTGCTCCAACACAACTAAAACTGGAATTACATGTTTTGGATGTAGAAATGACATGATAAACATAGAGCTTTTAAGACGCAGGAGCACCTGAATAATAATACTTCAAAGCCAAGAAGGGTTAGACACATACCAGATGCTTTACGAATGCAATTAGTGTTATCTTCAAATGGAAAGCATGACTTTACAGAGAGCTTGAGGCTACTGTCCACCTACTGACAGATGCCCTTCAATGACTGGTATCAATATTTTCAAATAAATCAAGCTGTGACCACACTTCAACATAACACTAACTCAGCTGTTCCCAAGTCCCTATGGTTTTGTACCCATTTCATGTATTTGGAATCCTTCCAGAATCTTCCTAACTATTTGCTGGAAAATGGAAACAGCCAACTTTGCTGATTGCCAGTAGATTTTAGACACCACCGAACAACATGACTACTGCACAATTCTGATTATTTCTACATTTATGAGAATACCCACTCGCTTTCATCGTCCATCAGTTGTGCTGCCATGAGTCATTCTCATGCTTGAGTTCTTCCAAAATATGCTTCTTAGGTGTAGAGTAACAGACCGACTTGGGCTCGCCCCCGCTGGTAAACCTGTAACTACTACTTCTATGGAGCTTTGCTGAAGCCTCCTCTCCACCAGCAGGCTGCTTCCTGTCAAGCACGGCAGTTTTCCACCTGGATTATTTCTAACCATCAATTCCTCCATACTCTGCCTGCACTAAAACTGATGCCTCTTTTTGGATGTGCAGAAAAAAATATGGCCACACCCTGCATTTCTTTAGACTCAGCTAATTGTGAATTTAGAAACTTGGAAACAATTACAAAACACTCTTCAAAATAAACTGCCATCCAGGTTGCACTTTGTTATCTTTGAGAGCGTTATGTGCTAATTCTGATTAAGGGCATACAATCCATATTTTTGTTTTAAAAAATGGATCTAATTTTACGCAGCACCCAAATTTAATTACTCTTAAAGCTTTTTAGGATCCCAGATGAAAGATGCTACTGCAGTGGGAAGTTGTAATATTATTTCTCTAGTCATCAACATTAGTTGGTTTCCCCTTTCTTGAAACCTATTTATTATTTGTATAAATATAGTATTTGGGGAGCTTCCTGCATTAGATCATCTCCCGTCCTTTTAGTGCCCTTGAAGTTCATTGCATTCTCCTGGTGAGGCTTGCTGAGCCATTAATGCAGTGGCCCCTCCTATTTTAAAACCTTTGGAAAGCCTTTAATGTTACTTATTGCTATTGAGACGACAGTTGACAAATATTTTTCTTCCTTTTGTCTTATGCAGAACACAGTCTTCTTTCTTACCAGGGTGACCAGACTTTTCTCCTGATGTCGATATTCATTCACAAACGTTTATTGTTGTCTCCTCTGGGGCTAGATATACTGCTAGGTTCTGGGTCTGCCAAGCAATTTCTGGGCCCTTAACCTTCTTCAAAAGCCAGCTCAGATTGTGTCTCCTCTGAGAGGTTACATCTAGCATGATCTCTCCCACCCACTCGCCTTGTAGTATGG
Organism: Kogia breviceps; assembly: GCF_026419965.1. Taxonomy (NCBI): domain Eukaryota; kingdom Metazoa; phylum Chordata; class Mammalia; order Artiodactyla; family Physeteridae; genus Kogia; species Kogia breviceps. The sequence goes on from NC_081318.1 coordinate 50,159,928, forward strand.
CAGACAGACTCTAAGGTAGCTCCCCTGATCCTGTCTCCTGGTATTTATGCCCTTCTGAAATTCCTTCCCCTTGAGTGTAGGGAGATCCTGTGACTTGATTAACCAAATAAAATACAGCAAAGGTGATGGGAAGTCACTTGCATGATGTTACATAAGATTGTCTGTCACATCTGTTTTGCATGGGAGATTGTCACATCTCCCTTGCTGGCTTTGAGGAAGCAAGCAGCCATGCTGGGAAGCTGTGTGTGGTGCGGAACGGAGGGCGGCCTCTGGCTGACAGCCTAAAAGGATTTGAAGCCCTCAGTCCAACACCCAACAAGGAATGGAACACTGCCATCAACCACATAAGCTTAGACACAGATCCTTCCCCAGTTGAATGTTTGAATGAGGACCCATCCCTGGCCAATACGTTGATTGAGGCCTTAGAGAGGACCCAATGAAGCCGTGTCCTGACTCCTGACCTACAGAACCTGTGAGATAATAAATGTGTGTTTTAATCTGCTTAGTTTGTTGTAATATTGTTTCACAACAATAGAAAACCAAGACATGTAGCTAATTTCCCCCTCCTCTGTGGACTCTGTAGTACATAGCTCTATAACTGTATTTAGACTGCACTATAATCTTTCTTTGCATGCCTGGATTCCCCATAAACAATAAGGACCACAATAATACTAATAATCACTGAAGCGGAGTAGAATTGTACATTGTAGCACTCAAGTGTGTAGAAAAGAAAAAGTAGCTTTTTTTTTTTCTTTTTTGAAAAAGTAGCTTTCTGTTGTTTTCTCTAACTGCCCTCATCTCAGTCTCAAGGTCCCATTTTGCTGATGGCTGTGTGCATGGGTGAGAAGGAGTTCCTTAAACTTGCTAATGAAACATAACTCTTTATGTTGGCTTGGTCTTTAGTCAGTCAAATTCAAGAATCAATTCCCTTATCAGAGCTGTTTCTCTCTTTTCAAAGCTTTCCTCCCTTCTCTCTCCAAAACTGTGTCAGGTATAGGGAAGGCTTATGTGTCTCATGGCCATTGGGGAAAATGGCTAGTTCACGTGATGGTCCTGTGCTGTTGTCTGCACCTGCACTGGCCTCCTCAGAATTGCACATTATTCCACCTTGTTGCCAGGCATCCTGCTGGTATCTGCAGGATGTTGAAGGCTGCAGCTGACATAACTCATGGCCAATCTCAGCTTGATCACGAGCTGGTAGACTTTTTGCTGACTAAGCTTCACACTGGCCCTAGCTGGCTCTGCAGATACTCTGATTCTCTTCCTTGTTCTTCATCAAATACTGGCCTGGAGTGTCTATTCTGTGGTCTCTGCTATGGATCACTTTGACACCAGCCATGCCAGCACTATGGCAGTCCTTTTGGAGCTCAGCGGTCAACTAGCTTCTGTATCAACCAATGCAGAGCCCACCGTATCATATGAATTCCTTTCAGGCTACAAGGGAGCAAGGAGAGGCTCAGGATGCTTTCTGCCCCATTTTGGCAAAGGGATACCCTGTGAAGTGGCTTTCTCCCACAGTCCTGCAGAAGCAGTGACACAAGCCTCATCTACTTTCAGCTTTCCTCTTATTCTGTACAATAATATATGGCCAGTGTGAGGTCAGGGAGAGGCAGTGCTTAGTCTTTGAGAGATTCAGGTAGAGTCTTCTCTTTACCTGTTTCTTTCCAAATCTCTATTATCATCACTTCTGGAAGGACTTCAGGTTCCTCATTCTGCCTGCTGGGAACCTTCCCTTATGTCCTTATATCATTTCCTTCTGCTTTCCTTCTTTACTCTAAATGGGATTTGCCCTTTTCTTCCCTGGGACACTAAACCTCATGTCTTAGCCTTGATGGTACATAGGCTGAAGGAAAAGGAACGGCTTACCAATTACAAAAGATGCATCAGGAGTTTTGACTAAAAAAGCATGCCATAATGGAAAAGATGAATGCATTTTACTGCACTGAAATTAAGAACTTATGCTCATCAAAAGATTCTATAAAAAGACTGGAAATATATGTCACAAATTGGGAGAAGATATTTGTACACATACAACTGACATAAGGTTAGCATCTAGAATATACACTGTGTGCCTAAGAGGAAAACAGAAAAAGATAAATTGCAAATAGAAAAATAGGTACAGGACACAAATAGGAATTCTATAGAAGAAGTATAAACAGATGTTTAATCTTCTTAATAATCAGTGAGATGGAAATTACAACCACAGTGAGATACTATTTACATCCACTAAGTTAGCAAAAATTTGAAAGTCTCACAATGTTTACTGTGGCAGCACAATAGGGACTCTGATATATGGATGAGAGAACAGATTGGTACAACTACTTCAGAAAACATGTTGCCATTACCTAAGTTTGCATACCCAGGAATTCTACTCCTAGATAAATCCTGAGAAACTCTTGCACCTGTGCACCAGAAGCCATGCAGAAGAATGTTCACAGCAAAGATCTGGAAATAATTCAAATGACCACCAATAGGATAAAGGATAAATACTTAAGTTGTGGTATACTCATACAATAGAAGACCATTTGGCAGTGGAATGGAATGAATGAACTACAGCTACACAGGTCAATATGGATGCATCTCAAAAACACATTATTGAGTGAAAAATGGACTTCTCCCCCAAATCTTCTATCTTGCATCTTCATTCAATGAGTATTTATTGAGCACTTTCTCTGTGCTTGATATAAACTGGGGTGTAACAATGAACAGAGAAAAAAGGCAACCATGAATTCTTTCATCAAAGGTCAAAAACAGGCAAAAAAACCAAGTGATATTTTGTTTAGCAAACAGACATTAAAACTGAAAATGAAAAAGTAACAAGACATGATTCAGGAAGGGTGACTTCTTTGTGGGGAAGGAAGGAGGGAGGGAGAGGCAATCAGGAGGGATGGATACCCCAAGGCTTCAAAGATAATGGTATCTTTCCATTTCTTAAGTCAGAGGTCTACAAATTTCCAATTTCCCAGGGCCAGATAGTAGATATTTTAGACTTTGAGGGCTGTATAATCCCTGTCACAACTACCACTGGAGTCATGCTCGTTGAATGTGCATGACTTTGTTCCAATAAAACTTTATTTAGGGACATAAACTTAACTTATATATAATTTTTAAATGTCATGAGATATTATTCTTTAGATTTTTTTCAACCATCAAAAAATGTAAAGCCATTAGCCTGTGAGTCATACAAAAACAGACACAGGGCCATTAGAGTTTATAGGTATACTGTATATGTGTGTGTATATCTATCATCGATCTATCTTTCTACACTTTTGTGTATGCTTCATATTGTTTATAAGGAGACTCTTTTTAAGAATAAAAAATTGTTACCCATCAATTGATGGGTAACAATTGAATGTTCTTCTTGAATTGAGTGAGGTCCTGGTGATGTTTTTCTTTCCTTCTCTATCCAGAATGGTGACTCTGACCATCCTTTCACACAACACTTCCTGCATGACTTTGTTTATTACCTGGAACTATGTCTATTGTATTTTCTTTCCTTGTAGTTTCTAAAACTACCTGTACTTGGAAGATACCATTTAAATCTCTCTTCCACATAGGGCTGGCTGAGCTTGCCCACTAAAGGAACTGACTGCAGAGACAGGTGTAATTTAAAAGGTGCCATGAAGGACTTCCCTCCTGAAATCTTCTATCTTGCATTTTCATTCAATGAGTATTTATTGAGCACTTTCTCTGTGCTTGATATAAACTGGGATGTAACAAGGAACAACAGAGGCAATATCATTGCTTGCACAGAGCTTGCATTCTAGTGGGAGTTTATAGGAGAGTGGGCATGTGGGGAGACGGATAAGCAAGCAAGGGGGCCTAAATGATGCCAAGTGTGATGAGTAACTAAAAAAGGTGGTGCAGCAGAGCACAGTTAGGAGGGGCTCTTTACATTATGAGGGTACTCTCTGAGGAGGTGACATTTAGGCTGACACTTAAATGATACAAGAAGCCAATCGTGTGGCAAGCCCAGGTAAGGTCTTTCCAGGCAAAGGGAAGAGCAAGTGCAAAGGCTCTGAGGCAGGACAATTTGCCTTATTCAGATAAATGAAAGTAAAACAGTGTGGCTGGAGCAGAGTTAACAAGGGCAAGAAAGACAGACGATGAGGTCAGAGAGGTGGTAGGGCCTGATCGTGCAGGGCCTTGAGGTCAAGGTAATCAGTCTGGATTTTATGTCCAGTGCAATGGGAAGTCATCAGAGGAGAGCACCATGACATAATTTTAGTTTTCAGGAGGCTGCTCTGGCTGCTGAGAACAGATTGTAGAGGGGCAAGCAGGGAAACAGGGACCGGTTGCAAGGACATTTCTAGTCCAGTTATAAGATGATGGTGGCTTAGACTAGGAGATGGAGAGAAGTGTATGGGCTTGGAATATATTTTGGAGGCAGAGAAGACACTGATGGATTAGATGTAGAGGGTGAGTCACGGGAAGAATCATGAACACCACCCTAGATTTTTGGTTTGAGTGCCTGAATGATGCTGGATATTATTTATTGAGATGGAGGATGATGAACTGCTTGTGGGGAGAAGACTGAGTTTTGTTTAGGTCAGACAGATCAAGTAGGCTATAAACTCAGCCTAACTTTAGGTCACTTATGCCAGAAGCAAGACTCTATCACACAGAGCTCATAGCAATAACATAATGCTGGACATGGAGGATATTTCCCACGTGCTTACTGGATTAAACTGTCCTCAGTAAAATGTATATATCCCTCCAAAGTGATCATTCATTGTGTATTGTTAGTCATTCTCACCTTAGTATGAATTTACATGTTTATTTTATAACAATTATTTAAAAGCTGCTGTTTAAAAAGGGATAATGGACTGTAGGAGCAATAGACTCCTTTGAGGATACAGGCTGAGCATTATGGGTATCCTCAGGAGGGAGAGGAGGAAAAGTACTAAAGAAAAGGCAAGAAAACACAAATTATAGAAATAGAATTTTGCCTAGGCCTGCTATAGTTTCTTCATTTTCAGAAGGTACAGTCTCTTTCAAATATATAATTGCTGTCTGGCTTGTTTTAAAAAAACCACTAATTTTATCTATTTCCAGTTTAGTCTCTTTATTCTAGTAAAATGTTCTATTGCATAGCTGCATTATGATTTTTTAAACATTGTATAGAATTTCTACCTACAGAGATTCGTAAAATGTTTTGCTTGCTTGGTAACATTGTTGTATAATAATATAATTAAAACCTGACTTACTAGTCCTCCATAGCTAGTGATGTATGTTTCATCTCACTTTTTGAGGAAATCTTCAATAAGCACTGAATTCTCACTTGGTGACAGGTATTGTATTTAGCACTTAGTTCTGAGTTCCTTGAGGATGGCAAGTGGGCTTAGTCTCAAAGACTCTCTGAGGGGCTTCCCTGGTGGGGCAGTGGTTGAGAGTCTGCCTGCTGATGCAGGGGACGCGGGTTCGTGCCCTGGTCTGGGAGGAACCCATGTGCCGCGAAGCGGCTGGGCCCGTGAGCCATGGCCGCTGAGCCTGCGCGTCCGGAGCCTGTGCTCCGCAACGGGAGAAGCCACAACAGTGAGAGGCCCACATAACGCAAAAAAAAAAAAAAAAAAAAAAGACTCTCTGGGCCTGGCCCAGTAGAGATTTAATGAAGCTTTGGATGAAAAAGACAGATTTAAAGTTAGGCCAATAATAACTAATGAAACTGTTCTTTGGGAATCAAAACTAAATAAAACAAACCAACAGCTTCTGAGTTAGGCTTTCAGGTAACTCTCTGGCCACTGGACCCAATTTCTCCATGTTGTGGGTTTGAATCTATTCCTCTACTTTGGGTGCAATCATTGTCTCATTGCTCCTATTTTCTAAGTGAAATTAAATGATTCTGTCTCCCTGTGACCATGGTTAAAAGAAGCTTCATCTTGGGAACGTTTTGAGGAGCCTTTCCCCTTGTTAAGAGAGTTTTTAAATAAAGGTAAAATCATGATTCAGTAAATATGAAATGAACAATTTGAAAGATTTTATTTAACTCATTAATTAATGAGGAAATAACATGTTACCACAGGTTCAAAGGAGAATTTTAAAAACCACACACAGATACAGGCCATCAGGAATGATGAAATGGATTTACAAATAGATATAAAACTGGTCAATATCCACTGAGGGATAATCAGCTGTGTTTCACTGGACAAAATTCATTTGCATTTCAGTGGACAAGAGTCATCTGCATTACAACCTATATTAGTTTCCTAGGGCTGCACAAGAAGTACCACAAACTAGGTGACTTAAAGAAATTTATTGTCTCACAGTCTGGAGGTTAGAGGTCCAAAATGAAGATGTTGGCTGGACCAAGCTCCCTCTGATACTGTAGGGGAGAATCCTTCCTGTCTTCCCCAGCTTCTGATGGTTTGCTGACAATTCTTGGCATTCCATGGCTTGCAGCTGTAGCATTTCAATCTCTGCCTCCATCACAACATGTCGTTCTCCCTTTATGTGTCTCTATTTCTATGTCTTTTCTCTTTTTATAAGGCCATCAGTCATATTAGATTAAGGGCCCACCGTACTCCAGTATGACCTTATCTTAATTAATAATACCTGCAGTGACCCTGAGGTATTGAGGGTTAGGACTTACAACGTATCTTTTGAGGCAACACAAATCAACCCCTAATACTACTCGTTTTCTACAAGTACAGAATTGTAAAATAGCTCAAAGGTAATGAAAGACATGACACCTAGTAACTGTTTTTTGCCCATTTCAGTCTTTCACAGTTTTTCCTGATACTCATCCTAGGTTGCCCCCAAATGTGGAGATCTTTACTCCACGCTGGCCACCACTGCTATGCTTGTTGAAAGGCAGGAAGCTTTACTGTTTCTGGACTAGGTGGGTACAGAGGCCTTTGCTGCAGCTCAGAGGAACCCCAGTGCTCAATTCCAGGTGCTACCTTAAGGTTGCCAGGTAACCAGGCACACACTACTGAGGTGGTGCCTCCAAAGTCTGCTGCAAGGGTGAGGCCAGTGTCTGTGTAATACGGAAGAATAAATCTGACTCCATATTAGATCTGTTTCTTTTACTTTAACCTGTGTATTCTATTGCTTTTGCTTTGAGTTAAGAATATTGCCTATAGCCTGAAATATATAGGATAGCCCATTCTCAAAGCTCTGACCTTTCAGGGTACATACAACACTTTTCCATTTATATAATCAGCTGCAGAACAGAGAATAACACTTGTCTTGTTGGAGGTTTACAGGAACACTGTGACCTGACCTAGCTACGTGGACTGCTACAAGAATAAAGGATTCCTACTCCAAGAAGTCTGCAACAACCAACAGCGCCCCTCCCTCAACCTTGCCTTTAAAAATGTTTTCCTGAAATCCTTCAGCGAGTTTGGGGTTTTGGGGGCACGAGCAAACCCCATGGTTTGCATGGCCCCGCAATAACCTTTTCTCTGCTCCAAACTCCGAGGTTTTGGTTTGGCCTCACTGTGCGTTGGGCACACAAACTTGCATTCAGTCACATCTGCTCTTCCTAAAATGGCCAAACTCTATCCTGTTCTCTGTCTTAGGGGAATCCACTGTCTTCTCTGCCTTTCCCACACTCCATTCCTCTCCTGGCCAGTCTCTCAAGGTGCTTGCAGATACTCTTGCTCTCTTTCTCCCCGCGGGGGTGAGAGTCAGAGGATGAATTTCTCTTTCTAACTCATCCTTGCAACATATATTCACTGCCCCTGTACAGGGAAAACTGTGATGGGCTTTTGCCATCGGAAGACGCTGAGTCAACAGCTGTGCTGCATTTGGAGACTGGAGAACAGACTGGTGAGTCTGAGAATGGTTGATGTTGAATTACAGGGGTTTCCAGCTCAGCTTGGGTTAAGAGCAAAGCACTCCATTCTGATGATACCAATTTTACCATGCTGCTGCTTAAATTGCACCCCTCAAATAAAACTGCCTCCTCTTCTCTCCCTCCGGCTTATCCTTTTCTGGGAAGCAATGGCATCCAATTGGTGAGCACAGGAGCCCAGTTCCACTACTTCTGACGTTTTTCCAACTTCTGTAGGAAAACTGGGCCTGCTGGTGCTTCTCAGCCAGTTCTGCTTGTCCCCAGTGGGTCATTTCATTAACCCCTGACTGTCTTGCCGGGCTTTCAGCAATCTGTGTGTAGTTCAGAAATGCTTTGTCATCTTTAACGTATTTAATCTTAGCAGCTTGATGACATTTTTCCTAGTGAATACTCATTTACCTAAATAGATTCCCAAACCCCTCCAAGACCCCGAATCTTTACTTTAAAACAGTAGATGTGTAAATAAGTGATTCAGCTTCGTTCCCCCACAGGCGGCATTTGGCAATGTCTGGAGACATTTGTTATTGTCACAACTGGGTGGCTGCTAGTGGTATCTAGTGGGTAGAGGCCCGGGATACCACCAAATATCCTACAGTGCAGTAGACATGCCCCCACACCCCTGACAAAGAATCATTAAGTCCAAAATATCGACAGTGCTAAGGTTGAGAAAGCTTCTTTAAAAGAAAGAGATAATTACATTTTTAAAAATTACAAAATAATGCACGATCCTTATGGAAAACATTTAAAATAAGACAAGCTCAAAAGAAAAATGTAAACCTCTTGAAATCTCACAAAAGTACATTTTCTGCTAAGGTTAAAACTTTTTTTTCTTAAAGATATGTCAAGAATAATTTGAATCCTTTCTCATTCCCAGTAAAACTTAGAAGCAAAATATTTATTCTTGTTTTTTTGTAAAATGCAATGAATTGAAGCAAGTTGGCCCAAGTGTTTATGGGCTAGTAGGAGGGAAAAGCAAAGTTACAAATAAGGACTAAAGCTCTTTCTTTAATGCACTGGACTGATTCCAGATGTATTTCTAGATATGAAATGCCACCAAAAATGCAGAGCCAAGAACCTTGCCATAGGTGTAGGAAACTCCGTGGCCTCCCGCTTCCCAGTGAGCTGCTGGAATGTGAGAACGCGTTAGCAGTAGACCATGGGGCTTCAGTAGGAGGAGGAGGCTGGCTATTGGCTATTTTTTAAATGGAAGGCTTCTAAAATAGTGAGATGTTAAAATAATAACCTGTGAAAGGAGAGAAGCCCTTCTGTGGAGTATAAAGCTAGAGACAATGCGGCACCAACTTGGGAGTGTCTCTGAGTGACGTTCTGGCCGCGTGGGAATACAGGAAAGTGGGTGGCTGAGTGTACACGGGGACTCTGTGTCTGGCAGCAGCTGAAAAGTAACTGAGTGTGAGCGGACGAGTGTGGTTACAGAGAGAGGTAGACCCAGTGAGCGCCCTGCTGCTCCGGAGTATCTTGGAGAAAGTGGAGTATTGAGGGGACCAGACACATTTCCTCACCAAGAACTTCCTGAGCTCCCAGTCTGTGGCAGACTTTGTGCAGGGCTGGGTGTCAGGGGCACAAAGATGAATCAGGTTTTTGTTAAGTGGAGGAAGCCATAGAGTTCGCTGAGTCTGGGGCCACTTCTTTACTTTCCTAAACAGGAAGTTGCCTGCTCTTGAAATTTAGGGCCAGTGCAGAAATTTTAGAGCTGCTTTTCTTCAACTAGGTTGTATCAACATAATCAATTGAGACTGCATCTAGGCAGAGGCTGTCAGAAGTTTATCAAAAGGGCTTTTTCTTGTAAAGGAAGCATGATGGGACGGGTCGGTGCCTCTTTGTGAATTAAGTTCCCTCAGCTAAAAAGTGGTTCAAGCCTCAAGCTGTATAAATGGAAATGGCTGCAGACAGCAAGGCAGATGTGAATAAAAGCAAGTCAGCAAAGAAGGAGTGAGAAGCTGAGGTTTGAGATCCAGGGTGGAGGGGAACTAGAGTAATAGCTTGTTTAAATCAAAAAATTTAGGTGACATCAGTGTGGTTTGTAACAAGACACTCTATACTTGTAATCTACCCAATGGCTATGTAATTAAACAAATTATTACGGAAAATCTGAAACATAAATAAAAGTAGAAAGGATAGTATAAAGAACCTAATGTACTCATCACCCAGTTTCACCACTTTTTAATAAATGGCCTATTTTGTTTCAGCTCTCCCCACACCTACTCAATTCTCCAGTCATTTTGAAGCAAATTCCAGACAATTTATTATTTCATTTGTGTATATTTCAGTATGTATCTCTAAAATGACATAGACTATAATTTGAATTTCGGGTCTTTGTGTAGTGCAGAGCTATGCTCTAAAATAACACTGTAGATCTGAAAACATGCTGAAGAGAAGGGAAAGTATCATCTCCTCAGAAAGGCTTTACCTGCTCCTTCCTAGGCTGAGGTGAAGGTCCTTCATCTGTGCTTTCTTGGTGCCCTGTGCATACTTGGATCACTGCCCCCAACACACTGTGTAGAAATGATTGTTTCCTTGTCTGTGTCTTTGCTAGTGTGACACTGATATTTAATACTCAGTAAAAATCCACGCGCTCCCCACATTTCCCAGCCTCCTCTGGAGTTAGGTTGGGGCCATGTGACCACTTCAGGCCAATGCCCTGTAAGTGGGACTAATAGGCCATTTTGCATCCAAACCTTGAAAAACCAGTGTTCCACCTCTATGCTTGTTCTTCCTTTCTCGTGGCCCTGGAAGCCATGTGTGAGATGGTGGTGTTCCAATATGGAGGGAGCCCAAATCCCTGTGTCACTGGATGGACAGGAGTCTTACTGGCCTACACAGGACTTTGTAGGAGTGAGAAATGAAATTCTGCTGTGCTAAGCCACTGATGTTTCAGGGTATATTTATTAATTTCAGCATAAGATAGCCTATCCTCACTAATACAAATTAGACTGAAACTTCCTCTAGGTCAGGGGCTATGTTCTCCATTACTATATCCTTGGTATGTCTCATTGTGCTTGGCACATAGTAGGTTCTCATTAAATGCTGGACAGGTGGGAAAGATTAAAAAGAAGGAGTGAAGGAAGAAAAAAAGAAAGGATGAAAAGAAAGAAGAGAAGCAAGCAAGTAAGCTAGCTTGCTCGGAAGTGCCAAGATTAAATATATGAGTTCAAAATTTCTGACTCTTTGGGGATGATAGTAGTAAAAACCAACGAACCAACCAACCAACCAACCAACCCACCCACCCACCCATAGAGCTCTCTTTCAGAAGTTTTCTGAAGCCCTATCCTTAGAAGTATATCTTATACTATTGCTTTGTTTTGCCGACCGATACATATACAAAACTAAGATTTACAAGTTAAGTGTCTCATCAGTGCTATATTCCTACATTTGGGGACTTTGTTTGTATCTTCTTGTGCTCATTGGCACCACCCTCAGCCCTTCATTTGCCTCTCTGGTACCCTGGCTCAATGCATACCTCCTCTGTTCCAGACAGGTTCCAGATGCTGCAATGTAGGAGTGAGCAAGAAAAGGCACGGGCCTTGTCCTCTAGTGAATGGCATGACAGTGCTGTGGGTGCACTGGAGGGACCCCAACTTATCTTGGGGTAAGAGGGAGGGCTTTCTGGAGAAAGCATCTCCAGCACATCCTGGAGTAGAAGCTAGTCAGGGTCAGGGTTGCATCGTCAGTGCCTTCTTGTGTCTCCGGTATCCGACTGTCTCACCTCTTCTATTCCTCCTTGCCCTCCTCTCTACTTAGGTTTTTCTCCTAAAACCTAAGTGGTACTTTGTGTACTTCCTCCTGCACCTGCAGGGCAACAGATGATCACACCAAGTGTATCTGGTGAAAATTTCACAGTCTAGTTCCCAGCATTTGCTACAGATCGCTGGGAGATGTGCTTCCAGGGATGGTGTGTGCATGTGTGGTATCAACAGCCATCAATGTGCTGGAAGGCAGCTGCGCTCTGCAGGGATTCAGGGAACCAAACCTGATGTTACTACCCCTGTGCCTGGAAAGGGAATTGCTGGGAGACAGGAAGGGAGGAAGTTTCCATCGTAACCACTGTGTCATCTTCATTTCCCATCCTCGTACATATTTCACCAAAAACTTAGTAATGATAGAATTTCCCAGTCTTCTTTTTGGCTCATCTAGAAAAGATGACCACATAGCTCCAGAAAGTGTCTGTGTCCACGGAGCACTGCAGGTAATCTCTTAAAGCTGGTTTCAGCAGTTACCTAGCTAGGTTTGGTGTTAGGAGAGGGTTTAAAATTTTATCACTGCAATGTGGTTTGCAATATCCTGCAGCTCCCATTAGCTTTAGCTTGACCCCTTCAGCATGTGAGGATGGGTCTGAACAGCTGGGAGCCTCATCCTAGATGGGGCGTTGAAGAGTTTGGTACCAGGCTGGGCTTTATCTGACGATGTGGCACCTTTTTCTTCTAAGCTGGCCCATTCCCTGTGGCTAAAGCTAGAAGCTTAATTTAGCAAATGCTAGGAACTAGGTGGCCTTTAAAAGAAACCATCTTCTGGTCATCCTTGGCAAAAGTAGGAACACTTTTAAAGAACCCACTTTTGCATTTGGCCCATGTTTGGGAGAAAAGGCCTATTATGTTGAGGGATGTGGGAGAAATTACAGGGATATTCCTCCCCGACTCCTCCTTTGCTTTGCTCATTTAAATCCAGTGATGGATCTCAGCTTCATTCCCCCACAGAGAGAGAATTTCCAGAAGGAGGGAACGCCTACTCTTTTTTAAAAATAGTTGTTACTGTGATGTTGATTCTGCCATAGTACACAGCACAGAGCAGCAGTGAACACTCGGTGGAAAAGGCAAACATTTTTCAGAAGTGAGTTTCTCTAGGCTACCGTCACCCTGATACCAAAACCAGACAAAGATGTCACAAAGAAAGAAAACTACAGGCCAATATCACTGATGAATATAGATGCAAAAATCCTAAACAAAATACTAGCAAACAGAATCCAACAACAAATTACAAGGATCATACAACATGATCAAGTGGGATTTATTCCAGGAATGCAAGGATTCTTCAATATATGCAAATCAATCAATGTGATAAACCATATTAACAAACTGAAGGAGAAAAACCATATGATCATCTCAATAGATGCAGAAAAAGCTTTTGACAAAGTTCAACACTCATTTACGATAAAAACCCTCTAGAAAGAAGGCATAGAGGGAACTTACCTCAACATAATAAAGGTCATATATGACAAACCCACAGCAAACATCATTCTCAATAGTGAAAAACTGAAACTATTTCCTCTAAGATCAGGAACAAGACAAGATTGTCCACTCTCACCACGATTATTCAATATAGTTTTGGAAGTTTTAGCCACAGCAATCAGAGAAGAAAAAGAAATAAAAGGAATCCAAATCGGAAAAGAAGAAGTAAACCTGTCACTATTTGCAGATGACATGATACTATACACAGAGAATCCTAATGATGCTACCAGAAAACTACTAGAGTTAATCAATGAATTTGGTAAAGTAGCAGGATACACATTTAATGCACAGAAATCTCTTGCATTCCTATACACTAATGATGAAAAATCTGAAAGAGAAATTAAGGAAATACTCCCATTTACCATTGCAACAAAAAGAATAAAATACCTAGGAATAAACCTACCTAAGGAGATGAAAGACCTGTATGCAGAAAACTATAAGACACTGATGAAAGAAATTAAAGGTGATACAAACAGGTGGAGAGATATACCATGTTCTTGGATTAGAAGAATCAACATTGTGAAAATGACTCTACTACCCAAAGCAATCTACAGATTCAATGCAATCCCTATCAAACTACCAATGACATTTTTCACAGAACTAGAACAAAAAATTTCACAATTTGTATAGAAACACAAAAGACCCTGAATAGCCAAAGCAATCTTGAGAAAAAACAGAGCTGGAAGAATCAGGCTCCCGGACTTCAGACTATACTACAAAGCTACTGTAATCAAGATACAATGGTACTGGCACAAAAACAGACATATAGATCAGTGAAACAGGATAGAAAGTCCAGAGGTAAACCCACGCACATATGGTCACCTTATTTTTGATAAAGGAGGCAAGACTATACAATGGAGAAAAGACAACCTTTTCAATAAGTGGTGCTGGGAAAACTGGAAAGCTACATGTAAAAGAATGAAATTAGAACACTCCCTAACACCATACACGAAAATAAACTCAAAAATGGATTAAAGACCTAAATGTAAGGCCAGACACTATAAAACTCTTAGAGGAAAACATAGGCAGAACACTCTATGACATAAATCACAGCAAGATCCTTTTTGACCCACCTCTTAGAGAAATGGAAATAAAAACAAAAATAAACAAATGGGACCTAATGAAACTTCAAAGCTTTTGCACAGCAAAGGAAAACATAAACAAGATAAAAAGACAACCCTCAGAATGGGAGAAAATATTTGCAAATGAAGCAACTGACAGTGGATTAATCTCCAAAATTTATAAGCAGCTCAATATCAAAAAAACAAACAACCCAATCCAAAAATGGGCAGAAGACCTAAATAGACATTTCCCCAAAGAAGATATACAGATTGCCAACAAACACATGAAAGTATGCTCAACATCACTAATCGTTAGAGAAATGCAAATCAAAACTACAATGAGGTATCACCTCACACCAGTCAGAATGGGCATCATCAAAAAATCTACAAACAATAAATGCTGGAGAGGGTGTGGAGAAAAGGGAACCCTCTTGCACTGTTGTTGGGAATGTAAACTGATACAGCCACTATGGAGAACAGTATGGAGGCTCCTTAAAAAACTAAAAATAGAACTACCATATGACCCAGCAATCCCACTACTGGACATATACCCTGAGAAAACCATAATTCAAAAGAGTCATGTACCACAATGTTCACTGCAGCACTATTTACAATAGCCAGGACATGGAAGCAACCTAAGTGTCCGTCGACAGATGAATGGACAAAGAAGATGTGGCACATATATACAATGGAATATTACTCAGCCATAAAGAGAAATGAAATTGAGTTATTTGTAATGAGGTGGATGGACCTAGGGTCTGTCATACAGAGTGAAGTAAGTCAGAAAGAGAAAAACAAATACTGTATGCTAACACATGTATATGGAATCTAAAAAAAAAAAAAGATTCTGAAGAACCTAGGGGCAGGACAGGAATAAAGACACAGATGCAGAGAATGGACTTGAGGACACGGGGATGGGGAAGGGTAAGCTGGGACGAAGTGAGAGAGTGGCATGGACATATATACACTACCAAATGTAAAATAGATAGCTAGTGGGAAGCAGCCGCATAGCACAGGGAGATCAGCTCGTTTGTAACCACCTAGAGGGGTGGAATAGGGAGGGTGGTAGGGAGACGCAAGAGGGAGGGGATATGGGGATATATGTATACGTATAGCTGATTCACTTCGTTGTACAGCAGAAACTAACACACCACTGTAAAGCAATTATACTCCAATAAAGATGTTAAAAAAAAAAAAGAGGAAAAAAAGTGAGTTTCTCCCAGCTACCAATCTCTATGATATAGTATGAGGCTTAGAGATGTAATGAAGTTATTTCTAGAAGATAAAAATGAGTAATTTACTTTACAGTGGTCATAAATCTTTAACGGCAACATATTTTTATTTAAAAAGCATATTACTCTGAATCTATTCTACAGACAGAAAATGTCCCAGTAAATGAGAATAGATGTATGAAAGATAGCAAAAATATGAAAATGAAATATCAACATCTATTGATAGAGAACAGCTGAATAAATTATGATTCATCCATGCAATGCAATATTACACAACTATTAAGAAGACAAGTTTGATCTATGTATATTGCCCGAGAAGATGTTTATAATGTTGCTATGAGAAAAAAAAGTTTGCAGAGTGCTTTGTATGATATGACGCTGTTGTTTTTTTTAAGGTGCAAATCCCACATTGTGAATATATGTTTGTGTGAACCTAGTGACAAAAAGATACACACCAGCCTTTAACTCTGATTTTCTCTTGTGGTGGCTGTGGGAGCAGAGCTGGAAAGAAGTCTATTCATTTTCTTATAAACCACTTTTGTGTTGATTGATTTGTTTCAATGAGCATGTTATAGCAAAAATTAATCATGGAAAGGCTTAATTTTAAATTAGAATATAAGTATAATATATGCATTGAGAGAAAAATGCAACATGAATTTCTTGTTCCTTGTAAATCTTTGCTTACAAGTGGTTTTTATTCTAATAGCTTGTGGATGTCAAGTTCACAAGTATAAATCTAAAGTGGGTACTTTGGATGATAGGATAAGCCATGCAAATTTAGAAGGCTTTGATCTAAAGAGAGGGGAAAAAAAACTGGGAAGGGATATGATTTGGGGTGATTAAGGTGAGGCCATATATTATTAAAGGGGTGAAGTGGTATAGTAGCATTGTGGGTTGCCAATGCCCATAAGGGCCAATCGTGTTACTTTCATGTTGGGAGAAACTTGTCTGATTGGTTCCAAGGCCCAACAGATGAGTTGCTCAGCTTACAGACATAGTTTCTGAAACTACAGCACTTATTGTGAGAGACAAGGCAAGGAACAGATGTGGAGAGGACTTGGGGAAGGGGCTGGATGGGTGGTGGCACCCTGATTTCTACTGTGAAGAGGCATGGGGAGAATTTTACAGAAATGAAATCTTTACTCTGAAGTGCAGCATTCAATGCCCCTCTTCTCACTTCACTACCCTTACAATGCCTGTCTTAAGGATTATTTGGTAGCAAGAAGCAAAAGCTCATTCAAATGATCTCAGGTGAAAAAAGGATCCATTATAAAAGCATAGGACAATCTCATCAAATCTAGTTGCAGGAAGTACAAGTGGGCCTCCTAGGCATTGAAAAATGGTCAGACAACTTGTCTGCATGGGGGCCACCCTGGTGTCTTTCATATCTGCTTATTTTTTTCCTTCTTTCATTATCTCTCTCCCTCTCCACCACTGGCTTGCCATGGCTCCTCTGACGTCACATGACATCTCAAAGGTCAATGCCAGCATCTCTAGGCTGTAGCTTCTGAGTCTCTTAGTTCAAGACCACAGGACCAAGCACCTGATTGGTTGCTGGCCAGCCCATGAGTTAGCTTCCGAGAAAGGGCACCAGCAGGTAGACAATTGTCCACCATGTCTGGCATATCTCATGCCTCTTCCCCCACCACATCCTTTAACTTATTTTCCATTCAGATCTCTGATCATCCTCAAACACTTAATTTATTCTCAAGCCTCTTTGCCTTTGCTCAAGGTGTCCCCAAAGCCTGACATACTCTTCCCACATTCTTTGCCTCTCTCAAGGCACCTCATACACTCAGACCTAGTTTAAGTATCATCTCTAATATGTAACATAACCAAAAATCTCAATTCAAAATGAATTATTTCTTCCTCTGGGGCCACCACAATTTTTATTTATACTTCATACATCCTGCTTGCATGTCTCTGTGCGTTGACTTCTCCACCTTCCCTCCCCCAAATGGGGGCACATCCTGCTTATCTCTGTACCCTCCAAACCTTTCCCAGCAGCAGCAGGAGGGGCTCATAGCCGTTTCCTGAATTCAGGTGCCCTATACCTTAACTGACTCATGCACATCTGGATTTACTTCCTCATTAGCATCGTCATAAAATGACAGAAAAGATTTCACCATTCTCTGTTAAATTCAGAGAAGTCACCATGTACATTTGAGATGAATTTTCCTCATCAAGGCATGAAAAGATATAAGGACAACCATGTATTTGCACTTTCGTTTTCCAGAAAAAATCAAAAGTACCAAAAAAGGTGGTTTTTCAATGAGTTCTCAATAAATCAGAATTATTTAAAAATTAGCACCCTTATGCCCAATAGGGTTTCCGAGGGTTAGGTCTAAAGTTGCTCAAAGCTTCACTTGGGCAGTGTAAACAATGGTAATTACTTCTTCAGTGTCTGTAGTCTTTTGTTTGTTTGTTGGTTTGGTTTTTGGTGCTGCCTGAGTGATAACAGTGCCAGGTCGGCCCAGGTGAGCTACTGTCCTTATTATGTCGTTCTCAGGAAATGTCATTCATCCTTGGCCTTCTTTTCCTCTCACACCCCACATTCAACCCATCAGGAAATCCTATCCTCAAAGTACCTGGGGAGTCTGGCCATTTCCTGTCCCTTTCACTGTGACCACAGACCCTTTTACAAAGATCACTGCAAAACCCTCCTAACGTGTCTCCTTGTGGCCACCTAGTCTATTCTGGGTACAGTGGCAACACAGACCTCTGAAAACACAGGTCAGATCTTGCCACTCCTTTGCCCACAATCCCATTTCACTAGAAGAAAATCCAAGTCCTTCTCTAGACTGACTGGGTTCTGAATGACCCCTCCACTTGCTTCCCCGACCAGAGGCCAAAGGTGCTAAATCAAGGTGTTAGTAGGACCATGCTCCCTCCGAAACCTCTAGGGGAGGATTCTTCCTTTGCCTCTTTCAGATTCTGGTGGCCCAGACGTCCCTTGGCTGTGGCAGCATCCCTTCAATCTCTGCCTCCATCTTCACGTGGCCATCTTCCCTCCATGTCTGTGTGTCTACACATGGTGTTCTCCTTGAGCATCTGTGTCCAAATTTCCCTCTTCTTACAAAGGCATCAGTCATTGCATTAGAGCACATCCTAATGACTTCATCTTAACTTGATTACATTAGCAAAGACCCTATTTCCAAATAGGTCACAACAGATCTTTTTTTTGTGGAGGGGGTGGGGGGTGGGTGGAGAGGATGACACAATTCAACGTGTAACAAACAAACACCAGGCACCTTCCGCTCCCCCCACTTATCTGCTTGGCCCACTCCTTCAACTTCTTCAGGGTTTTGCTCACACATCATCTTCTCATAAGAGTATCTTTCAATGAAGCCTCTTCCAATGACCCCTTTTAATACTCCAATCTGCCCCACCTCTCTGCACCAACTTCCAATACCTTTTGCGCTGCTCTTTTTTCCTCCCATCACATATATTATCTTTTAACGTACAAGGTCATTTACCTGTTGAGTATGCTCATAGTTAGCTGTCTGTCCCAACACCACCACTCCTCTGATCTTGAGGAGTGAGGAGTGGAGGAGATCATCTTTGGCTGTTATTCACTCATATATCCCATCTCCTATCACGGTGCCTGGCACATAGACACTCAATACATATCTGTAGAACTAACTGACTGCTTTTGTATTTTTTAAAAGGAAAATGTATATCTGTAATTTTGGAGGTTCACTGTTTTCTAGCAGTATAGTCTATTTAAGAGAAAGTTAAATTTCGGGTTGATGCCATATTGAAGCACAGTATGCGATTAAGACTTATGTGAACCTTTTCTTAGGCCCTTTTCCATATATTTATTATTTGTTCTGGGTGCTTTAAGAAATGGCAATCCACGTACTTACATTTCTCAATCCCATACTTAGGACAAAATATATAATAGTCTTGGGTTGTGGTTTCAATTAGCATAGCAAACCCAGTACATACTTTCTTCCTGGCATCTAGATTAAAGAGGCTGTTTTCACTTTCTAGCCCAGTTTTTATTTCTGCTTTCTCTTTTTCTCACTAAAAACATCTATGGTATCCACAATATATTGGTAGGTTAAAAAAGCAAGTCATCAGACAGAATCTACATTATTATTCCATTTTTGCAGGTTAAAAACAATGTAGGTATAGATCATATATGTTTTAATATGAAAAGGAAAGAGTCTGGAACCATACACATCAAACGTGGGATAGGGAGAGACTTTATACATTTTTATATTGTTTGGATTTTTAATAAAAAATGAATAGGTATTACTGTGGTAGTAAAAAGATTAAGAGGCCAATAAAAATCAAAAAAAGCCTTCCTCAAGAGAGTGAGTTTTCCATGGCAGAAGGAACAAAGCTGTTGGATACTGAACACAGCATATTCTTCCATGAGGAAAGCTGAGGAAGAAACTTTGTGCTTTTCTATTTACTGCCCTGGAAGCCAATCATAAACATGAATACAGCACTCAGCCATGTCTTTAAAATGTGTACTGAAAGACAGCAAGGAGATATCAGTACCAACTGGTCATCGTGGTGTGGTGGGATTGCAGTTGATTTTTTTGTTGAGTATTTTGCTTTTATTTTTATTTTTTACTGTATTAAAAACATGCATCCACGTAGATGATGTTGACCAGGGATAGGAATGTCTTGGTGCCCCCCCCAACTCCTGGGCCCAAGGAAATCCTTTCCTGCCACATGGAGATGAGGGTCTGCGTTCATGGGCTCCCACACAGCAGATTCACCCCTGGGCATTCCTTCTGGGAGGAGAAGCCACTTTAAGGCTCCAGACACAAGCCCCCAGTTCTGCAATCTCAGGGCTGCTTCCTAGCCCAGAGAGGATTTGGGAAAGGGACTAAATTGAGGAACCCACCTCTCTTCCTGTTGGGTTCACAACCACCCCCCAACCCCAAAGGAGTCATGTATTATAGAAGTGGGCCACGTGAGCTCCCTGAGCAAGGTGATTCTTGAAATGACAGGGCCCAAACTCTAGAAGTGTCCATTGTTCAGCCTCTCCAATTCCAGCAAGGCAGTACACCTGGCAAGCTGGTTAACTGCCAGAGTCCAGAGCCTAGTGTCTCTGGCAAAATGAACTCTGGGCTTGATATGGAGGTTGCCAAAGCAGAAGTTGTGACAGCGCTTCTCAAAGGCTAGCGTGCCTCGCCATTACCCCGGGAGCTTCCCCTGCCCCACCCACAGTCTGATTAAGCAGTTCGCACTCATGAAATAAAAATTCATACTCTAAGGCAAGTCAAGGAAAATTTAAACATAAAAAGTTTTCTCTGCTCTTTGGCTTTCTCTCCCCCCTCTGCTGTGCATTGTGTATCTGCATTAAGCATCAACCAAACTTCCCATTGGCAAAAATACCTGCTCAACCATAAAGAACATTCTCCTACCACCAACAAGACAGCTCCTTAAAGATAACATTCCTTCTTAATCTTGCAAGAGGTCATGACCACCCATCACTTGGTACTTGCAGATCTGGATTGTACAAACTATCTACATCTACAGCCCTCTGTCTCAAAAACCTATAATACTGTGCTTTGACCTCAAATGAGCAGAACAGTTCTCCGAGATTTCTGAAAGGCTGTTCCCAGGTTATAATCCTCAATTTGGTGCGAATAAAACTTCTCATTTCTCTCTTAGATTGAAATTTTCGTCGATAGTACTCTGGGCATAGGAATTAGAATTTGAATAAATACCCATATACTGTTTTTCAACACGGGCTCTCAGACAGGTTCCTCCTATTCTGCATAAATTACTTGCCCTTAGCGTCAGACTCCACAAGTTTAAGGAATTGGTCTCACAAGACGCCCTCACTTCAGATGCCAGTTGGCAGTCCAGGTCCCCAGGCCACCCACACTTCTGTACGATTTGGCTACAATTTCAAAGGTTCTCATACCAAACCCCTCCCCCCACCATTTTCGATAATTCACTGAAATGACTCATAAAACTCTGGAAAGCCCTGTACTTACGATTACTGTCGTCCTTCAGTATTCTCAGACGACTGGTTTCAGGAGACCCCACAGGTACCAAAAGCCACCGACGTGCAGGCCCCCGACATAAAATGGCGCGGGGGCAGTGACTACAGTAAGCCTTCCCTATGTGCGGGGTTTCGCATCTGCAGATTCAACCAACCACTGACCTTCAATTAGTAGCAGGTCGAATCTGCTGATGTGAAACCTGCGGTTATGGAGGGTCGACTGCACTGCTTTATTATAAATGACACAGCTCGGGATCAGACAAATAGATATATAGGGTAAATAGGAAGTGGGGGTCACAGAACTTCTGTGCCCTCTCTGGGTGTGCCACCCTCTCAGCACATGAAATGTTCACAAATCTAGAAGCTCCCAGAACCTCATTATTCAAGAGTTCTTCTCCAGGCTTCGTCAGTGGGCACAATCGATTAAATCATTGGCTGTATGTGATTGAACTTGATCTACAGCCCCTCTCCCTTCCAGGGGGTCAAGGGTGGCACTGCAAGTTCCAGTCCTCTAAACACGTTTAGTCTTTCTGTTGAGGCCAGCCCCTCCCCAGAAACTCAGGGCCCATGAAGAGTGGTGTTGCCAGCACATACTCAAGTATGGTTCAAAAGGGGTTTGTTATGAATATCAAACATGATAGCACTCAGAAAATTCCAAGATTTTTTAGGATCTCTGTGCCAAGAACCAGGGACAAAGAACAATATATTTTTTTGTTATACTCCACCACCCCTCCCTGCCCCCACGTGATTCTGATGCCGGTGATTCTCACATGTTGAGAACCATTGTGTAAGAAGATATTGATAACACTTGAAAACTCTAAGTATCAGCACCATTTTGGTAGGCAGAGAATTCTCTTTTTGATGTAGGCTTCTCCCTCCCTTATTATGTCCTTCCCTCCTCTTCGCTAAAGTCCTTCAAGACACAGTAGTAGCCCATATTTCAGTCCCCATGGAGCTCCCTCTTACTGGTGTTCCACGGTGCCGGCCTGATTTGTAGAATTCTCTTTGGCCCATTACATGTTTGCAATGCTCCTTAATTCTTGTGTGTGTCTGCCTGTCTCATCTGCCCAGCTGTCTGTGGATCCTGCCTTACTCTTTATTAAGCCCTAATGCAAGATTTCTTATCTTTAGAGCATGGTGCTAACTCAAAGGAAGCTTTCAATAAATGCTTAATGGGAATAAGTGAAGGTATGAATGCTGGGCCTAATACAGTAGGAAGGTGCAAGTGTCTTGTGTTCAATTTGGATATCATCAATTTTTGCCAATCACCTGAGTGAATCCAACATTATGATTAAAGTCCTTACCTTGAATCAGGTAATTTGTAATGAATGTCTAAGCAGAACTCGTACTTTGGAATGACCACGATGAAGTACCAGGCAACCAACTTGGGGGACATATCAGTAGGTATGATGATCGGTGGAATGATAACTAGACTTGAAATCAGAGAATGTAGGGTCACAGCCTCCATCTGTCCCTTGCTAACTGAGGCCTTGGGGCAAGTTGCTTGCTTGAGAGTTTCATTCACTCACTCATTATTTCAACCATCCATCATTGAGAACCTATTGTATGCCAGGGACTGCACTATGTACTTTATACATTATCTCACTTAATCAGCATGACACCTCTCTAGAGTAGATAGGCATCTTCCCAATTTATAATTTTGTACTTGAAGAAAAATCACATTTCTGTGTCCTCCTTGGCAATTGCACCTTTCAGCCTCCAGACTTCATTCACAGGGATCCTGAGCTCTGAACCCTGGAGCAGTTATCATCATCCTGCTTGGTCTCTGAGGCCTCAGAGTCTAGAAAAATAACTCAAGCTTGAACAAATTTTAGCATTGGAAGGAATGTGAGAGGTGGTCTAATTCACCCGCATTCAAATGAGGACTGGAGCCAGGGTCCCAAATCAGGGAATGGGAGGAGACATTTCCAGAAAAGCTTCCAATGCCCTGGGTCTCTCTCATCCTGGCTTCTCCCCACTGCTTTTGGGTTGAAGTTGTGGCAGACAGAGGGCCATAGGGAGTGCTATCAGATCCCGGACATTTGCAGAGGCTGGTAGCTCTGAAGTTTCCATCCAGACTCTGAGGACTAAGGTGGAATCAAACATGGTCCTTGCCTGGTGTCTTCATCCTAACCCGTATTTCCATTTCTCCATCAGGCTAACCAATGTAAACCAACCAAATCTATGTGTCCTGGCCAGGGTGGGGCAGGGTGGAGTATAGATGTGTTTGTCAGAAGAAACCCTTGAATGTTCCTGAAGCAGATGTAAGTTATGTGGTTCCCAGCAAAAACAAAGGGTTTCCCTTCAACTCTGACCACTGGTAAGGTTAGAAGACCAGAGTTGAAAAAAGGCAGAGTTAAACTACAGCTTGGCTAAACAAAATAAAGACACAGTATTTAACTCTCACTTCAAAATGTATGAGTATTTGTTGTTATGTTAAAAAAACAAATCCTGTGGGAACTGTCGTTACATGGGGCTGGTTTGGATAGACTGCACCACTTCCCTCACCCCCAGAACAAAACCAGCCAACAACAACAAGAATCCTACAGCTGGAATGTATTCTGGATTTCTAATCTGAATATTTACCCGTGATTGTACTTTTATTTTTTCCTCACAACGTTCCCATACACATAAGCATACATTTGAAATCAAGACCCCAAATCCCTTGAGTAAAACCTATTTCATGAGTCACACTTTTCATCCAATTCAAGCTTAGCGGCTTGAAGGAAAAAAAACACTAACTACAATCTAAATTCACAGGCAAAGCGATCAACTCCAGTTGACTCACCAAAGTCTTATTTGATGAACAAGAAGTGTTTTCTTTTGCATGTGGGCTCACATAGGAGAGAGCTCTGATGATGCAAATGTTGTTTCTGTTGGACTTTGGAAGGAGTCAAGTGACCTTTCTGTCATGTTGTTGTTAGCAGAAGATTTGCCCTCCAGATTATGTTGGACATAAGCTGATGTTAAAAATCATTTTGCTTTTCCAGGGTCACCCAGGTCACAGGCAGGAGAGGGGACATATGGCACAACTTGAGGAAACACCACTGCCCAGTGGGGACCAACCACATCATTTTCTGGATGAGCCTGTTGCCTAGCAGGACTATGGTTTTTGGAAAAGCACATTTCTTATGTTGAACTGAATTTTGCCTTGGGCTTGTCCTGTTGCTCAGAAATAAAACACTCTGCAACAGGCGCTGGAGAGATCTCTGCTGTACATTTGCTTCAGGGCTTTTCCTCAACTATCTGTGCCTGCACAAACACAAAACTGCAGTTCTTGGCTTCCTGCCCATCTGGAGCAGGGAAGCATCCTGATACATTGGCAAGATATCAGCCAGAGTTTACAGGAAAGTGAACAACAAGAATGGCCTCTTATCCACGTCTGGAGAAAAATCCCTCCCCAGATTTGAGGTCTGCTGTGAACCACAGAGAAAACACCTTATCGGTAGGTAAGGGAGCCTTCCCGTCATTCTTATAGCATTGTCCCCTCAGTCCAAATGTCATGCACACTGTAGAACAAGCCAAAGCCTTCGCTCAGAGGTGAGAAGTAGGTAGGTGAGCAGTTCCTCATTTGTGGCCAAAGTGGTGGGATTTTTTTTTTTTTTTTGCGGTATGCGGGCCTCTCACTGTTGTGGCCTCTCCCATTGCAGAGCACAGGCTCCGGACGCGCAGGCTCAGCGGCCATGGCTCACGGGCTCAGCCGCTCCGCGGCATGTGGGATCTTCCCGGACGAGGGCACGAACCGGTGTCTCCTGCATCGGCAGGCGGATTCTCAACCACTGCGCCACCAGGGAAGCCCAGTGGTGGGATTTTTTAAAAAATTTATTTTATTGAAGTATTGTTGATTTACAATGTTGTGTTAATTCCTGCTGTACAGCAAAGTGATTCAGTTATACATATATAGACAATCTTTTTCATATTCTTTTCCATTATGGTTTATCACAGGATATTGAATATAGTTCCCTGTGCTATAGAGTAGGACCTTGTGGTTTATCCATTCTATATGTAATAGTTTGCATCTGCTAATCCCAAACTCCCAATCCATCCCTCCCACCATGCCACTTCTGCCTTGGAAACAAAGTGGTGGGATTTTAAAGAATCCTGATGGTGTTAACAATCTGACCTTTAGAGGTTGCCTGCCACTGAATGGGCACATTTGGATGTTCAGTGAAGTGAGTGTTGCCAGACTTCCAAAGTCTTCAGCACAGGGTGTAAAGGTAATGTGGAAGCTGCTAGGGTGAGGCAACAGGGGTGTGGGACTTGGAGCATACAGGTGGGTCCTGCCTTACAACCCTCAAGGTCAATTCAAAGCAACAACAGCAGTAGCAGCAACAGTGGCATTCAACAGTGACCTATGTGGTCCCAGCTCTCAATTCAGACATTCGTGCTTACAGGCCCGTGAGTCTGGTACTGTTGTGGGTAGGCAGAGCAAATCTGGTTCCTGGAGGATCTCGCAGGTTTCATGTCTTAAAACATCACTAGTCCCATGTTCTGCTAATTAGCAACCAATAAGCAGCCACAGATGGTGCTCACTACCATGCAGTAAATTGAATGGATAACCAATATAACAACGAGTGTCACCTGAGCATCTAGTATTATGTACCAGGCCTTGAACAAAGTGTGAGGATTCATTGAACCTTTCCAACAAGCTTGTGAAGTTGGTACTCTTACCAACCCAACCTTGCAGATGAGGATACCAATGCTCAGGGAGGTGAGGTGACTTGCCTGAGGTCATGCAGCATTGCATGCTGGGCATTTCTGCCATGTAGGCAGCACTGCGGGGGTGGGTCCCCATGTCCATGGTGGTCCCATAGCTCAATTTACAGAGAGAGCCTCTGAGGATCTGCCCAGTAGGGAAGGCTGATCTGCTGCAGGATTTCAGAGCTGCTGGATAGTGGATCCTTGAAGGCAGGGTCCAGGCATGTAGTAGATGCTTAATAAATATTGATAGGGACTTCCCTGCTGGTGCAGTGGTTAAGAATCCACCTGCCAATGCAGGGGACGTGGGTTCGATCCCTGGTCCAGGAAGATCCCACATGCTGCAGAGCAACTAAGCCCAAGTGCCACAACAACTGAGCCTGTGCTCTAGAGCCCAAGAGCCACAACTACTGGGCCTGTGTACCACAACTACTGAAACCCACCTCCTAGAGCCTGTGCTCTGCAACAAGAGAAGCCATCACAATGAGAAGCCTGCGCATCACAACAAAGAGTAGCCGCCGCTTGCCACAACTAGAGAAAGCCCGTGCACAGCAACAAAGACCCAATGCAGCCAAAACTAAAAATTCAGAGAAAAAATATTAAAAGCAGCAAGGGAAAAACAAAAAATAACATACAAAGGAATCCCCATAAGGTTATGAGCTGATTTTTCAGCAGAAACTCTGCAGGCCAGAAGGGAGTGGCAGGATATACTTAAAGTGATGAAAGAGAAAAACTGACAACAAAGATTAACTCTACACAGCAAGGATCGTATTCACATTTGATGGAGAAATCAAAATCTTTTCAGACAAGCAAAAGCTAAGAGAATTCAGCACCACCAAACCAGCTTTACAAATGCTAAAGAAGCTTCTCTAGACAGGTAACACAAGAGAAGGAAAAGACCCACAAACACAAACCCAAAACAATTAAGAAAATGGTATTATGAACATACATGTTCATAATAACTTTGAATATAAATGGATTAACTGCTCCAACCAAAAGACACAGACTGGCTGAATGGATACAAAAACAAGACCCATTTATATGCTGTCTACAAGAGACCCACTTCAGACCTAGGGACACTTACAGACTGAAAGTGAGGGGATGGAAAAAGATATTCCATGCAAATGGAAATCAAAAGAAAGCTGGAGTAGCAATACTCATATCAGATAAAATAGACTTTAAAATAAAGACTGTTACAAGAGATAAGGAAGAACACTACATAATGATCAAGGGATCAGTCCAAGAAGAAGATATAACAATTAGAAATGTTTATGCACCCAACATAAGAGTACCTCAATACATAAGGCAAATGCTAACAACCATGAAAGGGGATCGACCGTAGCACAATAATAGTAAGGGAATTTAACACCCCAATTACACCAATGGACAGATCATCTAAACAGAAAATAAATAAGGAAACACAGCTTTAAATGACACAATAGACCAGATAGATTTAATTGATATTTATAGAACATTCCACCCAAAAGTGGCAGAATACACTTTCTTCTCAAATGCACATAGAACATTCTCCAGGATAGCTCACATCTTGGGTCACAAATCAAGCCTTGGAAAATTTAAGAAAATTGAAATTGTATCAAGCATCTTTTCAGACCACAACGCGATGAGATTGGAAACCAACTGCAGAAAAAAACTGTAAAAAAACACAAATACATGGAGGCTAAACAGTGCAATACTAAATAACCAAGAGATTACTGAAGAAATCAAAGAAGAAATAAAAAAAATACATAGAAACCAATGACAACAAAAACACAATGACACAAAACCTATGGGATGCAGCTAAAGCAGTTCTAAGAGGGAAGTTTATAGCAATTCAATCTCACCTCAAGAAACAAGAAAAATCTCAAATAAACAATCTAACCCTACACCTAAAGCAACTAGAGAAAGAAGAACAAACAAAACCCAAAGTTAGTGGAATGAAAGAACTCATAAAGACCAGAGCAGAAATAAATGAAACAGAAATGAAGAAGACAATAGCAAAGATCAATACAACTAAAAGTTGATTCTTTGAGAAGATAAACAAAATTGATAAACTCTTAGCCAGACACATCAAGAAAAAAAGGGAGAGGATGCAAATCAATAAAATTAGAAATGAAAAAAGGAGAAATCACAACTGACACTGTAGAAATACAAAGGATTATAAGAGACTACTACAAATAACTATATGCAAATAAAATGGACAACCATGAAGAAATGGACAAATTCGAAGAATTAGAAAATATAAACAGACCTATCACAAGTAATGAAATTGAAACTGTGATTAAAAATCTTCCAACAAACAAAAGTCCAGGACCAGATGGCTTCACAGGCAAATTCTATCAAACATTTAGAGAAGAGTTAACACTGATCCTTTTCAAACTCTTCCAAAAAACTGCAGAGGGAGGAACACTCCTAAATTCATTCTATGAAGCCAACATCACCCTGATACCAAAACCAGAAAAAGATATCACAAAAAAAGAAAATTATAGACGAATATCACTGATGAACATAGATGCAAAAATCCTCAACAAAATACTAGCAAACAGAATGCAACAACATATTAAAAGGATCATACACCATGATCAAGTGGGATTTATCCCAAGAATGCAAGGATTCTTCAATATATGTAAGTCAATCAATGTGATACACCATATTAACAAATTAAGGAATAAAAACCATATGATCGTCTCAATAGATGCAGAAAAAGCTATTGACAAAATTCAACACCAATTTATGATAAAGACTCTCCAGAAAATGGGCAATAGAGGGAACCTACCTCAACACATAAAGGCCATGTATGACAAACCCACAGCAAACATCATACTCAATGGTGAAAAACTGAAAGCATTTCCACTAAGATCAGGAATAAGTCAAAGACGTCCTCTATTGCCACTCTTATTCAACATAGTTTCGGAAGTCCTAGCCATGGCAATCAGAGAAGAAAAAGAAATAAAAAGAATACAGATTGGAAAAGAAGACGTAAAACCGTCACTGTTTGCAGATGACATGATGCTATACACAGAAAATCCTAAAGCTGCCACCAGAAAACTACTGGAATTAATCATTGAATTTGGTAAGGTTGCAGGGTACAAAATTAATGCACAGAAATCTCTAGCATTCCTATACACTAACAGTGAAAAATCAGAAAGAGAAATTAAGGAAACAATCCCATTTACCATCACAACAAAAAGAGTAAAATACCTACGAATAAACCTACCTAAGGAGGTGAAAGACTTTTACTCAGAAAACTATGAAACACTGATGAAAGAAATCAAAGATGACATAAACAGATGGAGAAATATACCATGTTCTTGGATTAGAAGAATCAATATTGTGAAAATGACTATACTACCCCAAGCAATCTACAGATTCAGTGCAATCCCTATCAAACTACCAATGGCATTCTTCACAGAATTAGAACAAAAAATTTTACAATTCATATGGAAACACAAAAGACCCCCAAATAGCCAAAGCAATCTTGACAAAGAAAAACAGAGCTGGAGGAATCAGGCTCCCTGACCTTAAACCATACCAGAAAGCTACAGTAGTCAAGACAGTATGGTACTGGCACAAAACCAGAAATATAGATCAATGGTACAGGATCGAAAGCCCAGAGATAAACCCACGCACATATCATCACCTAATTTACAACAGAGGAGGCAAGAACATACAAATGAAGAAAAGATGGCCTCTTCAATAAGTGGTGCTGGGAAAACCAGACAGCTACATGTAAAAGAATTAAATTAGAACACTACCTAACACCATACACAAAAATAAACTCAAAATGGATTAGAGACCTAAATGTAAGACTGGACACTATAAAACTCTTAGAGGAAAACATAGGAGGAACACTCTTTGACATAAATCACAGCAAGATCTTTTTTGATCCACCTCCTAGAGTCATGGAAATAAAAACAAAAATAAACAAATGGGACCTAATGAAACTTATAATCATTTGCACAGCAAAGGAAACCATAAACAGGATGAAAAGACAACCCTCAGAATGGGAGAAAATATTTGCAAATGAAACAATGGACAAAGGATTAATCTCCAAAATATACAAACAACTAATGGAGCTCAACATCAAAAAAAAAACAATCCAATTAAAAAATGGGCAGAAGGGGAGTCCCTGGTGGCACAGTGGTTGAGAGTCCGCCTGCCAATGCAGGGGACACAGGTTTGTGCCCAGGTCCGGGAAGATCCCACATGCCATGGAGCAGCTAGGCCCATGAGCCATGGCCGCTGGGCCTGCGCATCCGGAGCCTGTGCTCCGCAACGGGAGAGGCCACAACAGTGAGAGACCCACATACCTCAAAAAAAAAAAAAAAAAAAAAAAAAAAAAGGGCAGAAGACCTAAATAGACATTTCACCAAAGAAGACATATGGATGGCCAAGAGGCACATGAAAAGAAGCCCAACATCTTATTAGAGAAATGAAAATGAAAACTACAATTAGGTATCACATCACAGAGGTCAGAATGGCCATTATCAAAAAATCTAGAAGCCATAAGTGCTGGAAAGGGTGTGGTGAAAAGGGAAACCTCCTGTACTGTTGGTGGGAATGTAAATTGTTACAACTACTATGGAGAACAGTATGGAGGTTCCTTAAAAAACTAAAAATAGAACTACCATATGACCCAGCAATCCCACTACTGGGCATATACCCTGAGAAAACCATAATTGAAAAAGAGACATCTACCACAATGTTCATTGCAGCACTATTTACAATAGCCAGGACATGGCACCAACCTAAATGTCCATCGACAGATGAATGGATAAAAAAGATGTGGCACATGTATACAATGGAATATTAGCCATAAAAAGAAAAGAAATTGAACTATTTGTAGTGAGGTGGATGGACCTAGAGTCTGTCATACAGAGTGAAGTAAATCAGAAAGAGAAAAACAAATACCACATGCTAACACATATATATGGAATCTTAAAAAAAGAAAAATGGTACTGATGAACCTAGTGGCAGGGCAGGACATAGACATAGAGAATGGACGTGAAGACAAGGGAGGGGGAGGGGGAAGCTGGGGCAAAGTGAGAGTAGCATCGACATATATACACTACCAAATGTAAAATAGGTAGCTAGTGGGAAGCAGCTGCATAGCACAGGGAGATCAGCTCGGTGCTTTGTGACCACCTACAGGGGTGGGAGGGAGACGCAAGAGGGAGGGGATATGGGGATATAGGTATGCATATGGCTGATTCACTTTGTGGAACAACAGAGACTAACACAGTATTGTGAAGCAATTATACTCTAATAAAGATCTATTAAAAATAATAAATAAATATTGATAAATGATGAACTGCTTTTCTGACCTTACCCGTTCCCCAAACTCCCTTCCTGGAAATGAGGGTTATTGGCTGGCCCATTGGAGGAGTAACAGGATGCTCTCTGGAGCCTGCATTGGTAAGGTGAGGTCCTTGAGGATGGACGTGCAGAGCCAGGTTGACCTCAAAGGACTGAGTTCCCAAACTCCCACCGAAGAGCCAGCTTCACCTGAGCAGAAAGCTGGGTGAAGAACTAGAGTGGAGATCCTGAAAAGGTCCTGAAGAGCCAGGATTATCCCTTCTTTTCCTCTAAAGCCTAGAGGAAGAGGACTATAGGCCCTTTAACTCACAAGAAACAGTCAAATCAAATGAATTCTGAATAATCTAAGAATGAGAAATCATTGAGCACAAAAACAGGTGGGAAATGAAAAGTGTTTCATGTACATTTCTCCATGCTCAGCTTTGTAGGTTGTAGGTGATCTATGTAAGCAAGAACCAAGTGGACTTTTCTTTTAAAACTAATATGTTCCCATTACCAGGTAATGCCCTTTTTTAACAGTCAGTATTTTAACACAAGGGGCATCCGCAGTTTCACAAAAGAATCGAGCTTTAAAATTAACAAAATGTTTTGTGACTGCTACACTAGCAGAGGAAATTGCTTCAGGGAACAAGAAAATGCAAAGAACCACTTGCAGTGACTTCTAAGGCAAAAAATACAATACAAATGCAAAATACTTCCCGAGTGGTTTAGTGAGACTATACCTTAGGTATTTAGTTAAAGCAACCTGTTAGAACAAAGTGAATTTCCCCAGATTAAGACAGGTTACCGGGAACCAAGACATTTTGCATGGTCTGGGGAAGGATTGGACACAACCCATATGCCAATGGAAAGATCCCAGGACCGTGAATAGACAAAGCTGATTGCTTCCACAGTAGGGCGAAAGGACTGAAGTTTCAATAATGCAGGTGTTAATGCTTTGTGTGCCATGTGGTCTGGGTGGTGGGGCACTGTTTTTCATAACTGGGTGGTTCTGAGTGACTGATTCTTCGTTTTGTCGCTATTTGTGCCGTGTATGACAATGTGTCACGTCTTCCCCAGCATTGGTTTCCCCGGTGCTGACTCATCATGAAGAGTTTGCTTTGCTAGTTTACTCTGACCCCATTAACTATTTTTAGAACGACTTTGGGCAGGCACTACACGGGGGGAGAAATGAAAGAGGGGCTTGGATGTGCTCGTCTGCTCTTTAGTGGCTAATTTTGCCTTCATCACATGTCGGGGAGTGGTGTAGCCTGGTGGCTAAGAGTGCGGGTTCTTGGGAAATATAGCCTGGATTCTCCTCCAGCCGCATCACTTACAAATTATGGGGCTTGCGGCCCCTTGGAGGGCCTGCTGAGCTCCCGCAGATTTCCTCAGGTGGGAAATCAGCCTCCCTTTTATGAGTTGATCTCCATCAAGTGCTCAGAGCAGTGCCTACCTTTGCTGACTCCCCAGTCCATGTTCATGGTCATTGCTGTTGTTATTCAGGAGTCCACTGTATAATGTCTTTGCCTGAAATTCAAGTTCCCCATCAGTTTGCCCTCCCTCACAACCTTATTTCCCGGTATCAGCTCTTCATTATGCCAGACCCATCTCTCCCACATTTCCCCTTAGCCTAGACTCTCCTTGTTTTACTCATTTGTGCCTTTTCCCCTTTGTTCTTACTTCTTATACCAACTCAACCCTGGACTTTTCTTCCTCCTTCATATTCTCAGTCCTTCCAAACTGAACCCCAATCCCCACTTAGGCTCCATCATACCCTGCCTGGCTCCTCCCCTCCCCTCCCATCTCTCCCTTCTCCGCAAGCTTGTGGAGCTTATCTCTTGGCACACGCATGAGTGCTGTTGATTGGAAGCCAGCATACATTTTCTTGCCTCTTTCAAGGACCTCCTGAGAAAGAACACTGGTCCTGCAATTGTCAACTTTTGCTGAGGCTTTATCTCCGTTCTTGTTTTCCCAGGTGTAACTTGGCCTTGGAAAATACTCCTACTTAGCTGAAGGGTGCAGGAGAGGGTTTCATTCATTCAGTTAATGAATATTTATGGAGCACAAACTAAATGCTTGGTATAGAACCAGGCATATATCATTCCTTACCCACAGGAGTTCATGTCTTCTGGAAATGACACTGAAATATATATTAAGTGTTCGAGAAGCAGCTGTAGCCTGGCTTACCTGGAAGAGAGTGATCTTGGAGGCAGCCTCACTGGGGGTTGCATACTGGCTTTGCCACTAACTGGATATTTGATCTTGGGCAGATTGCTGAACTTTAGAGACTCAGTTTCCTCACCTGTAAAAATGGAATGATAACATATACTTCCAGAGTTACTATTTTCTATTTTCCTGTATTTTCTACTGGTCTTGGGCTTCCACTCTGTGGGATAGCTCAGGGATGGGTGTGTGGCTTGGAGGGCCTGGCTCCTTAAACTTGCCAATGGTGGTACCTTAGTTTCCTCATGCTGTAAGGTCTCAGTGTGAAACTGCAAGCTCTGGGATGGATGCTCAGTTTTCAGAGTCTCTTTCCTCCTCCTCCCCTCCAAGCTGGTGTGTAGGTCTAGTGCAGTGGTTCTTAATCGGCAGTGATTTTGTCTCCCTGGGGACATTTGACAATATATGCAGACACTTTTGATGATCGTGAGTGGGGGAGCTGCTGGCATCTAGTGGGTAGAGGCGAAGGATGCTGCTGGCATATCCTGCAGTGCACTGGACAGCCTCCCTCAATAAAGAGTTATCTGGTCCCAGTGTTAATGGTGCTGAGGTGAGGAACCCTGGTCTAGTGGGTAGTGTACGGGACAGCATGACTTGGGTCCCCTTGCTGCCTTCTGTGGCTCAGTGGTCTGCCAGGCCTCTGCTCTCACAAGCTCTCCACCTTGGCTCTCTCTGGCCTGGCAGACCTCTCTGAAGGTCAGCTATGACCTCTCTGGTGGGGTCGACTCAGCCCTCAACACCTCAGCTCGTTGGCAGGCCTGTTCTCTCCACTCCCCACACTGCACAGGAACCAAGGGAGGTGCAGGAATACTGACTCAGGACCCTTCTCTGCTTTGCAGGACGGCAATTTGACCCTGCTGTGCTACCCTCCGCTGGCATAGTGATACCCAGTCCTATGAGTCACTTCCTGGAGTCCCTGTAAAAAGCAAGTTCTGAAGCCTTCCAACTCCCCACCCTAACTATCAAAAGCCCACTCCACCTAGTGCCAAGATTTCTGTCCAGAGTGAGAGGAGGGGCAGGACCCATGGGTCCGATCGTTTGCTTCCCCCATTCTTTCAGAACTGGAAGTCTCTCTTTTACTTTCCCATCCTTTCTGGCTCATCCACCCCTCTGGGTTGTATTCTTGTCCTTCCCAGATGGCATTTCCTTTCTGTCTTTCCTGGAGCTCTGGAATGTCTGCAGGGAACGTGACTGTGGGAGTGGAATAAAAACCCACACCATCAATATGTTCAAAATATTATTCATGTTATATAACATACGTGGCATATGTTCTTTCTAGCATATAGTCCTAGACCATTCCGGGCCCTCCCTGAGCGTCAGCTTTTCCCTCGCTATGGGAACGGAGCAAAGGCAGTGAGTGACAGGACGGCTTCTCCTTAACACTCACCTGGGAACAAATCATTCCTAGGTTTCTCTTGAAACTCATTCTTCATTTCCCTGACTTAGGAAGGTGCCCTCTGATGAGGTCACCTGGCTTGTTCCTAGACTTTGAATGGCAGCAGGGCAGGTCAACACCTGCTCACTATTTGCCTGGTTTATCTTTTTTTTTTTTTTTTTTTTAATGGGAAAAGCTGCAGCTTTTCAGTCTTAATAAAAGAATATTAACTGCAGTCACCTCATGACAGGGGTTGAGACTTTGACCATGTGTTTTATTTAACAACCACCCACTGCTATGCGGATGCTGATCTATCTTTGGGAAACGTGTCCCAAGAAATCAATTGCACTAATCTTACTGTGGACTCCTGAAATCTTAAAATAAGAAAAGATATACATATACATACCTATCTTAAGAAAACACTGTTTCCTTACACTATAATTTCTGATTTCAGTCATTATGACTTGGCAAATTTAGTTTTCATCGTATAAGAGGCAAAATGCAATCAAATGGTATCAAGTGTAAAAGAAAAATAATATTTTCTTTCCATAAATCATTTTCAAAAAACCCTTAGGACTTCACATTCTTTTAATGGTTTTTGTAATTAAAAACTCCTGCTTATATCACTTTATCTTTATGAAGGTGATTTTTAAAAAGCACAACAGTGTTCATTTTATTATAAATTATCATTTTATGAACAATCAGAATTGCAAACTTGCAAACTTGTGTTCATGTTTATATGTCAACATGCTTAAGTGCCAGCAGATGTTCTGTGATCAATAAGGCACAATTTATATACATTATCCTGAAGTGTCCTTGGCTGGAAATGTTGGTTGGCAGTATCCAAACTATGGCTGAATATGAGTGTTGATAACCAGCAAGAAGGGTACCATCCATATGGCTATTGTGGCAAGTCTTCTTTTAGAGGGGAAGTAAAGTAGCTATTGATTGAGTTAAGTTGGTAAGCTCAACCATGATTTTAAATAGAATGGCGGGTCTAGTTGGGAGTTTAATTGTGCTAAAATTAACCTTTGTGTTGCGAGGGACCTATAATTGCTAACAATCTTACATTATTTCACATAAAGTTTGCTCCTGGAGTACATTTAGACCCAATAAAATGTCTGAAATGTCTTGTTTGCATTTGTCGTGAGCAAACAAAATATACCAGACCTTTCTTCTGATGTCTGGTAATCTCACCAAGAATAGAGACTAATGCAATTTATTAAATATCTTGAATTTGGGCTGCTATTTCATCCTAAGTCAATGGTTTCCAGCCTTGACTGGTATTAGAATCACCTGGGAAACTTAAAAAAATTAAACAAAAATCGGTCAGACCAATCAAATCATCTTTCTGGGGGTGGATCCTGGGCAAAAATATTTAAAAATATATGTGCTAGGTATTTTTAATGTGCATCTTGCTATTAGAACTTCTGCCCTAGGTGAAATATACCTGACACATAGTCTTGTTAAGGAAAGCTTTAAGTAAGTAGTTCAACTAGTGTACAATCAAATTAGTTTCTATTGCAGTTTTATTTTAGCTAACATTCAAGTAGCATTAAGAAAAATAATGTGTGTAAGATCAAAGGAGGGTGTAACTTAGGTTTTCCCCGTGTTTCCAGAGCATTCACAAAAACAGGTGAGTCTGATTATGATCATCTGGAAATCTCTGAGTTAATCAGTCCATGGGGATGATGAGAATCTATCTGGTTCTCAGTGGGCCCTTTCTTCTTTTGCTCCTTGTGAGGGTGGAGTGATTTCTGAGGGACTCCCTGAAAGAGCTTAAAGAATTCTTGATCATGAGTCTAAAGAATCAGGTTCTGAGTCTCAGTCCTGCTGCTTCCTGGTCCCGACCCAGGGCTGTGGTCTGTTGACTCCCAGCATCACCTGGGAGAGCTTAGAAATGCCAAGTCTTGGGCCCCATGCAGACCCACTGAATCCGACTTCTGCATTGTGACAAGATTCCCAGGGGATTCTAGGTACATCTAGAGCAAGTCAGTGGATCCCTCCGAGCCTTACTTTCCGTATCTTAGCAATGGAGGATCCTAATATCTCCTCTGCTTCCCCACAGGATATTTGAGAACAAATACATGATATAAAAGCATTTCCATAAATTATTTTTTTACTGTGGTATAATATACATAAAATGGATCACTTTAACCATTTCAAAGTATGTAGTTCAATGGCATAAAGTATATTCACACTGTTACCACTATTCATCTCTAGAACTTTTCATCATCCCAGACTGAAACTCTGTGGCAAAAACTCTGTAGATAATAACTCCCTACTTACCCCTCCTCACAGCTGCTGCCAACCAACATTTTTTTCTGTCTCTATGAGTTTGACTACTCTAGGTACGTCATATAAGTAGAATCATACAGAATTTGTCCTTTTGTGACTGGCTTGTTTCACTTAATATGATGCCCTCAACATTCATCCATGTTGTAGCATGTATAAGAATTTCATTCCTTTTTAAGGCTGAATAATATTCCATGTACATATATATATATATATATATATATATATATATATATATATATATATATACACCACATTTTGCTTATCCATTTATCTGTTGATGGACATTTGAGTTCTTTCTCCCTTTTGGCTATTATGAATAATGCTGCTATGAACATGTGTGTACAAATATCTCTTTGAGTCCCTGCTTTCAATTCTTTTGGGTATATACCTAGAAGTGGAATTGCTGATCATATGGAAATTCTATGTTTAATTTTTGGGGGAACTGCCTGTGTTTATTGTTCTTTCAGGTAGGCAAGACCCTCAGACCATAATAGCAGCACCCCATACCTGAGACTTTGATCTTGAATATTACTGCTGTTTACCTTTTGGGGAGTACCTTGGATGTTTACAAAGTGCCATGTAATCAGTTGCATTTAGTTAAGAGGTAAGATTAATTAGATTTTTGAGGCAAGCAAGGACTGGACTTGGCTTTGAAAAGCTCAAGCACTAAAGGAAGTGGTACTGGAGGCTCAGTGGGTGGTTCTCTCTGCAAATCTACGAGATGTGATCTCAATAATATTTTTTAGTATGCAGAACACCATGCCAAGAGTTTCCCCAAAGGGATAAACCTGCCTTCAAGAAGGTTACAATCTTATCCAGGAGAGGTGGGAATGCTGAATTAATACAGCATGGAGTATTTTCAAATATACTATTCAATACTCATGGAAAGTGCTGGAGACCAGGAATGAGGGATTTGGTATTGGAGAGGCCATCTTCAATCCCACTACAGTTTAGCGGAGTCAGCAAAGAATGACTGTGTTTCTAACAAATTGTCTGACTTTCTTCCGTTTTTAATGAAAATAATGTAAAAGTTATTAATACATTTCTGTTACTTTACATACAGCATATCAAACTAGATGGGAGAACAATAAACATGTGAAGTATTTACGTTCCCATCAAGAGAACCAATCATTTAAAGTAAAAGTTTCTGTCTTAAGGAATGGGCTATTAGTGGCTTTTGGTAAATAAAAATTTCATTTGGTTTCTAAATATATGTTTGAATTTTATAAATTGTACTTTTCTTACCAAGAAACCTAGTTCAGCTTATTTTTTATATGATACGATTCTATAACTAAGGTGTTAGAAATGGTTATGTTAAACAAATAAATGATTTTAATTAAGGTGCCAACAGGATAATGAACAAATTTATTCATTGCTGTGAAGAATTCTGAAGTCTTCAATTTTATAGGACATTCACAGTTATATACATGCCAAGGGAAGTGATTTAATTCAAGGATCATTTACGCAAAAGGCACTCTTTGGGTATGAAACTTACACTCTAGTAGATATCATTCAGGGTTCAGTTAGAAAAACAGAAACCACCTTAGGTATTTCAAGTAGGAAAGGATTTAACAGAAGGAATAAGATGCTTATAAAAAGAAGTTGGAAGGCTGACATTGCAAATGAAGTCAGGAGAGGCAACTGCTAGCTTTCAGCTTCGTCACAGCAGTCTTACCACAAGAAGCTTCTGGTACCACCCAGATCAGGAAAGTACAAGAACATGCTGCCTGTGGTCACACCTGGTCATAGCGGTCCCGCAGCACCCAGGCTGATAAGTAGAAAGGAAAACTTAGAAGTTGCTGCGGGACTTCACATCTGCTAATCCCCGAACTTCCAAATCTTACAGAAGGTCCTACAACTCACTGTCAGAATGTATTTCTTTTTGAGAACCATGAAACAAATGGAGTCTGAGACATATAATTACAAGCCTTTCAGTCCTGGGATATGGGGAAGAGCATGTAAGGGGTGGGGATGAATGTTGGTTGCCAAACAATAATAGACAAAAGAAATGTGGATGTTATTCCCATTTTATAGATGAGGGAACTGAGGCATGGGAGTCAGTAACTTGCTCAAAGTCCCAGAGTATGAGATTCAAAACCAGGTCTATCTGATTTCAGTACTAGAGGTATTTAGCAATTATATTGGTGAGTATCTATCATATGACAGATAGCTCCAAAACTTAATTTGCTTCCTTGGCTTTAACCCTCATCAGCTCACATTTTTTTTAGGCTGTATAATTCAAAACAGACCATTACAAAGGGATTATTTGGCAATCTACCTGGTGGTTTTTCCAAATTTGCAAACCTTTTCAACTCCTTCCAGAAAATGCGATCTGCGTAGCTTTTGGAATTAGGGTAAGCTTCCTAGACACAAAGCCTTGGTTTGGTGATATTTTTGGGAGTGGGGTAAAGAATTATTTGTGCCACAACTCTTAAGTCCAGGCTTAAAGCCAAATTGTACAAGAGACAATATGTAAGAAATCTCCAGAACATGTCCAATTTTCCTTATTTTTTGAGTTCCTTATCAGTCTTGGCTTAAGATGAAGTTATAAGCCAAGGAACAAAATTGACATTTACTAATTATGACACCCCGCCTCCAACAAAAGCATAAGTAGAAAGAATGTACATTCATTATAACTTATTTATTCATTCATTACCATACATTAATTACCATGTACCCTGCTGGGTTCATTTATTTATTCAACAGATATTCACTGTGGTGTGTACTGGTTATTCTCCATTTGTTGACTCCACTCCCTTCTCCCCACACCATACAGATCCACAGTCTCTACCACTGCTTGAGTTCTGATTGTGCAGAGGTTTCTGTGGGTGGCTGTTTCAACTTTCATAGATGCCAGATTTTCTAGATCTTATTGCTGGGTGATCATTTGTTAGCTCATTTGATGAGACAATGAACAGCAGTAAAGATTCTGGAGATTATACATGTAAACATTGCAACACAGACAAACACTAGGAGAATGATTATGGTCAGAGTTTGTAGTATACTTCTGTGTCAGGAGCCAGGAGTGCCCAAATTCAACCAAGAGAATAGATTCCTCCCTTGTCCAAGAGCCCTCAGAACCAGATATGCTGGTATTACCCAAATCACCTAATTTTACTTTTTGTTTGTTAGTCTGTTTGTGTGCTTTCTGGATCTTTTTTAGGAATAGCAAAGATCCCAGAGGCTTCTATGGGGAAGTAAAGATAACATTCTTCTGCTAATACAGCTCCCTTTCTCCCTTGATAGGCCAGCATATCTAAAGTGTCTCTACTTGACAGATGATGGGAAACAACCCGGTTGGAAAGAAACAGAAGTGGAAAAAGTGGCATAGGTGGGAAAAGAAGGGGCTGTAGTTTGGCCTGGAAATACTAGCTGGATTTTATTTAGAAGCTGTTTTCATCATGGGTGGCTCAGAGACTCTAAAGTTAGCTGGAAAATCTTCTTAACTTTCAATTCTAATATTTGCTCCTTTAGTCCTAATACTTTTAATCTGCTACATGGTTAGATTGTTTCTTTACATTTTTAAGGCATTTTATACTCACTTCTAATATTGCCCCCTGAATAGTAATGTGATAACATTTTATTATAATTATGTATTTGCTTACTGGTCTGTCCTGTAACTGGACTGTGAGGTCTCAAGGGCAAAAGGTTTATCTTAGTCATCCATTATCTGAGGCATTTAGCACAATGCCTGACATGTACTATGTCTTAGTAAGGCAATAAGTTGTGAACACTGGTTTTCTTCTATTCCAGTAACCCAGGTATTAGCTGGGGCTCCAGGGCAGGCTCAGTTCTTGGCCTCTGCCCACCATGGAGAAAGAATTTGGTACTTTTATTGATTCCCCTAAAATAAAACCATAAGGCACCAGTGAGAAATGAATGTTTTCTTGAAGATGATTGCTTTCGTTGGTGGCTGCATCTCTCTCTTTCTCTCTCTAGTTTTATATACATGGAATCACAGAATATGTACTCTTTTTATAAGGCTTTTTTCCTCTCTATACTGTTATTTTGAGATTTCTTCATGTCATTGCTTGAATCATAGTTCATTCCTTTTTATTGCTGAGTAGTATTCCATTGCATGGATATAGCACAATTTGTTTATCCAGGCTCTCGTTAATGGACAATTAGGTTGTTTACAGTTTTTGGCTATTACTGAAAAAATTGCTATGAACAGTCATATACAAGTCTTTGTATGGACACATATTTCCTTTTCTTTTGGGTAAATACCTAAGAGAAGAATGGCTGGATCAAAAGTAGGTATTTAACTTGTCAAGAAACAAATTATTTTCCAAATTGGTTCTTCCATTTTACATTTCCTCTGTAGCGCAAGAGAGTTCCAGTTTCTCCACATCCTTACCAACACTTGATATGTCAGTCTTTTTAATGTTAGCCATTCTAATAGACGTGTAATGATATCTCATTGTGATTTTATCTTGCATTTCCCTAGTGGCTAATGATGTTGATCAACTTTTCATGTGCTTATATGCTATCTGTACATCTTCTTTTATGAAGTATCTGGTCAAATCTTTTGTCCACTTTTTATTGGCTTTTTCCTTATTGTTTAGTTTTGAAAGTTCTTTATGTATTCTGGATATAAGTTCTTTGTCTGATATGTGCTTTGCAAATAATTTCTCCTAGCCTGTGGATTGCCTTTTCATTCTCTTAACAGAAGGGCAGAAGTTTTTAATTTTAATGCTGTTCAATTGACGAATTTGTTCTTTTATACTTTTTTAATATACTTTTGTTGTCATAAGAAATCTTTGCCTACCCCAAGGTCACAAAGATTTCCTCCTATGTTTTATTCTAGAAGTTTTTTTTTTTTTCTGAAATTATTATTTTGTTAAGGAATACACTTCTATGACTCATGAAGCCCAGGTTGAGTTAACAATGACAAGTTCTGGAGGTAATGACACCCCACTCTGGACTTTCTGGTTATAACCCCTGTCTTCTCTCTCTCCCTCAACTGAAAACCCAGACTCATGAGGCCTCAGTCCTGCCCTTTTTTTCCTGGAAGATGACAAAGCCAACTATGTAAGAGGCTTTTTCAGAGGAGAAGGCGAATTTGTCTTCCCAGAAGACAAACCCTCTACTTTGCTTTATGAGGCAGATAGCAACCCCAAACCATAGACATGTTGGGACCTGCACAGGCCTCAACTAATAGAAGGTTTATAGGTTTAGATTTTATATTAGGTCTATGATAAATTTTGAGTTAATTTTTATATGTAGTGCAAGGTATAGATCCAAGTTCACTTTTGTTTTTCATATGGATATTTAATTGTTCATTTGTTGAAATGGCTATCATTTGCTGAAAAGTCTATCCTTTTTCTGTAGCGTTACCTTTTTGCACCTGTCAAAAATCAGTTGTCCATATATGTGTGTGTCTATTTCTAGATTCTGTTCTTTTTCATTGATCTATTTGTCTGTCTTTATGCCAAACACACTATTTTAATTACTGTAGCTTTATAACAATTCTTACAATCAGAGAGTGTTATCCCTTTAAATTTTAGATTTATTTTGGCCATTCTAGGTCCTTTTCATTTTCATATGAATTTAGAATCAGTTTGTCAGTTTCTACAAAAAAAGCTTGCTGGGATTTTGATAGAAATTGCATTGAATCTATAGACAATTTGAGGAAAATTGACATATTAACAATATTGAATCCTCTCATCAACTCTCTATTTATTTAGGTATTTAAAAATTCTATCAGCAATGTTTTACATTTTTAGTGTATAGGTCTTACCTATCTTTTGTCAGATGTATCCCTAAATATTTCACATTTTTATGCTATTGTGAATAGTATTATTTTTCAATTTCAGTTTCTGATTGTCACTAGTATATAAAAGTACAATTGATTTTGTATATCGAATGTAATGTATTCCCAGGATAAACTCACTTGGTCATGATGTATTATCCTTTTAATATACTGTTGAATTAAATTTACTAACGTGTTTAGAATTTTTACTTCTATGCTCATGAGGGATTTTGGTCTTTAGTTTTCTTTGTTTTAATTTTAATTCTTTTGTTTAATCCCTCCTGTTTGATTTTTGGGGAAGGATTTGTAGGATTGATCTTATTTCTTCCTTAAATGTTTGGTAGAATTCACCGATGAAGCCATCTAGGCCTGGAGTTTTCTTTGTGGGAAGATTTTTAACTACAATTTCAATTTTTAAAATAGATACAGGTACTAAGATTATTTCTTCTTGACTAAGTTTATGTAATATATGTCTTTCAAAGGATTTTCTATTTCATCTAAACTGTTGAATTTATAGACATAAAGTTGTTTGTAATATTCCTTATTGTCCTTTTAATATCTGTAGAATATATTGTGATATTCACTTCTCCCATTCTTGATATTAACAACTTGTATCTTCTCCCTTTTGGTCCTGACCAATATGGCCATAGGTTTGTGAATTTTATTGATCTTCTCAAAGAAACTTTTGGTTTCATTGATTTTCTCTATTGTTTTTCTGTTTTCTGTTGGGCAAAATAGTTTTTTTATAGGCAGAGATAAGGGAACAAGCGAAAAATGTCCTGATGATATTTTTGATAGATTCTGACCTTGATTCTGTTTCTTCTTTTTTGCTTGGATTTGTGCTTAATGCATAACAGGTACTTGGTTATGTAGTGGACCTCTTCTCCTTTTTTTGATGTTCCTTTTAAGTTTTAAGGAATTGATTTAATATATCCAACACATCCTATTGGCCATTCCCCATTTAGTATTTTGATTGAATAGAATCATGTACTTACTAGGATATTTTATGCTTCTCATGATTATGTGATTACCTTGAACTAACCTTGATCAAGTTATTTACCACAGTGTCCTCTGATTTTCCCATTTTTAAGGTGAGGGAGCTGGGATTTTTTTAGTGGGTGATGATCCATTAATGGGTCATGAAACAAATAAGGTAGGTCACAACCATTTTTTAAAAAATGAAATAGAGGGCTTCCCTGGTGGCACAGTGGTTGAGAGTCCGCCTGCCGATGCAGGGGACATGGGTTCGTGCCCCGGTCCGGGGAAGATCCCACATGCCGCGGAGCAGCTGGGCCCGTGATCCATGGCTGCTGAGCCTGCGCGTCTGGAGCCTGTGCTCCGCAACGGGAGAGGCCACAACAGTGGGAGGCCCGTGTACCGCAAAAAAATAAATAAATAAAGGAATAGAATAGAAGTATCAGATCGCTTCACATATACTAAGAATAAGTATTATCTTGTGAAAGTATTGCGTTGGCCAAAAAGTTCGTTTGGGTTTTTCCGTAAGATCTTATGAAAAAAACCCGAATGAATTTTTGGCCAGCCCAATATTTATGGGGGGGTCAGGAGAAACAAGTTTACAAAACACTGGATTAGATCATTTGTAAGGACCATTCCTTTGATTCTCTAATTCCTGTAGCGAATGTGTTTCACTTTATCATTGCATAGTATAAATTTCTACA
Source organism: Kogia breviceps (assembly GCF_026419965.1). NCBI lineage: Eukaryota > Metazoa > Chordata > Mammalia > Artiodactyla > Physeteridae > Kogia > Kogia breviceps. The sequence goes on from NC_081318.1 coordinate 50,204,547, forward strand.
TGCTTCTGAACAATGTTCTACATGTAAATAAAAAAGATAAATAGTCTTGTGGTTTGGAAGGTTATGTTTGCAAGAAATGGAAGTGCTTCATCAGACTTGTTCTTCTAGATTTTCACCACAGAACTTGGATTTTAAAATACTGATTAAACCATAGAAACTTTCTTTAAAAGTTTATACGAGCGATTTTCTTTAAAAAAATTTAAACTTGTTTACTTTCTTTTCAATTTTCTTCTCATCGTTCATGTATACATACACATCTTATCTGTTTTTTTTTTTGTTTTTTTTTAGCATAGTGGACACAAAACGTACTTAGTGGTTTCCAGATTTTAAACTGTAAGTTAGATGGTTGTGCCTAAGTTTTTGTTCTGTTTCAGCTTCTCTTCCATTATGGTTTAATACAAGATACTGAATATAGTTCCCTGTGCTATACAGTATGACCTTGTTATTTATGGTTATTTTTTTAAAGCATATATTTATGTTCATGGTCACATTTTCTTATAAAGATTTTTACATAGTGAAAATCGACCCACTTTAGGGTTGTTACAGCTATATAGTATTGAACTGTGTTAATATGTAAATAGCTTGATTTAAAAAAACACAGTAATTTACACAGTTAGAAATTTCTGCATTGACCATCTGTAACAAAAAGGTGAGTGTTTTCTTCGGTTAGGCACTGTGCTAGTTTTAAAGACTGGCAATCTATGATGTTAGCTGAGTACAGTGTTCAGAAGAGCAGGAATTGATGCCCCTACCCTCAGAGCCATGTAAATGGTTTCTGTCAAGCTGGGATACAGGCAGTGGCAGGGCCAGGAGGGATGCTCAGATGAGGGCTGTGGCCAGGAGAACTAGATCTGGAGGGGAAAAGTCCTTCAGAGCCACAGAGCATCAGAGCTAGAAATTGTCTTGAGTAACTCCTAACTGAATCCAACACCCATTTTTCAGATAGGAAACAGGCTCAGGTGGTAACTTTCCCTGTTTATAGAGTGCAGGTAACAAAACTTGGATCTTCTGATTATATGATCTTAGCTTGAAGTTTTAGGAGATGAAAACCATTCAGACACTGGAAATGCAGAAGAGGCAGGAGAATACAGAAGGTATGCAATTAAGAGAAGTCAGACAGAAGTCAGGGACTGGGCCATTTTTCCTGGTCAAAGAGAGGGAGGCGGTTGGGAATACAGAGATCCCTCAACCCAGAAAGTAAGGATAGTAGATGTAAGATAACCATCAGTGAGCTTAGCATTTAGGCAAAACGTTTTGGGACTAGTTGCTCCCTCTATACCAATAGGAGCTGGGGTCATGGCATGAACACGCCCAAGTCTGCGGGGAAAGGTGAATCCTTCTGCTGTATGGTTCTGACAGAGACTAAAGCAAAGAAAGTTCGAGGTGGGGAGAGGCAGTAAATTTCTTCTTTCAGAGAAAATATAGGACACCCTGTTAAGTTGGAATTTCAGATAAACCACAGATAACTTTTAAAGTGTGTCCCATGTATTATCATAATAAAAGTTTATATATAATAGGCTCAAAATCAGGTTTTTTGGTGCCATATAGCTCTCTCCAGTATCCTGACACCCTTCATTCTTGCACACAACAAATATACAAACCATTGCTGGAGTTTCATTTCCCTATTTGAATAAATAGCTGATAGTTTTACAAAGGACGCCATTACTAACGTGGTCTTGAGGCTGAATATTCAGACTTTTATACATCTCTGTTAGTTTCCAGAATACTGAAAGTTTACTAACGAGTTATAGAGCCTGCAAATGGGGAAAATTGTTCCCAGTGTGGCGAGGCCAGGGGATGATCAAGGCTTTGCAGGACAAACACTTCCTGCTCCACGGAGGAGTAGCTGCTGCACCAGTTCTAGATGGAAAGCTGGCTGGCAGCCTGTTGGTGCTCAATGGACGTAAAAACATGCATTTTAAAAAGGAGGGATGGTAGTTTGCTCCAAGATATTTCTATGCTCTATTAAAGTCAGTTCTAATTATTTTAAGGAAAACTGATATGAAAAAATCTAAACTTGGAAAGTAAGCACAAGAGTTGCTGGTCCTTGAGGAAAAGCATATCAGAATGCTTCTCGCAGCATTGTTTGCAGTGGTTAAAAAAATAAAAAAAGACAAGGAAAAAACAGAATGTCTATCTAAAGGGGCATGGTTGAGCAAATCATTAGATGTTCTCCCTGTGGAATATTTGGTAAGTATGGCTGTTAGCAAACACAATAAGACAGAATCACGAGTACTGAAATGAAGGGATGACTGTACTATATAGGTAAGTGAAAAAAAAAAAGGAGTAAAGTGTAAAATAGAACTTGTTTTAATCAAAGGAGTGAAAACAAGAACTAAAATTCCACCAACCCTCAGTAAGTATATGTGTGTATTTGTATATATTGTAATCAGTAGAGTATGGAAGGATCCACACCAGACTGTATTAATCACCTGGGATGAAATGGGAGCTGTTGGGAAGATTATTAGCTTTTTTTTGTACCTCTCTGTATTCTCTGGCTTATTACAACATGTGTGTGTTACTTATGAAATTAAGAAAAAAATACTATCAAATAAAATTTTAAAATTATATGACATGTAGATTAAAAAAAGATTCACTGATGGGCTTCTTTAGACAGTGGACTCCTTACCAAACTCCTTCTTTCTCATTTCATCATACACATTTAAAATACAGGTCAATTCATAAAATTTCAGTTGACATACAATTATTCTAGGAATGGACTTTTGCTCTGTGGTATACCTATACCTTTTATCTAAGGAATTTAACCAGAAGTAGATTTTGGCTTACTGGAAAAAATGCTAGATTTTATGAGAAAACTGAGATGAGTTAATGGTAACAAACTGAGCTTTACCAGGAATCCCAGTACAAAAGCTCTGGCTCTATTATCTGTGTAGCTGCCCAGACGCTCTACATATCTTTATTGCAATGAAGGAGCAGTACATGTTTGCATATATTTGTAAAGTCTTATTTTGAGGGATGTGTCCATTCTCTGTTTGTACCATCTTTCAACCAGCCAGCATCCAAAGGTCCCTTTTCTCAATACGGAATACTAATTTGGTATTTTATAGGTTAACCCATCACTAAACCTCTGCTGTAGAAAGTTTTATGTACTCAGATCCAAAACCAAAAAAGTATTAGATGCTTTTTTATATCTTTGTATATTTTATATATTTACAATAAAAATTATGTATTTTTTCTTTGCATGTTCTACAACTATCACAGATTCTTTTTTTTTTTTTTTTTTGCGGTATGCGGGCCTCTCACTGTTGTGGCCTCTCCCGTTGCGGAGCACAGGCTCCGGACGCACAGGCTCAGCGGCCATGGCTCACGGGCTTAGTTGCTCCGCGGCATGTGGGATCTTCCCGGACCAGGGCACGAACCCGTGTCTCCTGCATCGGCAGGCGGATTCTCAACCACTGCGCCACCAGGGAAGCCCCACAGATTCTTTTTGAAATAAGATGCATAAAAGAAAATAAATATGAAACGTATAACAATGTTGTTAATGGGGAAAGGGAAGATGTTCAATGCGGTTGATAGGTAAATAGAATGAGTGTTATCACCCTTGTAGCTCCCTCAGTTCCCCACTGAACTGAAGTATTGAGTTGGTTTCCAGCTAATAGGCGATTATGGGGAAGAGGAGGTTTTCGCTTCTAACTTACTGCGGATCACTAGGTTTGTCAGGCACTTGCCCCATCCATAGGATTGCAAGGGGGGGATGTCAATGCCCAAACCAAAAGTTACTGTGAAGACAATGAGATAACAGGTATGAATTGTTCTGAAGTCCTTGGAAATGGCAAGATTGGTCCAAGGAACACTTGTTAATTAGCTGCCCTTTTGGCCTCAAACCCCAATCGAAACAAAACACCCATAGGTATGTATTTAACAATATTCTATTTTGCATTAATTAAAGGTATTTTTCGGTTATATGAGATTTATTAAGACACAAAAAGACTCTGGGCTCCCTCCGGATTAAGTGCTTACAGCTAGGAATGAACTCAATGCATTGTAGCGCTTTAAAACAATGCAAAGCAGAGCATTTCATGCTTTGCTTTCCTTCAACATGTGAAGCGACTTGACCCAATCTGTTCCAGGTGCAAAAATGTCTCCTGTCCACGTAGCCCTTTTCAGCCTGAGGGCCCTTCCACTGCTTCCTGGAGGCCTTGCGACTGGACAACTTCTCAGTAGATCCATATGATTTCTAATATTTTGAAGCTATGGGAAACAAATTATCCTTTGGACTTGAACTTTTGGAGGAAATGAAAATATATGCAACTTTTAAAATGCACTTTACATATCTGAAACAGTTTTATGGACACAAGAGAATAATACTGGAATGTACATAATTTGATTTCCCCATAAAGTTTGGTATTTTTGAGACTGAAAGAGCTGAAATTTTTTTTTGTGAGATATGTGAGCTTTTCTTGTAATCACAAGATTTAAGAAAACATTTAATTTATTATTCCATTTTTCAAAAAACCAATCACCTTCAGGATTTCTTTCCTTTATGAGAAGAGAACGAATTACAGCAAGGACAGCCCTCCTTTAGCAGAGGGTCTGCTGGGCTCATTGGATCAATGTGAAACAAGCTACACCTGTCCGTGGCTGTATCTGTTCCCTAGCTCTGTTGTCTACTGTTGTATATTCTGTTCTGCACCCTTTAGGGTGGAAGGGAGGGGTGGTGAATACATTACCCAAACCATCTTACTATTAGCCAAATAGTACACACATGGACAAAGTTCAGAAGAAGGAACAAAACAGCTCAGGTCTACTCCAACCCATAAGGATCTACAAGGCAGAGATTTGAGGTCTCCTTTGCTTTGCTCAATTCACACGAGCTCCGCAGAGGGTCTGGCGTAGGGCTGCCAGATATAATACACAACACTCAGTTACATTTGAATTTCACATAAACAAGGAATGCATGCAGTATTTGGGACATATACAAATTTAGTATTTCATGCATTCCTTGTTTATCTGAAATTCAAGTGTAACTGGGTGCTCTGTATTTGTATTTGCAAAATCTGGCCACCCTAGTCTGGGACCTTACCTCTGGACTCTTGAGAGACCCCCACACACATTTCTTCATTCACTCATTCATTCCACAAACACTTATGGAGCATTTACTCTGTGCCAGGCTCTGTTCTTGTCTCCAAGAAGAGAGCTTCAAATAAGACATGCAGAGTCCCTGCACAGTCTTAGAACTTGCAGTCTTGTAGGAAAACAGACCAAAAAAAACGTTTTAAGAAAGAAAATAAAGAATCAGCAGGATAACTTCAAATGGTGATGAGTGATATAAAATAATGAAGAAGAGTGAGTCTGGCCCAGGTGGTCAGAGAAGGCCACCTGGGAGCATTTGCACTGACATGAGGCTTGAAGAATGAGGAAGAGACAGCCATGGTTGGAGCTGAAGGGAGAGCAATCCAGGCAGAGAGAACAGCAATTGGAAAGGCCCTGAGGTGAGAACATGATTTGATTTACAAACAACAGAAAGGAGGCAAATGTGGCTGGATTTGTGAGCTAGGGAGCAAGTGGTTACAAAAAAGGTTGGGGAGGAACTGGGTCTGAGGGGGGAGGGCAGATCACAGAGAGCATTGTTAGTGCTGGGGAAATTGGTGCTGATTTATGGTTTTAAAAGTTCACTGTGGGACTTCCATGGTGGCGCAGTGGTTAAGAATCCGCCTGCCAATGCAGGGGACACGGTTCAAGCCCTGGTCCGGGAAGATCCCACAGGCTGCGGAGCAACTAAGCCCGTGCACCACAACTACTGAGTCCATGTGCCACAACTACTGAAGTCCACGCCTACAGCCCGTGCTCTGCAACAAGAGAAACCACTGCAATGAGAAGCTCCGGCTCACTGCAACTAGAGAAAGCCCGTGTGCAGCAACAAAGACCCAACACAGCCAATAAATAAATAAATAAATAAATAAAATTTATTTTTAAAAAAAAAAAAAGATCACTGTGACTGCTCCATGGAGAATGCATTTTAAGGTGGAAAGAGTGGGAGCTGGGAGACCATTTAGGAGACTCTGCCTCTACTGGGTGATGATGGTGCATTGGACTGGGGAGAAGAGTTTGATGGGTTTGGAATATGTTGAAGAGCCAAGCTGTCTTGCTGGGGTACAGTGTGGTGAGTGGGACACACAGAGGATCCAGAATGATTCCCTGAAGTTTCTTGAAGGGAAAACCCTTTCTCTCTTCTCCTTTTCCCCTCCCCTTTATTCCTTCCTTTCTTCCCTTATTCACTGGTTTTGTTTGTCCCTGCCTGGCTTAACCCTCCTGATCCTGCTCTTCTGCTGGCCTCCAGGCCAGGTTTTCATTGCTTGAGGTCCAGACCTGGCTTTTGTTGCTGGTCGGGGCTGGAGCTGGGGGAGAGGGAGGTGCTGGATTCTAAGGTCAGAGAAGGAGAGGAGGAAGGGGGCCTCCACCACAGCTGACCTTCCTCTGGAATCATCCTTTGTGTGGCCTTCTAAATGTATTGGGTCTTTCTCCCCTTCAGCTATTGTAACTTCATCTATCATTCCAGGCTCCAGAAAGGGGCAAAAGATGCAAACTTGTCCTGTTTCATGTTTCTCCGAAGAATAGTTACATTTCAAGTAAAAATTCCAGACAAGAGTGAGAAAAGGGTCAGTGGCTGGCACTCATCCCTTCAATCCTAAGTTTGTAGTAGTTCTGTTTGGATCGTGATTCCAACCAAGAAATTTCTTTGCCGTTCCCAAGGTTCAGGAAGAATGGTAAATATGGTAAAAAATGGTAAATATCCCAGAGAAATAATGTATGGAGGAAGGAAAAAAGGGAGGAAAGAAGGGAGGAAGGAAGGAAGGGGAAAGGAAAGGAGAGAGGGAGAGAGAGAGAAGGAGAGAAAAAGAGAGTAAGAGCAAGTTTTCCCACAATAATATCTGAGCAAAAATTTACTGCTTTATTTTCTTAATCTAATGGTGACCAAACCCCACCAGCACAGACATAAAGCAGAACCAGTCTGAGAGCCAGTACTGATTCATATCTGAGATAGAGGGAGGCAGTGACTTAGCAGGAAAAAAAAAAAAAAACAACAAGATGAGAACAAAACCAAAACCACTCAAACTTGGATTAGATAATGACTCTGTAATGGCTGGTGTTGAGAGCCCAGGAGGGCAGGGCTGCCTGCGTCTCCCCACCTTTGCAGCCCTGTGTTTCGTAGAGGATGGTCCGAGGCCAGCGTTCACTGCCTGTACAAGGGAAAAAGGAAGGAGCCAAGAGCACCTCTCTGGGCCCCATTACCTCATGTTTAAGGGAAGGGGTTGGACCAAATGAGCTCAAAGGTCTCTTTCAGCTTCAACACAGTGTTCCCACACCTTTTCTGTTTTCTCTCTCCTGCTTCACTCTCACACATTTCTCTGTAGCCAGCACTGTTCTAAAAACTTTCTTCCTTTTCCTTGCCTCTCTTACGTGCTTCAGGCATTGACCAGCGTTCCAGCAGTTTCCAACTTCTGATGTTGGCAGCTTATTATATTTAGACCTTGGAGGAGGCAGATAAATAAAACAGTTTCCTTGGTGGGTCAGAATCATGTACACTAAAATCTTCATATTAGTATATAATCAAGTACCAGAGAAAAGATCTGTGAAATTTAGATTTTTAATATTGGTTCCAAAAATGCAGCAGACTGTGATTATCACATCAAGCTTCCTTCTCCATGAAGCCACAGAAAGCTGCTTTCAAAGACAATGGCTACCAAGTTCTGCATGGTTTGGAGACTGGCGGCTGGCCAGGGAAATGGCTCCCTCCCTACCATTTACAGAACTCAGGGTAACTGCGTATGTGTTACTACATAAATGAATCAATCCTCTATTGCCTGACCAGGCTTACTCCTTATTTACATCTTGGAAAAAAAAGAGAAAAGAAAGAAAAAGCAAAATAGAGTATTAGTCAGGGAAGGTATTATCCTACCAAGCCATTTCAGCCACTGAGGATTTTTGTTTTTCCACAGACATGAAGGACGGTGATATTTGGGGATAGATCAGAAAAGAATTATCCAAGTATTTCTCAAATGTCCCCCTTATTTTTCAGATTATAAATGAAGTAGAGAGGTACCATACACAGAGATAACAGCCTTCTGACACTGTTGTCGCTAGATGAACCAGTTAGAATACTTTTGTCTACAAGCAACAGGAAATCCATTTATATTTGGCTTTAACAATATATTTCTTTATTCAACATTAAACCATAATTTTAACATAAAAACTCTATGGGTGGGCTTCCCTGGTGGCGCAGTGGTTGAGAGTCCGCCGGCCGATGCAGGGAACACGGGTTCATGACCCGGTCCGGGAAGATCCCACATGCCGTGGAGCGGCTGGGCCCGTGAGCCATGGCCGCTGAGCCTGCGCGTCCGGAGCCTGTGCTCCGCAATGGGAGAGGCCACAGCAGTGAGAGGCCTGAGTACTGCAAAAAAAAACCAACAAAAAACAAAACTCTATGGGTTCAGAGACTCAGTTGTGTCATCAGGGACACAGTTTTTCTCTGTCTTTCTATTCTGACTTATTTTCTTAAGCCAGATGCCCTCAAGGTACCAAAATGGTTGCCATTGTTCCAGGCTGCACACTGTGATGACAGTATATGGCAGAAAAAGGAATGTTGCTTTCTGTCTTATGTTCTATCTGAAGAGAGAGGAAGAGCCTCCCAGAAGCCTTGCCACTGACTCCCCCATTTTCATTGGTCGTAATGGCATTAAATGCACACACCCTCCTAGATCCTTTACTAGGGAAGGAAATGAGACCACCATGATTGGCTTAGACCTATGTTGTCTAGTAGAAATATGTAAGCCACGTGTATAATTTTAAATTCTCTAGCAGTCCTATTAAAAAAGAAACAGGTGATATTAGTCCTAATAATATATTTTATTGACCCCAATATATCTAAAATATTATTTCAACATACAATTAATACAACAAATGAGTAATGTTATATATTAAACTTTTTTTAGGAAGAAGTTTTTGAAATCTAGTGTCTATTTTACACTCACAGCACATCTCAATTTGGACTGGCCACATTTCGAGTGAGCAAGAGCCACAAGTGGCTCTTACAGAAGTAAGGCTCCTCAGTGGCCCCCAAGCTTTCAGGACACGGTTCAGACCCTGTAGCACAGCACGTGTGGCCTCATTCTCGCAAGTACCCTCTGCTCCAGCCATGCAGTGTCAGAATTCTTGGAATGTCTTTGCTCTTTTATGCCTTCATCCTTTTTCTTATATGATTCCCTGTCTTTAGATCACCCTCTCCCTTCTCCTCTTCCTCTCCCTCTTCCAGGGTCCTCTTCTTGGGAGTCTTCCTTACCCCTCCCCATCCAGGTAGGATTAAGCACCACAAAGCCATGCTCATTTTCTGCTCTAGCACATGTCAAACTGAATTGTGCTCTCTGTGCCCTTTTTCCATTAGACGGTGAGCTCCTGAGTGCAGGGGCTGTGCTGTGATTTCTAGAACTCCACTGCATAGCACATGGTGCCCACCTGGCACACAGGGAATGCCCAGCAGGCCACCTGGCAAAGTAAAGCCTCCACATCTATTGAAGGGATGGATGGATGGATGAGTGGAGGAATTCTATTCTCCTTCCCAGTCTTTCCTCATCCATGATTGGAAAGCAGCCCTTTCCATCTTCCTCCTGCCTTTGGGAACCATACAAGTTTCTGAGGGCTGCCAAAACGAAGTACCACAAACTAAGCAGCTCAAACAACATAAATGTATTGTCTTACAGTGCTGGAGGTTAGAAGTCCAAAATCAAGGTGTCAGCATGGTTGGTTCCTTCTGAGGGCTGTGAGGGACAGTCTGTTCCATGCCTCTTTCCTCATTTCTGGTAGCCTCAGGCATCCCTTGGCTTGTAGATGGCCACCTTTTCCCAGTGTCTTCAATATCATTTTCCCCCTGTAGATGTCTGTGTGTCCAAAATTTCTCTTCTTATAAGAACACCAGGCAAATTGGATAAGGGCCCACACTCATGACCTTATCTTAACTTGATCATCTGCAAAGATCCTATTTCTAAATAAAGTCACATTCACAGGTACTGGGGGTTAGGACTTCAACATCTTTTGGTGGGACACAATTTAACCTATAATGAGAGTCACAGGTGAAGGCAGGTGTATTTATTTATTTATTTTTATTTTATTTTTTTTGTGGTACGCGGGCCTCTCACTGCTGTGGCCTCTCCCGCTGCGGAGCACAGGCTCCGGACGCACAGGCTCAGCGGCCATGGCTCACGGGCCCAGCCGCTCCGCGGCATGTGGGATCTTCCCGGACCGGGGCACGAACCCGTTTCCCCTGCACTGGCAGGCGGACTCTCAACCACTGCGCCACCAGGGAAGCCCAGGTGTATTTATTTTTGATTGCTCTGCAACAAATTACCACAAATTTAGCAACTTAAAACAATACATACTTTTATCTCACAGTTTCCATGGGTCAGGAGTCCAGGCATGGCTTAGCTGGGCCCCTGCTTGTTCTCACAGGCTCTAATAAAAGTGTTGGTGGATGTGTTCTCATTTGGGAGGCTCGGGGAAAGAATCTGCTGCAAGCTCATTTGGGCTGTTGTCATGATTCACTTCCTTGTGGCTGCAGGACTGAGGGCCCTGGCTTCTTACTGGCTATCACCTGGAGGTTGTCTGCAGTTCCCTGCCCATGGTCCTCTCTATAGGCAGTTCACAATGGGGAAGTTTGCTTCTTCAAGGCTGGCCGGAGAGAGTCTCTGTGGCTCCAGATGGAGTTACTCACTCCCTTATGCTCTCTTTCTCACTCTCTCTCCTCTCCCCAGTTATGAGAGGGACATATTCTATTACCCTATTCCATTGATCATAAGCAAGTCACAAGTGCCTCCCACCCTCAAGAGGAGGGGATTATACAGGGAAGTGACTAATTGAGGTCACCTTAGAGTATGTCTGCCACTGTAGGTGTGTTTCGTGTGTTTCTTTCTTGGTCTCCCCAACTTGCCCATAGAAGATTTACTCAGCTTTATTTCAGGCTTCAGATTCTAGAAAAATCTAAGGAATAGGGGGAGGAAAGGGGTCATGTTTAAGAGAATCCAGTGGCCCCAAAGGAGAGCATAATTTTTAAAAATTAAGCTATCATTAAATTGATTTTAATTTAATATTAAATGATATGAAATATTTAAATGTATTCAAATTGAATTTATTAAAAAGTATTATTTGATATTGAAATAACTATACAGACATAATAAGGACAACAGCTGATATCGAGGGCTGACCATGTGCCAAGCACCATTCCAACACAACTTAGCATATGGGACTCATTTCATCCCCAGAATTGACCTGTTATTCCTGTTTTACAGATGATGATACTGACATATAGAGGGGCCAGTGGAATGCCCTAAAGTCACACTGCAGTAGCAGTTAGTAGACATGAGGTTCAAATCTCTGACCCCTAAAGGCTGCTTGATGGCACAGCCCACATACTTAACTATTAAGCTTGATTGGCTGCCCCTGGAATGGTGTTTCTCAAAGGGGTGATGTGAATCTGACAGCATTTGCCACTGTGATTCTCTTTTCCTCAATCTATGACTAATCTATTCTTCATGAATGATGCCCTCATTCAGTCAAACTATAGAAAAAAGTATAAACAACTTACAAGGCAAAAGGGCCTAGTTTGTATTTAGATATTTGTCAGCTGGTCCTCGAGAGATTCAAATGGTTCTCTACAGTGAGACATCTTTAGTTTTTATCCAACATCAACTTTCCTGCCTTGTTTTGCCTCTGTCCACTCAAATTTGGAAATATTTAAGAGTACTGTCAGTCATACCACTCAGGAGTCTAAATCTCTGTGAACATATAAGAATATTTTATTTCATTTTAGAAAAATGAAGACAAGAAGCAAACATTGGAAGGCATAATTTCCACAAGGATGTTTGTGACACTGGAATTTTTTGAGAGCACTTTGTATTTATGAAGTATGTGTAATGGTCACATAGGTGGCTGAAGATTCATTAATACCCAGAAGATAAACCACAGGAAGAGAGGTCAGGAACATCTCTATGCAGGCCGACTTTCCCCGGGCCCTGGGTGTCTTACCTAGAAATTTGTGCTTTGACTCAGATCCTAGTTCTGAGTGTGAAATCTCACAATAAAAGGAATTAATCATTAAAATTCGATGTGAAGTTCTAGTCTTTTAAAAATTATTATTATTTTATTTATTTATTTTTGGCTGTGTTGGGTCTTTGTTTCTGTGCAAGGGCGCCACTCTTCATCGCGGTGCGCAGGTCTCTCACTATCGTGGCCTCTCTTGTTGCAGAGCGCAGGCTCCAGACGCGCAGGCTCAGTAGTTGTGGCTCACGGGCCCCGTTGCTCTGCGGCATGTGGGATCTTCCCGGACCAGGGATCGAACCCATGTCCCCTGCATTGGCAGGTGGATTCTTAACCACTGTGTCACCAGGGAAGCCTGAGTCTATTAACTTCTTACATGTTGTGGCTACAGTGATGTAATTCAGGATCTTCTTAAGGATGTGAAACTTTTGCAAGAAAAAAAATTTTTTTTCTCTATCTAGTGACTGGGAACTTTCTATTTTCAATCTGATGAGGTGTCATTTGAAGTGCTATGAGCTTTACATACTCATTTACACATCCCCTGACAATTAAAACGAAAAATGTAGAGGAATTAATCAAAACACAAGGTTGATTTTTTTTCTTTTTCTGAATGTCAGCTTTGAAAAACTCTTACTGCTAAAGGCCAGAATAAATGTTAATGATTCAAAAGAAGGAAGAAAGAGTTGACACATTCATTAATTAGGTTGTATTTGTAGCTCTACTGTAAAAAACACTTGTTTGCTTGAGTGATATCCTTGACTTGTCACAATTTTTTTCTCTCAAAATGCAAATATCTCTTTTTTTTGCTAATTTTTAATGATATAGTACAGTCTTTCTCAGTCCTCCCAGAGTTTCAGAATCACCTTGAGAAGTAGTAAACCTAGTAGTAGATTACTAGTCCCAGAGTTTCTGATTTAGTAGGTCTGTAGTGGTACCTGAGGTTCTGGATTTCTAATAATACAGAATGATAAAGCTCCAAATGATACAAAAGAACATAAAGGAGAAGGTTATGGATCACTTAGAATACTAACCCTAGAGGCAAACGTTGTTAACTATTTGGTGTACGTTCTTTTGATACACTCCTGGGGCAGACACTGCCAGGTACCTGGTCTGTACCATTGACTGCATTCAAAACAACAACAGTGTCCAACTGAAAAACAAATCACACAGCCTCCCTTGCAGCTAATCATGTCACAACAGTAATGGACACAATGTTGACAGTGAAGTATAAGCAGAAGTGTACATGGGGAGGGCCTTCTGGAAACACTATCATCTTCCTGGTTAGAAAAAAAAAGATTCAGCTGGCCTATGCTTTTTGTACTTTGCCTTTTCCTTCTTCATGCTGCCTGGAGCTTAGGTGTGAAGCCTGGAAGGACAGCTGTCATCTTGTGACCTTACATGGAGGATGATGGTGTGGGGAGATGGAAGGTGGTTGGTTCTTTGAGCAGCTGCACCAGCTCTGTACTGCCTGCCCTTTGCATGAGAGAAAAATACTTTCCACGTCAATTCAACAATACCTGCTACATTTGTTTTAATGTCTACCTAGTACTTCACTGTTTGGATTTACTATAATTGAATTTTTTAAACCAATCCTTCACTGATAGATATTCAAGTTCTAATTTTCCCTTATACATATGAAAAAGAACACAATTTCTGAGGTTTGTTCTGGGAAGAGGAAGACTTGATCATTTTCTGCCCCTCACACTCACAAAGATTGTCTGAGGTGTGTTCCCTTCCTGTCCCAGGATGATCAACTATAGGAACAGGGAAATATGCACCTGCAGTATATGGTCTTGCTTTTTGGGCTTGAATAAGGAAATCCCAATAATTGATTATATCTAAAAATTGTGATATACCTGAATTAGGGGAGATGGGGAGGTGGGGAAGACTAAAATGATAAAATTCTGGGTCATTTTAAGAACAGTGTGTGTGTCTCTTGTAAATTCAGTCTAGACAAGTTTAGTCTCTTTTCACAATCTGGCATAAAGAGGTCAGAAGGATAGGCCTCCTGGCAACATCCAATTTTATGTCTCACAGGAGCAAAGACTTGTACAACAAGACACACATCCATTCCCAAAACCAATTTTCAGAAATAGTTTAGTCTAAACCCATATAGAAAGGAATTATAATTTTAAAATTCTCCAATAACATGATATTACTTAAAATGAATCCAGGGCTTCTCTGGTGGTGCAGTGGTTGAGAGTCCGCCTGCTGATGCAGGGGACATGGGTTCGTGACCCGGTCCGGGAAGATCCCACATATCGCAGAGAGGCTAGGCCCGTGAGCCATGGCCGCTGAGCCTGCGCATCCGGAGCCTGTGCTCTGCAACGGGAGAGGCCGCAACAGTGAGAGGCCTGTGTACCGCAAAAAAAAAAAAAGAATCCAATTTCCCTCACTAAACACACCACTTAATCGAACAGCATTCAGAGTTAATAGCAACCTCACAGGCTGTTGTTTTAAAACAATGAGTGGGTAATGCTTTACTTTTGGATAAAGGGATCATTTTGGTAATTTTTACCCAAACAAAGGAAGCAGGCTACAAAGGCAAATTGATCTTTTCTTCAGAGAAAAGTTTTGTCAGCAGTTAAATAGATAAAATGAAATTTCTTCAGTTTCAAAACATTTTAAGCCCCTCTGGGCACCCCAGTAAACTTATAACCATTTCTTTTTCACTTTGGCTTCTATGAACTCAAACCAATCTTGCATCCCACTTTTGAACAATCATATGAGACTTTATGACACAAGATTCTGTGGACTAATTAGCCCTTAACTACATGTAAGGAAAAATTTTGAGACTTTCAAATGGGCAAGGATACTGGATATCCTTTCAAAGGAACGCTAAAACCTCTGGGATTATCTGATCCTATAGGAATGTATATCCCTGTTTATCTTTGACTAGGCTTATTTTACAACTCCTTAAAAATTTATAGAAAACTGATAGGAATGTGAATAATTCTTGTCCATAAAAATATAAATAGTTTGTCTGCAGAATGTAATTGATTCTTGCTCTATGGAGAGACCACTTTTTGCAAATTCATTTCAACAGTTTTTATTGCATTTGTAGTTTGTAGTTCTTTGACTTCTCCTTTGAACCAGCTGTAATATCTTACTGGTTCCCTCATTTAATTAATCTTTGACATGTGTCATTGTATATTTTTATAGGAGTCATGATTTTACCTTTTTTGGAAAATCATTTTTTAAGCTACATCAAACTACACAAACTTTCTTTTCACTTATTTTTATTTCATTTCAAAAATAAAATGTACTTTCTAAATTATAAAAGTAATACATATTATTTATTAAAAAATTGGATAATATAGAAAAGGATCCCGAAAGAAATTAGAATCATCCGTAATCATACTAGCCACATATAACTGCTACTAATATTTGAATTATTTCCCTCTATTCTTTCTTTTTTTAAGTTAAAATTTATATTTTATCAAAGTAACAGATATATGTGGTTTTAAAAAGTCAAATAGTACTAAATGAAAAACTAGAAATTTCCTGTTTTATCTCTCCGCAGCTCACCGGTCCCACTTCTCAGAGGAAATCACCTTCAGCTCTTTTAGCTGCATCCCCAGGTGTTTATCTCCATGTTTAGAAATAACTTGCTCTGCTTGCTATTTCTTTAATTGTCAGTTTTATATATGAACTATTGACTTTAACATCTTGGTAAATGAGGACTGAGCTCTCTCTCTCCACTCTAGTCTTACCCCTTCCCTTCTCCCTATTTCCCTAACTCAGTTATATCACAATTTTTAGTTAGCATTTACATCATTTTGTCTATATACAAATCTTATTTGCTTCTGAGCAAGCAATGACTATGACTTGTCCTCTTTTTTTTTCCTGGAGTTGAAAGCTGCCTATTCTTTTTAATCTGCCTGGTTTTCTGTTTTTACATTCCCTCCCTTCATTGAAAAATTAATCAGTAGTCAATCTAAGAAACAAAAGGAAAATTTCATTTGAGCCAACTTGAGGATTATAACCCGGGAGACAGTCTTTCAGAAAGCTCTGAGGACTGTTCTGCCTGTTTGAGGTCAAGGCACAGTTATATAAGTTTTTGAGACAAAGGGTTATACATCAAAGTAACATATTGACAGTTTACATAGTCCAACAAGGCAAGTAGTGGATTATTCTGACCCCTTACAGGATTGAGAAAGGAATGTTATCTCCTAAGGAGTTACCTTGCTGGCGCCAGGAGAAAATTGTGTGTGTGTGTGTGTGTGTGTGTGTGTGTGTGTGTGTGTGTGTGTGTGTGTGTGTATGCATTCCTATGTCTTCTAAGGGAAGCTAGTTAATGTATAATGCAGAGGAGGGGGTTAGTGGCTCAAATGGGCAGAAAGAGATTTTATGTTTAAAAATTTTCTTGTCCTGCCTAAAAAAAATTTTATTTCATCAACCACTCCCCTGAATGCTCTGTCTCTACTGCATGCCTATCAGTAATGTTTTCTATATACTCAATTATATCAATTCAATTTTTTCCCCTTGGGGTCTGTCTTCTAGAGCCCATATATATGGAAGGATTCTTGTTGTCTCTATTTTAGACATGGAGAACAGAGGCAAAAGAGGTCAAGTAACTTACCCAAAGTCACACAATTAATAAGTTGGGTTACATGTACAGGTAGTTGTCTTCAGAGTTTATACTCTTAACTACACTATGTTACCTGCAGTGTCATTCACTTTCCAATACTTTCTATGTGGCCTGTATTGTCTTTCTGGGAAAATTTAGGTCTTCTCTAGTTCTGGAGGTCTCAAATCGCAGAATGATGAGCCTTGGTTGTGAGTATTTCATTTGTTGTGCTAGGTTTTCCATGGATCATTACTACCTGGAGACATGTTTCCTTCACTTCCAGAAAAATTCCCTTCATAATTATTATTACTGTTATTATTGCTATTTGATAATTTTCTTTCCTCCATTTCTTTTATTGCTATTTGGCAACTCCCATTATGCAGATGTTAGAATTTCCAAATTGATCCTTTTCTTTTCTCATCTCTTTATTTCCTTATCTCTTCTTTCCTACTTTCTAATTCTTCGACACTTTGTTCTACTTTCTAAAAGATTTTCTTGTCTTTGTCTTCTAATGTTTTGAATGAGTTTTAATTTATCATATTTTTAATTGCCAAGAGGCCTTACTTATTCTCCAGTTGTTTCCTTTCTATCAAATTCTGTTCTTAATCTCCCTGAGGATATTAATTACTGATTTTTTAAAAATGCTTTTTGGTTCCTTTCATTTTCTCTGTTTCCTCCTGGTGCCTTTGTTTATTCATGTCATGTCCAGCTTTCATAGACTTTCTTCTAGTGTCTGATTGTCCTTTCGTATTTAAGAGTGAGATGTTAAAAGCTCACTTTAAAAAAAAATAAATAAATAAATAAAAATTTAAAAAAAAATTTTTTTTAAAAAGCTCACTTAAGTTCTATAAACATGGGCAAGAATTGGTGACTGGTAGGAATCACTACAGTATAACCAGGCATGAAGACAATCTTTTGTTGGGGAAACTTAAATATCATCACAAGATATTCCCCTGATGCTGTTTGGGTCTCCAAGTGTAGAATCTTCCAGCCTCCTGTCTTTGTATTTATATTTCCAGTTGCAGGTGTTCTAAGATCTGGGTAGGGGAAGGGGGCTGATAGTTCACAGCGTCTATGGGTTTTCATTAATATCCCTGGTTTTAGCTCTGTGCCTACCCCCTATCCCAGCCCTCTGATAAGCCTGGTGTTCTCTGAGTTGGACCTTTCCATCTCGATCTCTCCAAAAATAAATCTCCTGGTTCTTTTAGGAGGCTGCTTGGGAAACATCGTCATCTGGCTGTGTGGGGTGGGGAAGAGGCCCAAGTGCCTCTGAATCCAGACTGTAAACCCATGTCTGTGTCGAGCATCTCGCCTGACCCTTGCCTTCCCCGGCATCTGGCACCTCCCAGTACAGGGTCTCTGGAATGCTGTGGAGTGATAAAATGCCTCGCATTTTATTGGCCTTGAATTGTAACTTCATTCTTTTCTGCCAGGTCAGTTCCCTCTCCTCTTTCTGCTATCTACCCTCCATCTCCTATCTACTGTTGTCTTCCCTGGAGCTTCTTTCTGTACATGGATAAATAACTTTTTATTTTTACTTAATTAATTTAGTGAGGTTTTAGGAGGATGAATAGATAACTGTATGTGTTCTGTCTGCTGAGAATTCCCCCATGATTTCTTCATTTCCTTTTTTGTTATGGGTTGAATTGTATCCCCTCAAAATTCGTGTGTTGAAGTCCTAACCCTCAGTACCTCTGAATGTGATCTTATTTGGAAATAAGGTCATCGCAGATGTAATCAGTTAAGATGAAGTCATATTAGAGTAAGGTGGGTCCCTAATGCAATATGATTGGTGTCCTTATATAAAAGGGGAAATTTGGAAATAGACATGCACACCAGAAGAATGCCATGTGAAGATGGAATTATGCTGTCAAAAGGAAAGTGGCTACCAGAAATAAGGAGAGAAGCCTGGAACAGACCCTTCCCAAGCTCCTTCAGAAGGAACCAACCTTGCCAAAACCTGATCTCATACTTCTAGCCTCTGGAACTGAGAGACAAGAAATTTCTGTTATTTAAGCCACCTAACTGGTGGTACTTTGTTATGGCAGCCGCCAGAAACTAGAACACTTTAAATATCTTATTTGATGTATGTATCTTGTAGGTCACCTCAAATCTTTTGTGGAAGGTGGGGAATAAATAAATAAAAATAAGATTGAGGCTTTGATTACATCCACCAGCAGTTTCTGTTCCTGGCTGGAGAGTGTGCCAGGTAGTGTGTCAACTGTTTCATAGCTTAGCATGGTTCCTGGAACAAACTGTGTTCAATATATTTTCATTGTCGTTGGTGGTAGTATTGTTATTATAATTAAATGTATTTGGTAGTTTTCAGTTTCTTTCAAAATTTAAGTTAGAGAATTGTTATAACTTCTCCGAAGGGACTATTTCATTCAACAAATATTTGAGTCTCTGGGACAAGCAGGCACTGGGCTAGATTCTTGACTATGGGAAAGGGAACTTGGGACAAATACAAATCGGGTGTGGTTCTTTCTCTTAAAAGGCTAATAAATAGCACTGTTTTCTTGTTGGTTTTGTTAAGGGCCTAACCCGCATCCTGGACTGGGTGAGAGGTTTTAGGGAGACAATACAAATCAGAAAACGATCGCAGGTTGCCATATTCTCTGCTAAAGCACCCCTCAAAAGGAGAAGGTCTGGTACACTTAGACATAGAAGGTCACACTAAAAATTCCTACATTAGAGCTGCCGTATGGTACCTAACAACTGTACACACTGGTTATTTCTTAATGCGTCTTTGAAACCAGCTCAGTGGTTGGGACACTTCCACGGGCAGTAATACTGGAAGCACAGGCTCTTTAGGGCAATTGTTAGGGGCAGCCTTATGAAGCCTTACTACAGTGGTGACCATCCTCTCCCCACTCAGTGGGTCTCCCCTCTGGGTGGCAGCCCCCGCCCCTCTGTGAGCTGTGGGATTTGCCAGGCAGAATTTGGGCGGCAGGAACGTGTTGTGTGCCAGATGCGCTCCAGCCCTTTGCTGGGCAGCTGTGGCCATTTGCATAGGCCTGTGCTATTTATGACTCTGCATATTTGTTCCCAAGAACCATCTCATTTTCTGACTGCAGCTGCCCACACTGGTCTGGCTGCCGCTGGGGTTTTCCAGCAGGCCAGCACGCTGCCACATCATTTCAGAGCGTTGGTCACGTGTCCTCTGCGGTTCATCTGCTATTCCAGTGTACCCAGGTTGCACCTCGGCCCATTCATTCGTGTAACCACTATGCGGTGAGCACCTACTGTGTGCTAGACACTGTTTGAGGCCCCGGAACTACTAAGACAAATGAGGTGCAGTTCCTCCCCGAGTAGCTTGCAGCCTGCTGGCGGGCGGGCGGGGGGGGGTTGGGGGAGAGTGGAGACTGGTAGACGGTTTGTTGTGCAGTTTCTTGGTCGCAGGTGTTGGTCTCTACTATCTCTTTCCTCCGCTTTACAACCAGATCCTTTGCGGAAACCTGCCACCCTGAGAGCTTCTTTTTGTCTTTCCATTCATTGTCAAACTTTACAATGGGATGGCACCTAGTCATTAAATACAGTATGGCTCTAGCCTAGACTAGGGCCATCCTGGTAAGATCATGAGTAACTCACCTGCTCTCCTCCCCCTCCAAGGAGTCCAGTGCCTTTCCCCTGGTTTCACTTATCTTTTGACTGCAGGTATGCGGTGTTTGACCCAGTAAAACACCTGTTTTTCTCCATAGATGGTACCCGCTCTGCCCTGGAAGCCTTGATTTCATACTGATTTTCCTTCTTTCTAAAGAAGAACCCAGTCATTTCCAGGCCAACATGGTCTCTCCCCTCTTATGATCATTCATTTGGCAGGTGTCATGGTTTCTCTTGTGGCATCCTTCATATTGATGTCTTGTAGTGTTATTTTTGTTGTATCTTAATTTCGCTTTCTATGTAGATCATGTGTGGTCCTTGTTCTCAGAGCTAATAACATTTGCAACCCCTTCTTGTTGAATCTGCTAGGACTGGGATTCGATTTTTTCCTTTTCTTTTTAGTGAATTGGCTAGTGTGTCGGGCCTGGCTTGTGAATCCTCAGATCCATTTCTTGCCCTTCCCTGCTCTGCATCACAGGAGGCTGATCTCTGCAGGCTGAATTTCCTAGGATTCTGTGTCAGCTGGTTTCTGGCTGGGTTAGGTCAATGGAAGGCATCATGGTGGGAGAAAGGGAGAAGCCATGGTATTTCTTCTGTCCTTCCCTGAATCCATAAATTCTTCTCTGATGGCAGCTACGGCAGCTCCTCCATGGCTCCAGTCCCCAATGGACAGGCCCACTGTGGTTCCAGCTTCCACAGGGTGATCTGGCTTCTGGATTCTGCTAACTCCACCTCCTCTTTTTGACCCTGCATTCCAGGGATGGTAGTAACTTCCTGCTGCTCCTAATTTCTGAGTTGCCTCACTACCTCCTAGTAGCTACTCAGCATTTTTGTCTCTTGAGAAACCAGAATACTCCGAGTGCTTTCTGTTTCTTGGTTGGACCGTGGCTGGTATGGTTATTCCCTCCTCTTTCTTTTCCTCCCTTCCTTCCTTCTTTCCATCTTTCCTTCTTTCACTCCTTCCTGCTTTCCCTTCTGGAAGTGGTAGAAATCATCAGGAGATTGTTCTGGGATCTTGTGCCACAAATTGTCTTCCCAGGTCTGACTACTACTCTTTGAATCCTCCCCATCCTTCTTTGTCTCTCCCAACACCATCAGCAAAACATGAAGGAAACAGATGTCTATGGGCTGTTCCGGGAACCTATCATTTTTATATTGCCTAGATGAGCACCTATACTTGACACTCTATAATCCAAATATACAGTTGAAATTTTTGGACACAATTCATTTGTAAATGACCAACTTGCCGGGATAACAACAATCACAAGTCTGCTTTTTGGAGAACTGTTGATTATTAAAATTGGACAGATTGTTGTGCTCTTCCTGGTTGGGTTCATTTCACCTGGGACTGACATTAAAGGAAGTGTATTGTTCACAGTATGGATATAGGCTCTTCACTGCATCTATCTGTTGGGGATGAACTAGAGCATGAAAGTCAACAAAAAGATAATATTATTTCTTTAAAGGTAACTATCATTTTGGAAATGGTACTTAATTTTTTTTTAATGTTACTGAATTGCTACTGTCATCAGTAGCGGATCTGACTTCTGGAACCTCCTCTCCGCCATACTAGTAGTCATTCTTGTGAAATGCCACCTCCTTGATTGTATTGAGTTGTGATGAGTTACATTGCATCACTCAAAGAGTAGGTGAGAAATGAAACAAACATTACAGATACCATACTTTTTTTCAGGTAGAAGAGTTGGTATTATGTTTTCTTCTGAGTATTGATTATTCTCCATCTCATGACAATTTCTATGTCTGTCTTTGAAAAGAAATAAAGCAACATAATGAGAGGGAAATGATAACTTGTAAATGTTGATCCCTTCATAGACATTGGGATGGATTATATTCCAACATATTTGTCATAAATACGGATATGGAAGACTGTCCATTGCAAGAGTCACCCATGTGTCTGCCAAAACAAACGTAACCACTATTTAAGATGTCTGTCTTTAGAAAGTACAGAAACATACCAGTTTTTAAAAATTGAGTTTTAAAGATTATAATCAAACCCTCTGATTTATTCTTCCTATCCCGCCAAAAGGGAATCATTTCTTACACAGTTGTCCTAGCATTTAGGGCTTGGAAGATTCATGACATTTACTGTGCTTTGCTGAGGTAAGACCAACGGGAGAGGGTATAATGTTGCCTAGGGGTTTTATTAAAGAAATTGCATAGCTTGGAAAGTGAGCCAGAAACCCACACTCCAAGGTAATTTCATAATGATCACAGCAGGAACTTTTGTGGTAATTTTGCATAGATAACTTTCATACCTAATTTTCAGTGCTTCTGCATATGTGGTCCACATGTTTATCCCAGAGTGTTTTTTTGCTTCCAGCTGGAACATGCTCAGAAGGGACCTGTGAAATTTTCACATTCACAAGCTAAAAGGACCTGTATCTATTCCTCAGTGTCCCTTTCTGTATCTATTCCTCTATACCTGTATACCTCTGTTCCTCTATACCTGTCCCTATACCTGTGTCTATTGCTCAGTGTCGTTTTCTGTTCTGTTGCCATTTCACAGGAATAGGTTGAAAGGTGCCCTTAAGGTGATCTTCATGGCTCCTAGTCAAGTGCAGAAAGCCAATGTAAAGACAGAGGCCAATTGTTGGAAAAGGTCATTGCTGCTTTCATCAGCTGACACATGAACCAAGGAACAGGTACCATATCAATGAAAAAAAAAGCCATGGGCAAAATCAGCCCGCTGCATCCTCAGTTCCGTATCCTGGGCAGGCTGAAGACCAGTCTTGCTTGTAATGAGAGAGAGAGATAGTATTTGCTTTGGCTGGAGTAGGCTTTCTTAAAAAAAAACAAAAAACGAAAAAACTCCAGGATAAAAATAAGTGGAACAGGAAAGCACGCATGCCTTATTGAAGGAAAGTATGCTGGTTGCTGAAATTTAGGGCTTCGTTTTTAAAGACTAACTTATCTTAATGGATATACTACTCTTAGAGAGGTCATGAGGTCAGAGTCAACTGCAGTTACTGTGCATACAGCCCTTGAGGGCGAACCATCCAAGAATGATGGGCTGTGAGGTTGCTGAGCTTTGCTGAGCCTGTTCTAGACTCGTACTATTACTAGATGTCTCTAGATCCCAGCTGCAGCCCACCCTCTTATTCATACCTCCATAGAGTCCCCTAGTGTAACTGAGATCACAAAGATGCCCACCAGCGCTTCTTTGACCAAGCAGGCTTCACTAAAGATCTTTGGAAGGACTGGTTGCTCAGGTTTTTTTCTATTGCATTATAGATTTCAGTGAGAGGAAGTGTACATCAGCCAGCAAATTGGAGCCAAGCAGCAGATGTAATTTCAAACATTCGTAAAACAAACAAACCCACTACACACACACACATACACACACACAGAGACACCACACACAAAGATGTGTGTGTTTAAATATGTAGAAAGACTTAGCCCTCTAGACAACTGAAGTCTGCTACTGAAAATGATATGTGTGTGAGGATTTGGGGGGTGACATTCTATTTAGTTCTTCTTTGAGTGACTTTAATTTTCCACTGTTAAAAAAGAAGAGCTACGTGTTTTGTAATAGCACGCACCCTTCACAGTACTAGCACAACACTTGCTCATCCTTTTGCAAGAAGAGTGTTTATCATTAATAATTAGCTAAGTTAGATGATTTCGCTACCTGGGTTTTGGTCCTGGTTCTGCCAGCAGGCAGTGGCTGTGTAAGCTTGTCCAGATTGCTTAACCTTTCTTGACCTTGATTTTCCTGCTCTGCAACGCAGGGGATTAAAGTAGATCGGTGATTCTCAAACTGTCGGCCCCAGCCCATTAGTGAATCATGAAATCAATCTAGAGAGTTGTGATCAGCATTAAAAAATATATATATATATAATAGCATAGAAAATATTAGGGTGCATTACATGCCATATGACTAAATATTGTTTCCAAAAGCTTTTCAGTTAAACCTATGTTTATATAGTTATGTGTGTACACATAAACTATAGTTTATATATGTCAACCTTTTTTTTTTTTTTTTTTTTTGTGGTACACGGGCCTCTCACTGTTGTGGCCTCTCCCGCTGTGGAGCACAGGCTCTGGACGCGCAGGATCAGCGGCCATGGCTCACGGGCCCAGCCGCTCAGTGGCATGTGGGATCTTCCCGGGCCGGGGCACAAACCCATGTCCCCTGCATCGGCAGGCGGACTCTCAACCACTGCGCCACCAGGGAAGCCCCTATAGTTTATATAAACTATATAAACTTATATTTATATATTTACGTGTGTACAACGTTGCAATGAGAGGTGCAATGCTTCACCTCTTACTATGAGGTGAAGTCAAAGAAGTTTGAAAACACTGAGATAGATTATCTCTAGGGTTAAAACCTAAGATTCCCTGAAACAGGCACTCCTGGTCATACTAGTATGCATACCAGTATATATCAAAGTGCTTCAAGCTTGGTTAAGAAAATGGGACTAGAAGAGCTTGTGTAGCTCTCCCCTCTGTCGCGGTAAGCCTTTAGCCTACCGAGAAGAGGACTCTCCAGAGAGAGTACACATTGGCGGCTATCACCATTACTGGCCAAGATCAGGGAGAAAAGCAAGCAGTGCTCCAACGCATCCAGACTGTGTTGTCAGGATATTGTTGAGATCCCAGTAGGAAATGCCTCTCAGCCCCTTCTCACTCCTCTCTTCCTTCCCTCTCCACTTTCCGAAGAGCGTGCAGGAGGGAGAATAGATCAAGGGTATTTTTAGACAGTCTCAGGCACAAGAGAAAAGCACCATTCCATTTTTCCCTCTTGTTTTCGTGGAACGCCCAAGATAGAAGACCAAGTCCAAAACAGTGAGAGGTCAGTGAATAGCTGACAACCAGCAGAGCACACACTTGAAAATCATGTCTTGTCTCTAAAAATATCTCTCTCATGCAAAATGTTGACCAGGTTCCATTTATTCTGGAAGACATTCGGTCTTTACAGGAAAACTCTCACTACTGTTAACAAGATATATCTTGCAATCGAACTAAGCGATGAAAAATATTGTTGTTGACAGATCCCTCTCCTATTTTGTGGTGGAAATGTGGGCACAGGAATAGGGAAGATGAGTGTCCTCTCTGCCCTAATTTTTCTCCGGAACTTTGTAAAAATACATAGTTGCTGTTATCCCATCTTTATCTGACTCTCCCGGAGGAATGGGTGTCTTTTTCTTATTCATACAAAGCTAGCCCTATGGGCTAGCTGTGATCCTGGATGTAAATTATTGATCTCAAAACACTGTGATAGGGCTTCCGTGGTGGTGCAGTGGTTGAGAGTCCTCCTGCCGATGTAGGGGACACTGGTTCGTGCCCCGGTCCGGGAGGATCCCACATGCCGCGGAGCGGCTGGGCCCGTGAGCCATGGCCGCTGAGCCTGCGCATCCGGAGCCTCTGCTCCGCAACGGGAGAAGCCACAACAGTGAGAGGCCCGCGTACCGCAAAAAAACAAAACAAAACAAAAACACTTTGATAGGTGCTCTAGAGAGATTTGTGAAAGTGTTACTGAAGCATAAAGGAGAAAGCAACTGAATGGTGCCTGGTAATTCAAAAGAAAGTTGGAATTCCAGGCGGAAAGAGCAGAACACTGGAACAGGTGTGTTCTGCCTCGTGTGAAAGGCTTTCTTCCACTGGTTGGAGTGTTGATGTCATTGAATCTTGCAATCAAAATCCCATCAGTGGGTAGAAATAAGCCTGAGGATCACTACCAGCTCCAATAGTGCAACTCATACTTAATATGCAAAATTGAATCCAGAGCAGAATTATCCCTGCTGTATAGGTTAGTAAATTTGAATGGAGCTACATTTATAATGCCCTTATCAGCTTTTGATTTAACAAGAGATTCCTTGATCCTGAGTAAATCAAACACTTTAGTGTGGCATTGACAGTATATGGAGAAATAAAATTATAAGAGGTGACTCATTCTGGAAGCTTAAATGAGGTTGTAACATATCCTTCTTCCTTTCCTCTTCTTTCATTTTTTTAGAGAAACAAGCTTTCTGACTAGTTCCGAACCTTTTAGAAAGTACCGTATGATTCTGTAGCCAATAGTTTAAAGGATATTGCTTAAAAAGTCACATGTACTCTTCATATGATCTTTGGTGAAAGTGACTTTTCTCCAGAAAGATAATCAAATGACTTTAAGAGGTATAGCTGGTTGTTGGTGGTTGAGGTATTCAAAGAAAGAAAAACTCATTGTTTGATGATATTACTCCGTATTCTCTGTTTTAAATAAAAATGCTTCACATATTTGTCTAAAGATTATTTCTTTAAAAAATAAAAAATCCCCCAAAGAATGTCAGGCTACACTATATGTCTGAAAGCAAAAGTCCCTTTTTTCCCTGCTTTATTGAGGGATGGGTCCAGAATGTCCTTGACAGTTTTAATACCTATTGGGTAATTCTATAACCCTTTGCCAGATATTCATTACACTGTTACATGAAAAAGTACTGGAAAAGTTGTTTTATGTAAGTTTGTTCTTCACTCTCTTTATTTATATCATCCAATCTAGGCACATTTATTCATTCATAGATTGCCTACAGTATGTGTGTATTGGCCTCTGGGGACACAGCAGTAAAAGACAAGTCCCCACCCTCAGGCAGCTTACAGTTTCGGGAGAGTGGGGAGAAAAAACATTGAGTAAACATATATTGTTAGATGATCAGAAGGAAGGTAAGAGAGGTGGGGAGCCTGAGTGCAGAGGTGGGTATGTTATTTCATAGAGTTCCAGGCATTCTTCCAGAAGGGTGGCTATATCATTATTTTATCACTAAAGGAGAAAAAAAGCTCTTTGGAGCGGAGAGAAACAGAGAAGAGGAAAGTTATAAAGGCCAGGAAAAGGGCACTTGTCCAGATCTCTTAGCCCCAACGGAAATCTGAACAGGAAATGATGTATCCAGGAGCCTGAAAATCAAGGGAGAGGGTTCTAAGACCTTAGAATTGACCTCTCCTTTTATGAGTCTGTGCTCGATGGCTTTCCTGAGTCCTTGGGGTTTCTGATATCGCCAAGAAAGAAGGGCTTCTGGAAAAACAGTCTCTCTCTCATGTTAGAGCAGGAGGAACTGAATTGAGGGGAGGGAACAAAACAAGAGTAAGCAACTGGGGTGCCCGGTAGGGGCCACCATGCTTTGTAGGATTGCAAGCAACTGAAGATAAGACTGCAAGATACCCCAGCTCAGAGAACTGATCCCCCAAATCTCTCTTCCCTTGAAAAGAAAACTCCTGAGAACCTGGAGAAAAAGACCAATTCTATTAGGAATGTACTGTATTTCCACAGACACAAAATTGAGGGATTTAAAGAAAGGTTGAGGGTACTTGTATGTGTGGTTTTGGTCAGGGTGGGAGGTTGATCTTCAAAAGGTGCTGTTAAGGGGGCTTATATTAGGAAGCACATGGTAGATTCCACTTTATAAGATCAGCATCTGAGGGGTAACATCCATAGTGATTATGAAGTTTAAAGATTAGAGGCTGAGTTTTTTCTGACTATGGTGTTAGAAAAGTTAAATCGTTTGAGATTTGTAACAGAATTTCCCAGTGATTTGTAAATGCAAGATAACACCTGACGCCATTTGATCAAAGTTGTTTGAATTTAGGGGGAACATTTGACCTTCAATTTGGCTCTACTTTCAGACCTTGGGAGCGAGGATTCTTTGTGTGCAAATAGAAAGTTAAGTGATTCACAGTCCATTCAAGCTTCTCTACTTCCTCTACCTTGGAAATAATTTTCTCTATTGAATATTTAGTTCAGAGCACTTCATTTTGAAAAGACTCTTTAGGAAAGATCTTTCCCACTAATAGGTCTGTTTCAGGAGAGTCAGCAAGCAGCAAGCAGGTCTGAGCTGCTTTCAGGAATAAATCGTCTTTGACAAACTCCTGTTCAATTTAACTAAGCAAACATATGGAATAAGACAGACTTGCTGGGCAGGATTTTGAGTTGTGTTTCAATCTACTTTAAATTCCCCTTCTCCTTGAACTGTGATTCTTGTGTACATGTAAACTCCTCGCTGGAAATTTGGCAGTGGCTGCAAAGTCTGGGCTGCACGCTACACACTTTACTCATGCTGTCTGAGTCACTTGTTCACTGCCATTATGTAAGCTGTACAGATGACGGCCACCCTTGGGGGCTTAGCTTTGGTGCTTGACCCTCTGTGGAAGCAGCCCTGTCAGCAAGAAGGTTCTCGGGTGGGCATATCTCTTTGGCTTTATGAGGGACACTGACATCAGCTCATCTTTTTCCTCTGATTGGTGATGTCATCTCTAATGTGACACAGACCTAACTATTAAAATTTCCTAACTTCTTGGTTGAAAGTAGCTAAAAATGACTTCTTTTTTTTTTTTTTTTTTCCCGTACGCGGGCCTCTCACTGTTGTGGCCTCTCCTGTTGCGGAGCACAGGCTCCGGACGCGCAGGCTCAGCGGCCATGGCTCACGGGCCCAGCCGCTCCGCGGGGCACGAACCCGCGTCCCCTGCATCGGCAGGCGGACTCGCAATCACTGCGCCACCAGGGAAGCCCTAAAAATGACTTCTTACCATGGAGAAAGAATCCTCTATGAAACACTGTATCAGACATCAACTACTGGATAAACTTTATCTAATTTTCTTGTTTCTCTTTCTTCCCCTTCATTTTTGATCTACTGTACTGAGCTTTCCCTCAAGTTTATAAACCTGATCTGAATGGAATTTGTGCTTCTGATTTGACCTCAGGATCAGATCGCTTGGATAATATTCCTTCCATAAATAACCTGTAGACAGGACTTTATGTCTCTTTCTCTCTCTCTCTCTACACATATTCTACAATATGCTAATATATATGTATATTACATATACATATATATACAATATATGTATTGGGTTGGCCAAAAAGTTCATTTGAGTTTTTCCATAAGAGCTTATGGAAAAACCCGAATGAACTTTTTGGTCAACCCAATACACGTGTATATACACAATATAGTATAATATTTACATACATATACATATATTCTGGTTTAAATTCTGTACAACATTGTTTGTAACCAAACAATAGTCCTGTACACATTTTCTAATGCCTATTTTAATGTCTTTAACAGTAGTGTACTTGAATTTTAACATTAGTCAACCTCTGTGTATAATTGTAATTAAATACCTTAAAATAGGTTGAAACCATAATTAATTGCCATTTTTGTAGGTCAAAAAGGGTTACATACTGGCAATTTGATATGGTAAAACCTAGTATAATACCTACTCATTCCAAAAATACCCAAGTGCCTAAAGTGTGCATTCCGCCAGTTGCCATGGGAGATAGAAAATGAGAATGAGAGGCTCCTCCTTGGAGCCTCTAGTCTATACACCACAACTTGAGTACTAGGTAGAAAGTGATTTGTCCTTTAGGAGGGGAAGAGCAGCACCCTGTCTTGGAGGAACGGACCATGCTTTCAACGGTAATTCCCTACATCCCTGCAGTACCTGGAAGTCCACAGAATCCCATGACAAAGCCCCATTCTCAAGAACCTTTGGTTCCCCAAAGCCTCCTAAGTCAAGTTCAGAGCCCTTATTCTGGCATTCAAAGTACCTACCTGCATTATTCCCTTCCCCTTATGTTTGTACTTCTGCTCTCCTATCTGTTTCTGCTATTCCTGCCTCCTGGAAGGTTCTCTCCTCTCACCTGAAACGCAGTCGAGTGTCATGGTTAAAGGTGTGGGCGCTAGATGTATATTGTCTGGGTTCAAATCCCAGGTCTCCACTTCTTAGCTGGGCAACCTCTGGCACGTTGTTTGATCCTGGGTACCTCAGTGTACTCTCCTGCAAAAGAGGGATAATAGTGAAGCCTCATTGGACCGTGTATGCTACATCATTTATTATATGCAAAGTACTAGAGCAGAGCCTGATGCAGAGTAAGCACTCATTAAATGTTTATTATTATAATTTCTGCATGTCCAAATCTCACTAGGTTTTCTTTTTAAATTTTTATTTATTAAATTATAGTTGATTTACAATATTGTGTTAGTTTCAGGTGTACAGCTTCAGATTCTTTTCCATGATAGGTTTATAAGATACTGAATATAGTTCCCTGTGCTATATGGTAGGACCTTGGTTTATTTTATATATAATGTTTGTCTATTAATCCCATACTTCGAATTTATCCCTCCCCTCCCCTTTCTCCTTTGGTAACCATAAGTTTGTTTCCTATGTCTGTGATTCTGTTTCTATTTTGTAAATAAGTTCATTTATGTCATTTCTTTAGATTCCACATAGAAGTGATATCATATGATACTTGTCTTTCTCTGCCTGACTTACTTCACCTACTGTGATAATCTCTAGGTCTGTCCATGTTGCTGCAAATGGCAATATTTCATTCTTTTTTATGGCTGTCACTTATTTATTTATTTTTGGCTGGTTGGATCTTCGTTGCTGCGCACAGGCTTTTCTCTAGTTGCGGCGAGTGGGGGCTACTCTTTGATGCAGTACGCGGGCTTCTCCTTGTGGTGGCTTCTCTTGTTGTGGAGCACAGGCTCTAGGCGTGCAGCCTTCAGTAGATGTGGCTCGCAGGCTCTAGAGCACAGGCTCAGTAGTTGTGGTGCACAGGCTTAGTTGCTCTGCATCATGTGGGATCTTCCCAAACCAGGGCTCGATCCCATGTCCCCTGTTTTGGCAGGCGGATTCTTAACCACTGTGCCACCAGGGAAGCCCGAAAAGCAGCTATTCTGGTTGTTTTTAAATCCCCTCCCAAGTCTAGTACAATGCTTTGCACATAATAGATACATCTATTAAAGGAGTGGACAAAGTTGTGCTCTAGGAAGATAACTGTACGTAGGATGGATTATAGAGACCAGCTAAGGCTACGGTAATAGACCTGATGTTGTTTCATTGACCCTTTCAATACTCCGTTGATGGTGAGAATGAAGAAATAAAAACCTGATAAAAGTGAAATCCTTCTATTGCTCTCCCCACTCCTCCCATCTATAAAGTCCTGCAGTAATTCCCTGTATCTTGAATTGATACAAGATAGCCCTCCACTGGGAAGTTAAAAGTAGTCTTAAGTGGGAAGAACTCTGGCCTCTCATTTATTTAACTGATTTTAAAAAATAGCTTGCAATAATGTTGCAAAGAGAGTTGTACTCTATATTGTCATTAATAATGCATAGTAATGTTATGTTACACATCAAAGGAGAATTAAGGTAGCAGATGGAATTAAGGTTGCTAACGAGCTGACCTTAAAATAGGGAGATTATCCTGGGTTACCCGGCTGGGCTCCATGTAATCACAAGGGTTCTTAAATGTAGAAGAGGGAGACAGAAAAGTCAGTGTGGGAGTGATACAGTCTGAAAAAGACTCCACCAGCCGTTGCTGGCTTTAAAGAATAAGGAAGGGGACCATGAGCCAAGAAATGCAGGCAGCCTCTAGAAGCTGGAAAAGGCAAGAAGACAAATTCTCCCTTAGAGTCTCCAGAAAGGGCCACCACCCTGTTGACATCTTGATTTTAGCCCTCGGTGATAGATAGAATAATGGCTTCAAAGTTGTCCCCATCCTAACTTCTGGAACCTGTGAATCTGTTACCTTACATGGCAGCAGGAACTTTTCAGATGATTAAGAATCTTGAGATGGAGAGAATATCCTGGATTATCCAGGTGGGCCCAGTGTAATCACAAAGATCCTTTTCAAAAGGAGGCAGGAGGGTGAGAGTCCACCGAGAGATGTGATGACAAAAGCAGATATTGGAGGGCTGTGCTTTGAAGATGGAGGAAGGGGCCACCGGACAAGGAATGCAGGCAGCCTCTAGAAAAGGCAAGCAGACAGATTCTCCCCTTGAGCCTCCACAGGGGAGATTTTGGCTCAGTGAAAGCCATTCTGGGACTATCTCCAGAACTGTTAGATAATACATCTGTGTTGTCTTAAGCCACCAAGTTTGTGGTAACTTGTTACAGCAGCCATAGGAAACTAATATACTTAGTTTACAGCTGATCACAGCCACACGGCTAGTTAGTGATAGACAGAGATTTGTGTGGTGTGCTCCAAGGACAAAGAACAAGATAATCTCAAAGGGCCAATATTGCTGGAACAAATAGTTACAGGACTCCTATCGCTCTGTCACGATGTGACCATTGAAATGAACCAGAGACCCCTCCCAAGCAGCATGCCCTGTCCCTTTCCCATCCCATATAAGGAAAGACATTTGCCCCGTTTTTCTCCCGCTCAGCACACTGAAAGTATATATACTCTGCCCAGTCAGCAGATGACTTGCAGGTTCCCTGGCTATAAAAACAGACAAGCAACCCAAGCTCACTGTCAACCTTCCCTGGCTACCAGGAAGTCGGCCTGCAGAACGGTTCTTGCAGTGACCCTTCTCTTTAATAAACTCTATCTTCTGCCTTGTGTCTGGAAATTCTTTTCCAACCCACACTTGGACCACGACAATTTGAACTCAAGCCATCTGGCTCCAGAGCCCATCTCCTTTATCATGATGAGATATACATAGATAGAGATTTAAACAGTACATGCATTTCAATAAATGCAAATCTTTGATATTATTTTAATATCCATTCAACACCATCATATTAAATAGTTGTGTCCCACTGAATAAATACCATATTTTATCTAATACATCCCCTATTATTGGGTACTTACATTGTTTCTAATGTTTCAATATTCTAAAATTGGCAGTGATAAACATCTTTCCAGTGATATTAATAATTTCTTTAGGAAAAACTCTTAGAAATGCTAGGT
Source organism: Kogia breviceps (assembly GCF_026419965.1). Lineage (NCBI taxonomy): Eukaryota > Metazoa > Chordata > Mammalia > Artiodactyla > Physeteridae > Kogia > Kogia breviceps. The sequence goes on from NC_081318.1 coordinate 50,237,458, forward strand.
CAAAAGAAGTGCATTTTTAAAAATGGCCAAATTACCCTCATAAGATTGCACTGGAATATGATTTAAAAGAAAGTAAAATATACAACTAAGAGCAGGAACGTATCTATCTTCTGTTTCTGTAACACTTCTGGTATTAGTCTATTTTTCTTATCTGTGAAATAAGAAAAATATTTTTGTTTTTGAAGGTTTTAACTATAATATATATATATATACTTTTTTTTTTTTTCTGTAGAATCTTAGGTGTTAGAGCTAGAGAGTATTTAGAGGTCATTTAGCATAACCCTTTAATTTGTAGTTAAAGTCCCTGAGGCTCAGAGAAGTGAAAAGATTAGAAAGGCTTCCCCAGTGGGGCATGTCTGGCCAGAACCCACTGGCCTGACTCTAAGCCCAGCATCTTTCCACATCTGCTGCAAATGTCATGAGGATGGACCCCAAGTTGGTACAACTATTATTTTTTTTCTTCAAATCATGCCAGAAATCTCTTGTCTTCATTAATCAAAAGCATATTTTAGGGGCTGTAGATTAATAATGATCCGTATATTCAGTATTAAAAGGTGAACTCTAGTCCTTTCCTGGAGTGAGCCTGTTTTTATTTTCTCATTGTGAATTTGGTAGGATCGAGGCAGACAATAACTTCACCTTCTCTAATGTCTTACTGTAGGAGTTCTTAGAGCGGATAATCGGACATTTCCATCACATTTTTGCCTAAGAACATAACTTTCTAACTTGGTTTGCATGTCACCCAACAGCACTGTTACTCTGTCCTGGAATTTGATGTACACAACGATATGCAAACTCCTTCCTTCTCTCTGAAGCAAACAATGAAATAGGAAAACACACTGCCATTTTCTGACTGATCTCAATTGCTGAGGGTGGACCCCGCACGTTACATCAGCAGGCCGGCTCCATTACACTGCCCTGCGCTGTGCTCGAGCTACTGAAATATTGATTTTTACAGAGCCGGCGCGCACACACTGAAAAATCAATATTCCAGTGCACACAACAGAACAAGCGGCAGAGCCGGGACCAACTCCGAGGCCCAGGAAGCACTGCCGGCAGGCCTTGGCCGAGGATGGGAGGCTGGGGGCAGGGGTGGGGGGCGATGCTGGACGAGACAATGCCAGGGGAGAGGCCCCTGCAAACCTGGGAAGGGTCAGATAAACCAAATGTGCAGAGCAAAGAGAAAGGAGAGTGGAAAAGATCCTTGAGGATAAAACAGTTGGAAGGAGCAATGATTTATCTTTCTATGGGGGAAATGGGGAGGAGAGAGTAAATTAAGAAGAGAGGATGGGAAGAATTTTACAGGTAAGAATCTTCCCATGAAAATGTATCTTTTGCTTTTCTGTATCATTCGGTCAGACTTATGATAGAAACATGATAAAGATGATACAGATATTTTATTATCGGAAGGAAAAAATAACTAGGCCAATTGTGAGAAAGATTTATATTTTAAAAAATGCAGCCCCTTTCCTTTTTCTTGGTGACTAAAAGCTGGCAGATCTTACAATAACCGTCAGAGTCAGCATTTATAAAATGGGCTCTACCTTTGCATTGCTGTTACTTTCTTTTCCTCGGGGAAGGGGGAGGGAAGGAAGAGGTCCTGGTCATGTGGGCCATTCATCGATTCCCTTTCTTTCTAGAAAAGCACCTTTCTTGGCATGCTTGGGGAACCACGTTAAGAATTGATTCCTTTTACGTGCCCCGTGACTTCTCACGAAATTCTGAGCTCCTCAAGTCACATCTCCATCCGGATGTAGAGAGGAGAACGCGTCCTGTGTTCCACTCTCGGCTGCCCAGTACTCAGCAGAGGACGGGGTGGAGATGGACCGGCCTTTCGGTTAGTCCTTATAGACGTGTTAAAAATTAAAAAAAAAATCAGGAGGAGTACTTTTACTTTTAGTATTTTGGCCTCTTTTTTATTGGGGGTGGGGTGGAAGGCAGTTAATTAAAAGGGAGTACTTTTAACCCCGATGAATTCTTGATTTTGCTTTGTCCTAGAATTCTCTTACCGGGAATCTCGCTATTAGTTCTCTCAACTCCCTGCCAAAGGAGGAAACTGCCCTCCCCGAGGTTTCCATTTCGTTCTCTGCCCTGCAGGCAGCCTCGCTGCCTCCTCTTTCGCGGCCCAGGAGACGTGAGGCCCAACCGGGCTCGGCTCGGGTCTGGTGGAAGGGACTCCGGAGGAAGCGGGCAGTGAGGGGCACCGTACAAAACCCGGCTCCTCAGGCCCAGTGGGGCTGACCGGGGACGAGGTCCTGCAGACTCGCTAGAGGTAGAAGGGGTAGGGGGGCCGGGGTGGAGTGGGGTGGCAAAGGGGGCGGGCCGGGACGCCCAGCCAGGTGGGCACCTGGAGCACCCCGCCCCTCCCGGCCCCTCCCGGCCCCTCCCCCGGTCCGGCCGGCGAGTCGTGGCCCCGCCCCCGCCCGAGCGCCCCGCCCACTCCCGCCTCCGCCCCGCCCCCAGCCCCGCGCGGCAGCTCTATTTGCATAAGGAGGTGGCTCCAGGGCCTGCCCGGGGCGCACGTGACCCCGGGGAGGCGGAGGGAACCTGCTGACTTGACACGAGCCGCTGTGCGGCTCCCCTTGGCGCGGAATAGCGAGAGCAGCCGTGACCTCCGACCCCGCCCGCCGGCAGCCAATAAGAGCGCAGGTCGTCTCCAAACCCAAAATTTCCACGTCGGCAAAAGTCAAGATGGAAGGGAGCGGAGCGGAGCGCGAGGGGGGGAGCCTGCCCGGGAATGCCTGGCTGCCGGTGCTGGAGGGGCAGGCTGGGGAGCCTGCGGCGGGCGCAGGAGGGGCCACGCGGGAGGGCGCCCCGGCCCTGGGAGGCCGGAGTCCGACCACCCGCCCCCAGTCCCCGGCGCCTCTGGGCACCCCGCACTTCGGCAGCCGCCTGTGCACCCCACTGCCCCTCCGGCCCTAAGTCTCGGGGGTCGTAGGGTAGGGGACGGTGGCGAGCGGTTGGGGGGAAAGGTGGGGAAGACACTTTCCAGACCTGTTGCACGGGTGCAACAGCTGTTCAGGTGCGGTAGGTAGGGGGAGTGGGCTGTCGGAGTTGGGAGGGAGGGTGGCCGCAGAGACTGCAGGGGCAGGGGGTACAGGGCGGGGGATCAGAACGGAGGGATGGTGTTGGGAACTGTGTGCAAGGGGGAAGGTTGTGTGCATACGGGGTCCGCGGGGAGCTCGCTGCCTACTGGGGCAGGGAGAATCCTACAGAGTGGGTGGGTGGAGTGGAGGGGAGAAGACTGCATAGACTCGAGTTCTGGGGCTGGGCGCGGGCTGCGGGAAGACCGGGAATAGAGTGTTGGGAATGGCTGGGGGAAGGGGAGCCGCTGTGGAGGCCCCGCACTGCCTTGCTTTCCTGCGCGGTCCCGTCCGCGGGGCATTTCCCGGGCCTGTATTCATCTCCCCCCCGCCCCCGCCCTTAACTCTTCCAGCTCCGAGAATTCGTCTTCGTGCAGCCCCCCTCCCCCACCAGCTTTCCAGATGGGAAGGTAAAAAGTTGCCACAAGTTAGATGGAGTGAGTTAGCTGCTTGCAAAAGTTTAAATAGCAGGACCGAGGAGGAGGTGGGGTTCGACCGGGAATAGGTTCTAATCTGGGATGGGTTGGAAGGCGGGGGAGGGTGTGTGATTCCTGCAGCCCGCTTGCTGTGACACTGCGACCAGAATTTGTTGTACCGGGCTGTTAAAACACCATTTCTATTGGGCATTTGCTCCTGCTGACTGCGGCAGTAACTTTCCATAATTAATGACCCATTCCATTATCTGTCGCATCCTGAGCTAAATTGCTTTTAACGAGTTATTCTTCTTTGTCTTAGCTGGGGGTAGGGGGAAGCACACCTGCAGGAAGAAACTTCTGGAGGAAGACAGGCTGTTTGGTCTTTTGAGGCAAAGTTCTGAGACACTCCGACTCTGAATATGATAGAAGTCAGTGCACTACAGAACTTTGTCTCTAGAGACTGTGGTCGCCGCCGCCGCTGCCGTCACCACCACCACCCGCCGTGAGGGCGTCCGCCGACACCCGACGGGCTAGACGGGTAGCTCTGGTGGCCACGTCGCAGCGCTTTTCCCTTGGGGGAGGGGCAACACCAGAGCGGGGTGTCCAAGTACTGCTCGGGGAACGTGGCCAACTCCCTTCAAGTTGGTGGATTAAACCAAAATCCGAATCTCCCTTCGTTCATCTTGCCCTGGTGGACTTCTGACTGCAGAGTTCTTGGTTTAAAAAAAAAAGGTTTGGGCTTTTCAAGGTTATTTAAAAGGTGCTCAAAAGATGGACTTCACTTACTGAGCGAGGAGAGGAGAGCCACAGGGTTATAACTGAGTCTGTGGGTGCGCAGTGCCTTACAGGAATTTAAACTCTCTACCCTTGAAGAAGAAAATGTATTTGTACAAAAGCCATGGATAATGGTCCTTTTACTCAAGTGACCTGTGAGATAAATGAGATCCTACAAGGATTGAGTTTGGCGATCTATTCTCAATTCTGTTTCCGATTCAGGTCCAATTCACTTTTATTTTTAAAAATAGGTTTTATTAATGGAAAGGAAGCACTTTTTTCAAGAAAGAATTTTGAAGGGCAGCTGGGTGGGGGGCAAGTGGGGGAAATATTTACTCATTGGGGCTGTAGAGACACTTTGCATGGGAGACACTGCTCTTCTCATTACTGGAATGTGGGCTCTGGTTTAGGGAGTTCCTATCAATAGCGTGCCCCTTGCAATGGGCCAGTGACTGGCATTGGTTTCTAGTCCTGTTCCATTGACGCTGCCCTATTTTGATTTTATGAGCTTTTGGCTGGAGAGCTGATTGATTCAAAGAAGTACAAAAATTATATCAACAAAGTTATTTATCTAACAAATATGCTTGAAGTGCTTGCTGGGTGCCAGGCACAGGGCACAGGGTGGTGAGTAAAAAGGAAACGGTTCCTGTGCCTTGTTGCTGACAGTCAAGTGAAGGAAGGACTCACTTTTGATGTAGGATTCTTCAGAAGCCTGGGGGGTTGCCTGTTTGTGTCTCTGAGAGGTCCTTGATTTTATAAAAGCCACCATCTTTTTACCTGTGTGTATTCCATCAGGAGAGGGTGTTCATGGAGGGAGGATCAATGGGGGTTGGGGGGTGGGAAGTATTCAGTTGCTTGGTATCAGAGCTTAATGGTAGGACTTAGTACTTGTTTTTCACAGGAATGATGTGTCCTGATCCTAAGACATTCTGGATTCTCTTTTACATGGCTCTTATCCATTCTCTCACCTTTCCATCATCATTTTACTTCAGTTTCTCAATCCTTTACCCAAAAGATGGCTGAATTATATCTGTGCAGTAAAATAAAGTGTTTCGAACTCATGTACTTGTATTCATTTGAGATGTAATATGTGCTTACTTGTAAAAAGGATTCTTGCCCCTGTCTTTGTGTCTGAATATGTCCACGAGATATTCTGAAAGTACTAACCTCCAACAAAACTTAAACCAACCTTTCAGGAGAATGCAGGTGGCTCTTTTTGAGGGTGGGGTTGTGGAGTAGTTGACTGGGAGAGCAGTCATCCAAGCAAAGAGATGAGATCAGGGTCTCCCCTCCAAAGAAGTGTAAGGTTTTGAGCCCCCTGATGGGATTATGTCTGCTTTCACTTTATGCTTAAATGATTTGCTTAGGAATCTTTTGTCTTGTCTCCTGCCTGTGATTCTCAGTGAGTTAAAGGACTGAGTAGACGGGAGGGCTGTGGTATACTCTGGTGATGACGTTGATGGGGTAGGAACAGGAAAACTGGCATTCTGGGGGTTCTGACCATAAACTTGGCGTTTTCTCATTGACCTTGGTCATTCAGCAACCTGTGTCTTGTCACCTCCTGAGTATCAGGTGTTATTCTAGATGCTAAGGATTGGGCAGTGAACAAAATAAGCCAGAATCCTAGATCTCTTGGAGGTTATTCTCGTGCCAGAAGCAGACAATAAAAATATAAAGTAAAGCGAGAGAAAGCATGCCAGGCAAGGGAGAACAGGGAGCGCTGGGGAGGCAGGGTGCTAGTGGAACCTGGCTCGCCAGGCTGAAGAACACTGTCACTGGCAGCCTACTTGGCATGGCCCAGGCCTCCTGACTTTATTTTCAATTTTCAAGTGAATGAACCAAACGAGGTGCAACAGAAACTGTATATTATTAAACATTGGTACCTTTCACTTTTTAAAAAGAGCATTTTATTTTCAAGTGCAAAGGTTGGGAAATGTGAGGGTGCTAGAAAATCTTCCCGTGAGGAGCTGGGGAAACACATCACTAGGCCACAACGATTCCGCACCTGAATGTAGTATCTAACCCCAGCTTCCAGCAGCAGAAGTCTAGGATTCTAGGTAACCTTGCATTTCTAAGAATATTTATTCCAAAGAACTCCTAAGTGCTCCCCCAGCATGCTTCAAAGAGTGGAGGGGAGGGTTGGTGGGTGGACACATGTTTTTTGGGATCCCCAGGAGCCAGAGGAGTCTACCATCTAGGCCACATGTGATTTCAGGAATGACCCTTGCTAAACTTCTCATTACTTAACTTAAATTATTCTTATTCATGCAGGCAGTACATACAGGGTGCTTTCATGGCATAACTGCTACAGACACAGAGAAACCTTACACAAACAAAAGCTGTGGGCAGGAAAAGAAAAAGGCAGAACTAATTGTTCACACTACTATATGTGATGTGTCAGGAATAAAAACCTGTGTCGCTTTGGTCACCTTGGTGGAACCAGATGGAAGGAGGACGGTGTGTCTTCAGCAGACCCCTGGTAATATTAGACGTCTCATGATTCTGACCTGTGACTTCATTAAGTGGGTGCTAGGAGAGCTAGCTTTGACTTCAGCACAGCAAAAAAGCCACTCTTGAAATGATTTGTCTGCTTTGCTCCTCAGACATGTCTCTCTTTTTGCCATTTAATAGGGGAAAAAATCTAGTAGTTAAATAGTTCTTCATTTGTGCCAGATGCTATTATAAACATTCGCATATGTTAGATCATTTACTCTGAGGTCAATTCTGTTAATATCATTCCCATCTTACAGATAAGGAAACTAAGGCACAAAGAGATTAAATAACATGCCCATGGCACAAAGTCAGTGGCTGAAGCAAGGCCCAGGCCCAGGCAGTCTAGATCAGAGCCTATAATCTTAGCAGCAGTGCTGTACTATCATTCAGTTGCCTAATTGGTTACAGCATAGGACAAAGCCTGGGAGTCTAGGTTCAAAGTTAGAAGCATTGAATATAATCAGGGTTTATAGCTCAATGCAAATCTTCCAGGGCTCTGTGGTAGCACTGCTTTGAGGATTATTTTACTATTTTGAGTCTTCTGGTCACTTTCGCTACTGGACAGAATTGAATGCTGAAAAAAAGAGAACAGCAGTTTCTTCAAAGTGTGCTGGGTGATACAGTACAAAATAAAAAATTGAAAATAACTAAACTATATTAATGCATTCATTTAACAACTTTGAGTTCCTACCATGAGTCAACTCCTGGATGTGAGCAGTTTCAGTGTAGTGCAAAATGCACAGAGTGCTGGGAACCACTGCTCACTAACCTGGAACATCCAGGAAGGCCTCCCAGAGGAGGTGATAACTGAGCTGAATGGTGTAGGATAAGTAGGAGGTAGCTGAATGAAGGGAGGGAAGGGCATTCTACTTCAAAGGCACAGCAAGTACAGACTCATGGAAATGTGCAACAGTATGATGTGTTTAGGAATCTGTAAGTCCTTATGTGTGGCAGGCGTAAATGTCATGTGTGAGTGACAGGAAAGGAGGCTAAGGAGATTGGCAGGGGTAGACCATGAAGAGCCTTGTGTGGTATGTTTAAATTTTTGAACTTCAGCCTGAAAACCATGAAGCAACTAAAGGATCTTAGGCCTGATGAGCTCTGCTTTCTTAGACAGATTCTGGAAGCAAAAGGAAGAGGGTAGATTGTGTAGAGGTAGATGAGCCAGTTAGTAAGCTATGAGAGTAGTGCAGGAGACAGAGTGAGAGCCAGTGGGTTACACAGGAGGGGTATGCATGGGTTTAGGATGAGGGCAGGAAGGCCAGCTGACCTGGGGCAACCTTCCAAGGCAGGCTGCTCTGAGGCCCTTGCATACATTTTGTTGGTCGTACTTACCCAGGGAATAAAATTGGCACTAAACTGCACTGTGTGTGATATTTCGAAATATTGAATTGCTTGGCTATAATCTCAAGTAAATTCCGGAAGTGTAATATTAGAAACATCTCTTTAACCCTTTATGGCATATTGGAAATTTTACCCTAGCTCAGCAAATCTGAGAAGTCAACAATTTCAAGACGCACCATCATTTATGGGTCACTAAGAAAGAAAAAGTGCTGCCAGTTAAACTGACACAGTGCTTATGTAACGCTTAGATTTTCAAAGAAATTTTAAAGGTCTCTTTTAGATTAAGATATAGATTTAAAAAAAAACAACCCCAGCCAGAAACAAGGAGCACCCTCAAAAGGTGGGGGACTGTAGAGGGTTTGATGAAAAGAATACTTACAAGGGGTGTGGGCAGGGTTGGGGGAAGCCAGTAGGGAAGGGTGAAGCGCTCTGGGGCTGGTAGTGGTGGAAAGCAGGTACCAACCACTCCCAGGCCGCAAGGGGTGAAGGACAGATCCTGGCGAGGGCTGAGGCTGCAGCAGACAGCTGCCCCACAGGAACTGGGGCCTTTGGTGAAGGAACGCAGCTATTACCAACCCACAGCCCGGCAGGGAGGGAGCCAGGAGAGTAAATACTCAGGATTAGGAGTCAGTCCATAGAGCTCAGCCTCCCACGGGTAGGAAAGGGTGGAGAGTGCATCTGCGGGGTCAAATAGGGAATTGCCAGAACAAAGTTTTGTTGTCTCATGTCCTCCTGTGCATACATAACAAGAAAAACTATCAGATAAATTGCTTAAGATGTTCCTGGAACTTCACACTCAGAGTTCTTAATGGCTAATGTTTTCACACAGTCTCATCCTCTGTGCCAATAAGAGCACAAATCAAGATGCAGTGTTTCTTAGAAGAGTGCCCCACTGTTGTCTCTGCATCCAAGCAGCTGATACCCTTTGTGCAAGGTTGATGCTGGGCCTTAAAAAAATTTTTTTTTTCATTTAAATAACACAAAATTTACCATTTCATTTTCAGTACACATTTTTAAGTGTACGCTTCAGTGGCATTAAATACATTCACACTGTTTTGCCACTATCACCACCAACCATCTCTAGAACTTTTCATCACCCCAAACTGAAAATCTCTACCCAGTTAGCAATAACTTCCCATGATGCTGGGGTTTTCCTGACCTTACCAGAAGGGGCCAAAAGAAGATTTTCAGATTGAATTTGTGCAAAGGTAGAAAATGTCAATGAAATGATGCCTGCTGCTTGGCTGACAGCACTTATAACGTGTTACCAGTTGTAAGATGCATCTTAATTTCAGAGATAAAATGTGAAAAAATATGTTGCTTAGAATCAATGAAATATGATGAATCTCTCTAGAGTATTACTCAGAACCAGTGTTCCATGAGTGGGTTTCAAGTGGGCCAAATATTGTTCTCCTCTGCTCTCAGGGAGACCAGGCAGCTGGAACCCCTAGTCTGGAAACTGTTGGCTGTGAGCAGCATTATCCATCTACCCCCATGTGCCCTAAAATATTATCATTTACTATATGCAATATGATGTGAAAAAGGCTAGGAAGCACAGCTCTGGAAAGTTCCTATCTTTAGACTGGCCAGATTTCTGATTTTATTTTTATTACAGTATCATCTGTGTGCATCAGAAGGCAGGGGATACTGATGGAAGAGCTTCTCAAATATGCTTGGACGAATGTAGCAGTAAAGCTCCCCTTCTAGAGGATGGAAGATGCATCCAAGCCAATGAGGTCCTTTCCATATTTTTGCTATGAAAAGTTTAAACAGAAATGACTTTAGGGTACTTATCAGAATAAAACCCCTTTCATATCCTTTCAAACCAACAATCACATTTGCATTGGTTAAGACAGTTTGGGCTGTAAGTATTACAAACCCAAACTCAAGTGGCTGAATGGAAAAATAACTTCTCTCACTTGACAAGAAGCCCAGAAGGAGGGAGGCTTCAGGGATGGTTAATTCAGCAGCTAAACAGTGCATTAAGGATTTGGGTTTTTTCATGTTTCCCCTCTGCCATTCTCAGCTCCTTTGCCTCATTCTCAGACTAGGTCCTCTCATGGCTGTGTGAAGGCTACAGCAAATCTGGATGTGACCAGAGAATGTCCCTGAGCCCCTTGTTTTCTCAAAGGCCCAGCCACCTTCTGCTGTTTCCCATTGGGCAGAATCTAGTTGGATGCCCAGCCATTAATCAATGACTGCCAATGGGAATGGGACCACGTGACTGGCCTGGACCAATCAGGACTTAATTCTGACTCAGGAGGAGTTGAGGTGGACCCTGATCCAAATCTATTCTGTTAGCAAAGAAAAGATGGGGGAGGGTGTGTCTTTTGGGTAGGCAAATGAAAGTGTCTGTTGAACCATTTTTAGGGAGCAGTCTTACAAAGCTGCAACTCCATGGTGAGTATACACTTGTTGCAATATTATTTTTAAAGGCAAAAATTTAGAATTAACCAAAATGTCCATCAGTAGAGGACCTGATAAATTACGGTATTGCTGTACAATGAAATAGCTATTAGGAGAGAGTAAGGTAGATATGCATGCAATCAACATGGAGGGATCAATGAGATGTAATTTTCAGCAAAGAAAATGTTATTGAACAATAAAGGAAATTGATTCTATTTTGATCCTTCTAGGTGCACTCATGTACATATATACTCAAAACAGGCATAGAGTTGGTATGTTCTGGTCTGAAGGGGATTAGGATGGGATAGGTGGAGGTGGTGGAGAGAGGAACTTTCACTTAATAGGTTTTGATTTTTTAACTTTTTAAACACAATATAATGCTATTGTGATAAAACATTAATTTGCCACGTGGTAAGAAGGTAAATAGAATATGACCATGGCAATAGTATATTACTAGTAATGAGATCATACTCTCCCACATTAGAGCCACATGTATAAATAAATTAATCACTATTTTATTACTATCTTTTTTGAAGTCTCATGCCCACACTGGATGTACCTAATCTTTGGTAGTTTACAGTGTAGCCTCTTGAGCTGGGCTGTCCAACACAGTAGCAACTAATCATGTGTGGCTATTTAAATTTAGATTAATTAAAATGAAAGAAAATTAAAAATTCACTTCCTCAGTCACACTAGCCACATTTCAAGTGCTCAGCAGCCACACGTGGCCAGTGGCTGCCGTGTTGGACAGCTTGGGTTATAGAACATTTCAATCATCGCAGCAAGGTCCATCGGACTGTACCGCTCGAAGCCTGGCAGCTGGAGTTCAAGTGTAGGCTTAGCCTCTTAGTTCTGTGGCTCTGGGAACGTTCTTTTACATCCCTGTTCCTTAGCTTTCTAGTCATTAAAACAGGGATAACAATAGTACTTACCTCACAGAACTGTTGAATAGATTAAAATTCTTAGTGCCTGGTATATGGTAAATCATCAATAAGGTTATGGATTCTTATGAGATTTGTTGTTAGGAACATTTCTACCCACAGTGATTGAGCGCTTACTGAGTGCTGGGCACTGTCCTCACACTATCATTGTATGGATAAAACTCTGGTTTGACAAGTGAAGTAAAGCTAGCCTGTCTATCCAGTAGAGGCAGGGCAGAGTCTGAACCAGGTCATGTACCAACGCTTGTGCTCCTAGGTGTTTAATACGTAAATGACTTCTTTTTAGAGGGTGGGGACGACTGAGTATTTAACCCTGCCTCTGGCATCCTTGCCCCTCTCCTGTCCTCCTTCTCCCTTTCTGAACAAGAGCTGACTGATTCCAAAGGACTATAAGAGTTTAGATTTCTGATTAGCTTTTTTTTTTCTTTTTACTTTTTTGATGGCGTAAGGCTTGGAGATGAGAGGACAGTGAAATTTATTAGCAGCTGAGTACCCATTTTCTGTGGTGTGTGAATATTGTTTCTTCTTGTGGGTTTTCTGAAAGTCAAACAGTTCTTTTAAAAGGAAACCACTTTGTGACCAAATTAAAGAAGGGGAGATCTTGTTAGAGGATGAAACAGGAAGAGACAATTATCTTCAAAAGCTCCTAATCAAAGTTTAAAATCATCATCTATGTCTGCTTGAAGGTTCAGTTACACATCCCTTGCTTGGGGATAGGAGGTCTATAGAAAAGAACGTGGATTATGCAGACATTTATTATGAAGCCTCACGAGAAGCGGCTAGAGGTGTCGTTTTCACTTCATTTGGGAGGGGACTTGTGTCTGTCACAACTTCTTGGGCTGGACCTGGGTTCACCTTCATTGGTGAAAATGTCACCCTTAATTAGAGGACTTTTAGAATTGTTTTCCTGATTATGCTGCATGCTGTCAAAAAGACGTGTTCATCTCAATGGTGAGGATAAACCCCTGTAAGCAGCACAAAAAAGAACTAGTATCGGCAGATAAGGTCTTGCTTTTTATTTCATTTCTTAAGCTACAATTCCAGTTGGCTACTGTTTCCCTGTGAGTCAACATTTATATTGAAGTTATTACCATGAGCTGAAGTGCTATGGAAAATACGCCTTCAGTTTTTTCAGTCTTCCTAAACTGTATGTGTGTGTGTGTGTGTGTGAGAGAGAGAGAGAGAGAGAGAGAGAGAGAGAGAGAGAGAGAGCGAGAGAGAGAGAGAGAGTGTGTGTGTGTGTGTGTGTGTGTGTGTGTGTGTGTGTGTGTTAGGGGAGAGGAAAGACAACTAATGCAGTTTTGAAAGGCCATTGAGAATTGGTTTGTTAGAGTGTCATGATGTTGTCTGGGGATTAGAGAAAAGGAAGAGGATGGTTTAGCAAGACCAGCTCAGGCTGTTAAACCATCTGATGTTAACAGATTTATCTGTACCCTGTGAAAACTGAAAATTGAATTCAGTTCATCTTTCTAGCTTCCAAACAGTGAATTTGAAATTATCTGAGGCACTTCACTGTATAATGAATTGTAAATAATTTACCTTGAAAAACTGAATTTGAATAGAAGTGTAAGAAATAGTAGAAAACTTTTACTCTCTTATATTATTTCTTCCTCCCCAATGCAAATCATGAGTTTTCTTTTTGTTTCTGAAATATGATTTATTGAAAACAAATTATAGCACAGTGCCTAGAACATTGGCTACATTGGCTTTGATTCTAAGCTCCATGAGGGTGGGGCCATTTGTGCTTGATTTGTTGCTACATCCTGACACCTATCACTGTCCCTGGCCACTCCATAAAGATTTGAATGTGTGAATGAGTTTGTGCATCTTAACCATATGTATGTGTGTGTTTTAGTATCTTGAGAGTTAACATAATTTCAGTTTATCTTCACTGATGTGGGCTCCTTAGATGTTTGATATGATGATAGGTGAGATAACCACATCCTTCCATATATTTGCTCTCCAAGGTTTTCTTTTGTGAAATTAGTGAAAGCATACATTTCTCTTCCAACATTTCTTTCAACATTTCTTTGGGGAAGTTTCCAGCCTGAAATGATTATAATCGAAAGAAGCTTTTCTCCTTATTCTTCTTGATGCCAACACACCCACTTCTCTCTTTTAAAACAATAGCATGACATCTTTAATATTATGAAGCCCAGAGATCTTCAGACTGGGTCCTGCATATCCAGGGAGGTATATGAAGACTTTGTAGAGGTTACTTGGGCACTGAAATGTCAATGGAATCGATTCTGTGTCCTCAGCTTCCCTATTGATGATTTTCTGAAACTGACCTGCTCATCTGGGTTCTGGGTGATTTATCCTCTCCTATATCTCCTATTCCCAGCATCCTTCTCCCACTCTACAAAAGAAGGGCACTTTCTTTCTTTTTCCTTTACCCCAAATCTTACTAAAGTGCATTGCCTATGGTATAAAAGCCTCTGAGACATCAAACAAAAAAAAATTTCCTTTGACAACATATATTTATTGAATACCTACTATGTTCCGGGCACAGTTCTAGATGGAACAAAACAGTAAAGAGTCTTTCCTCATGGGGTTTCCATTCTAGCAAGAAGAGATGGCAAAGGAGCACAAAAGTGTCACCTGGGTTGCTTCCTTTAAGCAAGGCCCTACAACTTTCTGACTAACCTCATTGAAGAAATGGCTTCCAGAAAACTTTTGCTTCTTATGTTTAATAATTAATAATCAAAACTTATGTTTACATTAGTTTTGCTTAGTTTTGTACTCATAATAATTGTAATGAAGGCTCAATCTAGAAAAAATATTTAACACTTGGAAAGTCATGGTCATTGGAAATTAAAACCAATTTAAATCACAATTCATATATGCATCTTAATTGCTGAAAAGTATGACAGGATAATCAATAAAAATGTAAAAAATTAAATCATAGAAAAATTCTGTGGGGAAAGTGTTATGAATTACAGTTTCAAAAAGAACAGTATAAATATTCTAACTGTTAAATAAGAGGTTGTTCATATATTTTTCAAATGGGTAATTTGTTGGTATCAAATTGCTATGACTTTTAAGTTTCATTGGATACATATGAAAGAGTAATGTCACACTTAAAAAAAATCTCAGTATTTCCAATGACCAGAAATTACATCCTTTGTAGTTACAAAGTTTAAATTGTTGTTTAGACTTATGAAAAATGTTAAGCATCTACTTAAATTTGTGCTTGGGGCACATAGTTTTTCAAAGTTCTTGAGGTGAAAGGGGGTCGGGGGGATATATAAATAAACTTGTGGAGACCAAACTATAGGTTATGTTTTTTGGAAAGAGAGCTGGAGGTGGAACGGCACAATATATACATGACAATATTGCCTGGTTGTAACTGATGCTTCACAGAATCATACTAAAACTTTTCCTGGAGGGCTAGAAAAAAATGTTCAGATCACTGACAAAATATTGACTTAATAATCACTGGTTTTAAGTGACCAACATATAAATATGAATACTTACATTTTACAGTCACTTTGGATTGTCAACTCTAGAGGCCAGAAAGTGGTGATAAAGTAATTAAGATACTGTTCTTGCTTGATGAACCACTCTGAGGCCATGATCCTAAAACAGTTCATACTCAGGCACTAGTATCGGTGGATGCAGGGTACCCTTCACAGGGAGCTTATTGCACAAACAAAGTTAAATTTCATAGAGCCTTGCTGTAGGGACAGTGTGCTGGTTATGGACTGCCCCCCATGTTGTGCAACATGGTGGTCCTGTTATCCTTCATGCCTGGAACAAGTATTTATTGAGCACCTATTACGTGCCAGGCATTGTGCTAAGGGATAGTAATATACTGGTGAGTTAAGGGATGTGACCTGTCCTTGGCTGGGCTCAGTGTCAGCTTCCTGGGGAGGATTCAGGGAGCTTTGCTGGGGAAAAGATAGGCAAGGAGAAACTTCCAGACTAGCATGAATGCAAGCATAGAGCTAGCATGCAGTCAATGTCAGTTGTTTTTAATTAGTAAAAAGTAATGCTGCTGCTATTGCTTACTAGTACTACTAGTATTAACTGTAATCCTTGTTATTGCCACCAATATTACTACCTAGGTCCTGTATACCTACTTGTAAAAGCTCCGTTGGAAAGAGCACCACCCTGAAGGCTTCCTTTTTCATGTGACAGGTATTGTTTTAAACACTTTACAGCCTTGCCTCATTTATTCCTTGAAACAACCTGATATTACATCCCTTTTACAGTTGTGGTAACTGAGGCACAGAGAAGTTGAATAACTCGCTCGAGGGCAGACAGGTATGAAAGGGTGGAACTAGGGTCTGATCCCAGGCAGTCTGCTCCATAATACTGACTCTTCTCTCTTAATCATAAAAGAATTAAAAGTTAACATTTATGGAGCACTTAATGTGGACCAGGCCTTGTGCTAGCCACTTTACATAAATTATCTAATTTAATATTCACAACAAAGTATTGTCTGTATTGTCTGTATTGTCTCCACATTATAAGGAAACAGAGGCATAAAGCAGTGGAGTAACTTGGCCGACCCTGCAAAGCTGGCAAATGGCAAAGCCGTGATGGGGATTCCAATCCAGAGCCCCCGAAGACCATTTTGTCAAGCTCAATAGCAGCTGGTCTCCATGGGTGCTTCCGTACTTGATGACATTACTTCAGGGCTCCTTCCTGAGAGCCTCCCTGACCACCTTTCATCCCATTGCTTACCCACCATCAGAAACTGTCACAGGGTCTTAACACACCGTTTAAATAACTTCAAACGCCTCACCCTAGTGTCACTTTACTGAATGGATTGAAAGAGTGCCAAAGACTAGCTCAGGGCAGGAGACTCAGAATTCACCTAGAATCTGAATCTTACTAGCTGATGTCACAAACCTCTGTATGTTGGTGTTTTCACATTGGTACATTTCAGGGTGGGGTCACCATTAAACCTCATGGTAAAAACTAAACCTGGATCTTGCATCCACTAGGGTCATAATTTGACTTTGACATAGCTGGTAAGAAATGGTGGATTGTTTTACAAATGAGCGCTCAGAAGGAAATGGCTGTGCCCCCCAAATAGCTGTCTCTTGGGTCAGGCTGTCTGAGTAATGCACAGCACAGTTCAAGTAGAGATTCTGGCCAAAGAAGCAGCCAACTGGCACTCAAGAGCAAAAAGACACATGAATGCAGGCATGCTTGTGTGCTGCAGGGGCTCCAAGCTCAGGGAGCGTCTCCCCATCAGCAAAGGATTTGTTTAGTTAATAGATGTTTACTGAAGACCTGTTATTCACTAGATGCTGTCAAGCACTGGTTCTACAAATATAAGTAAGATGCAATTCTTGTCCTACAGAAACTCAGAACCTGATAGTAGAGAGAAATGTGTAATCAAATCCCTGTGCCATAATGTGGCAGATGGGTATTTATAAGGTTGGGATGGCAACAAGAGAGCAGTCATCATCTAGTTCCAGAAGTGAGGGTCCAGGAACACTTCCCAAAGATGATTCTATAGACTGTATGTTTGTGTCCTCTCAAAATTCATATGTTGAAACCTAACCTTCTAGGTGATGGTATTAGGAGGTAGAGCCTTTGGGAGAAGATTAGGTCATGAGGGTAGAGCAACATGAATGTGACCATGTGAGGGCACAGCAAAAGGATGACTGTCTATGAACCATGAAGGTGGCTCTCTCTAGGCACTGAATCTGCCAGTACCTTAATCTTGGACTTCCCAGCCTCCAGAATTGTGAGGAATAAATGTCTGTTGTTTATAAGCCACTCAGTTATGGTATTCTGTTATAGCAGTCCAAACAGGCTAAGACAGATGGATACTCTAGATCTGGGTCTTGAAGGATGAATAGGAGCCCAAAGATGGAGAGAAAGGAGAAGGGCACTCCTGATAACACAACATGCAGAAATGCATGGAGTCACTGAACTGCATGGTGGGTTTGAGACCTCGTGTAGCTGTTGTGCAATAGTATGGGCTTGTACGTGTAGGAGACAGACGACAAGGCAAGAGAGACAGATACGGACCACACATCATGGGGGGCCTAATATTCAATGCCAGGATATTTGGACTTTATGCTGAAAGCCAAGAGGAGCCCCTGAAGGGCTATAGATAGGAAGAGACATGGTGAGCATTTTGAAAAATAGCTCCTGCTGCAGAGAGAAGTATGATCTGGAATAGGTTTGTGGAATATTGAGCAGGGAGTATGGGCAGTAAGTCTGGAGGATGGTAGACACAATAGGAATAGGAAGTTATGGTAGTAGTAACTCTTTTTAAAAAAAATTTATTTTATTCAAGTATAGTTGATTTACAATGTTGTGCTAATTTCTGCTGTACAGAAAATGATTGTTATACATATATATGTTGTTTTTCGTATTCTTTTCCATTATGGTTTATCACAGGATATGGAATATAGTTCCCTGTGCTATATATACAGTAGGACCTTGTTGTTTATCCATTCTATGCATAATGGTTTGCATCTGCTAGTCCCGCATTCCCAATTCATCCCTCCCCCACAGCAACCACAAGTCTGTTCTCTCTGTGAGCCTGTTTCTGTTTCATAGATAAGTTCATTTGTGTCATATTTTAGATTCCATATGTAAGTGATATCATATGCTATTTGTCTTTATCTGTCTGACTTACTTCACTGAGTATGATAATCTCTTGGTCCATCCATGTTGCTGCCAGTGGCATTATTTCATTCTTTTTTATGGCTGAGTAGCATTCCATGGTATATATGTACCACATCTTCTTTATCCATTCATCTGTTGATGGACATTTAGGTTGCTTCCATGTCTTGGCTGTTGTAAATAGTGCTGCAACGAACACTGGGGTGCATGTATCTTTCTGAATTAGAGTTTTCTCTGGATATATGCCCAGCAGTGGGATTGCCGGATCATATGGCAACTCTATTTTTAGTTTTTTGAGGAACCTCCTTTCCACAGTGTTGCACCAATTTACATTTTCATATGGTAGTAACTCTTATGTGAAACTGCTCAAGAGACATTTAGGAGGTAGGAGAAGCCAAACTTAGTTTTGGCCTGAATGTGGAGAACAAAAGAAAAAAAAAATGAAACTTAGGCTGACACTCAGATTTGTGGCTTGAAAAGTCTCTGGACTACCACTTTCGGAGGTGTTGGTGATGGCATAAAAGAGAAGGGAATTTGGAAGGATAGGTGGCAGAAATTCAATACAGAATGCTGGGATGGGGACCATTAGTTCTCTCCTAAGTTCAATCTTCTCTTCTTTTGGAGCAGTAGAGATTCTGATTTTTAGTTGACCTAAATAATTACATTTTTCAGGTTTCTTTGTATCTAGGTATGGCCACGTGACTAAGTTCTTGCCAACAAGGATAAAACTAAAGTGTCATGTGGTAAATCTGGGAATCACCTTTTTTTTTTTTTTTTTTTTTTTGCGGTACAGGGGCCTCTCACTGTTGTGGCCTCTCCCATTGCGGAGCACAGGCTCCGGACGCGCAGACTCAGTGGCCATGGTTCACGGGCCCAGCCGCTCCGCGGCATGTGGGATCTTCTCGGACCGGGGCACGAACCCGCGTCCCCTGCATCGGCAGGCAGACTCTCAACCACTGCGCCACCAGGGAAGCCCATCTCTTATTACTTTTTAAAAAATATTTATTTACTTCTCTCTAGTTGTGGCACCCTGTGGCATGTGGGATCTTAGTTCTCCGATCAGGGATCAAACACAAATCCCCTGCATTACAAGGTGGATTTTAAACCATTGGGCCACCAGGGAAGTCCCTTACTCTCTTATTTTTTGTTCCCTCCTCCATCCTGCTGCCTGAAACATGGGGACCAAAAGAAGATCTTGGGATAGCTCAGCCTCAGCTCAAATGAGCCCCCTGAGAACTCAGTGGAGCAAAGTGCCATAGCTGACCGGACTGCCTGCTACTAGATTTCACTTACACGAAAAAGACAAAGCTTTTTACATTGTTTAGGCCGCTGTTAATTTGATTGTGAGCCACATGTAGCCAAACCTAACTCTAATGAATTCACAACCAAGGGGGAAAGCGGGGGTGGGGTGGTGGTGGTGGTGGTGGTATGAACTGGGAGATTGGTATTGACATGTATACACTAATATGTATAAAATAGATAACTAATAAGAACCTGCTGCATAAAAAAAATAAATAAAATTTAAAAAAATTCACAACACATTTATGGAAATGACTGATACATACTCTACTTTGAAGACTTCCATGTATTATCAGCTCAAATGAAAGGTTTTATTGTTATTCAGTGAAAAGTTTTAGACAAGTAAGATTTCATTTCTATGCTTCAGTTTTCCTTTCTACGAAATTCTCAGAAAGAGTCTTCCCGGGTTCAGGAGAAGTGAGGGGGTAAAATGCATGTTTGGACCTTACCTCTCACTTCCTGTTTAATTCCAGAGAATTACAGTTGGTATGTCTATTAGTCATGTCTTTTTATTCTGCATTTTTGGTGCTTTGACATGTTGGAGCTTTGCTGACCCTGGAGAGGCTGCCCTTCCCAGAGCCAGCTAATGCTATCGCTGGTGTAGCGACAGCAAACACCTCACCTGTGAGCCTGCCTTTCATACGCAAACCAACCAATCCAGAGTCCACATCCCCAAACAATGCCTCTACTGAGTTCTTACTCACTGAACCACTCTTCCCCTGCCCTCATCACCCCAGAGCCAGACAGCTAGAGATAGCCCTACACCCTCGAGACCACTGAAATTATTCAAACTAGCCAATACTAAACCTGCTTACCTTGTCTTGTCCATTTCTTCCTGCAGAAACCACAATAAATGCTCTTGCCCATGTTTCTCCCTCTCTGTGCTTCCTACTGACCTTTTTGTGTGGGTGTGTGGAGGGGGAGAAATTCTTTATCGATAAACAGGTTATAGTGAAATAAATAGAGTGATGGTGTTTAGGGGAATAAAAAAAGTTAGCATCTCAATCTCTCTCCACCACGCCTCTAGCTCTCGGCTTCTGCCTTCTTACTGGCCACCTTGGATGATGAAGACTTGGTGGGAATGCTGGGCCTTCTCAGGCCCTTGAGGGCCTCTGCGTTCCTGGCTAGTGGTACAGGCTCCATCTTGGATGCAACACCCTCAGGAGAAGCAGGGGCCTTGGCTTTTGGCCCCTCCCTGGCCCCCTGGGCAGCAGCCTCTTTAGGGACCTTGTTCTCCACCTTCTTTTTGACTGGGGAAATAGCACCATTCTCACCCTTGGCTTCCCCACGTGGCCCTGTATGGCATGCTATGCCTCCTGTTTCTAAGGCTCTGTAAGTATAAAAACCTTCTTCCCGGTCTTCCCTGGTGGCGCAGTGGTTGGGAGTCCGCCTGCCGATGCAGGGGACACGGGTTCAAGCCCTGGTCCGGGAGGATCCCACATGCCGCGGAGCAACTGAGCCCGTGACCCATGACTACTGAGCCTGCGCTCTAGAGCCTGCGAGCCATGACTACTGAAGCCCACGCGCCTAGAGCCTGTGCTCCGCAACAAGAGAAGCCACCACAATGAGAAGCCCGCGCACCGCAACTAGAGAAAGCCCGCGTGCAGCAACGAAGACCCAACAGAGCCAAAAATAATAAATAAAAATAAATTTATTTAAAAAAAAAAAAACCTTCTTCCTTTATGGCAGTCTTTTCTGTGTCTGCCTGTCTTACCATACTTGATTCAGACAAATCCCAGGTGCCTGTAAAACAATGTGTGCCTCGATTTACCCCGCTGAAAGACCAGTGTACAATTCTTCAGCAGGACACATTGATAAAATGTTTTGGAAAGAGAAAGATGCAAGAGGGAGAGGACTCAATAAAATGATGTACATTCATTCATTCATATTTATAACATTTGCTTTACTGAAATGTTGATTCAGTCTGGCTGAGAATTTGTGTTTTAGATGTGATGCATAATTAGTTATTAATAAAGGAATATTATTGAACCCTTAGAATAAGTACATAATCTTTTAGGTGCTTACTGGTTTTTTTTTTGTCTGAATATTTGTTCTGTTACTTCATATTTATGTAGCACTTATAAGCTGCATGTCATACTTTTACACAGGTAAGTTATATGCTTAATAAGAAATAAAATATCTGTCCCTGGGAGCCAGTAGTTAAGAAAACTATGTTATTTGAAATTAATGTAATATATTAGGTGGTTATAACTGAGATGGTCTTTCATTTAAACGGGTGGAAATCCTCTTCTTGAGGACCACAATGGAGTGTGTTAGAATCCTGAGTGAGTCATTGCCACACATGGTGCTGGAGGCCTGATCCACTGCCTTCCTTCTTAATCCCAATTGCTGCTGCCAATGCAATCATGCATTGATAACAGCAGTTTGTTAGCTGAAGTTGAGGAATAAATCACTCCTGGGGCCCCTTAAGTTCAAGTGTATATATAGTTCAAGCAAACCCAAAATATAAAAATCTGTATTTACACAACAGATAGATTAAGGATAATAATTCACTTTCCAAAGGATTTACTGCTGCAGGTTCTTTGAAAATGAACTAACCCTATATATTTAACATGTGATTTGATTTTCAAAATATCCCTTCTATAGGCAATTTTGGAGGAAGTATCTATCGTGTAAATGAATGTAGTCAGGGGTGATAGTACTTATAGGCTAGCCATGGAATGTGGCAGTTTGTTTTTTAGTTCCTTTGTGAGTTTATCTCCATGCTCTGTCAACTTCAAAGTTGAGACATTCTTTAGAAAGTGTCGTGGTGTAC
This sequence comes from Kogia breviceps, assembly GCF_026419965.1. Taxonomy (NCBI): domain Eukaryota; kingdom Metazoa; phylum Chordata; class Mammalia; order Artiodactyla; family Physeteridae; genus Kogia; species Kogia breviceps. The sequence goes on from NC_081318.1 coordinate 50,259,584, forward strand.
AGAGATGGAGGCGTGAATGCAAACTATTGAAAGGTTAATTGAATATATAAAGTTCTAGCATTCCTTAATGTAATGTGAATGCTAACAGTTATTGCAAAGGTCTAAATAACTCTGCCTTCAGTAGAGCAGTTTATAATTGAGCACATTATATGCATTATCTTATTTGCTCTTCATAGCAATGCTATGGGGTAGAAGGCAGGGTGATGTTTTCATCTCCATTTCACTGATCAGAGTCCAAAATCAGATGGATCAGAAGAGGTGGAGCTGGGTGGTGAACACAAATGTTCTTTTCCTAGTCTATGGCATGTTGCATTACCCCAGGAGGACCCCCTCTAACTGTGGTTGGTTTTAGAGTGAGCCAGTGGCCCCTGATTTATCATTTTAACTCCTTGATTTCATACATTCTCATCATCTCTGCAAGAAAACCAGTCCTCCTTACTGCTTCATTGGTGTGTCTTAATCAGCTCTGCAATGCAGATTTAGTGATTTCTGGATTGCATTTGTGACTGTAGTTATTGATAGTGGAAAATATTTACTCCTGAAGCCCTACGGGAAAGTAACATGAGTTGTACTGCTTTCTTGCCAAATACTCATTAGCTTCTTCAAAGTAAGGAGAAATGTTGAGAGATCCCTTTATTTATTTGTGGTGATGAATGTTTATATAAAATGAGAATTTGAAAACTACTTGGATAATAATCCAAATTTTTAGAGAAATTATATTAATAGTGTTCTCTTTAGTAGTACATGGCAAATACTTTCATGAGAATGGAAAATTCAATGCAAGCATTATAAAATAATTCTGCTGCAATAAAACTTATTTTCAAAAGAAAGATTTTTTAAAAGTCAGATACAGTTATTGTCCAATAAATGCACAAGTTAGGATAGGCACCTTGGGAAGGTCAACCTTGCCTAGAGTAAGATCTTTGGGAAGAACCATCTTTACATCCTCAACTCAGAAGGAAATTCTCCTCAGAGTAATGAACAGGTACTGAATTCAAATCAATTTGACTCAAGTACAGATAACAGCAATTACCCATTGGTAGCAAGAACCTTCTGGCGTTTCTCTTTTTAGACAAGAAATGGTCCCCTGGGACCCAGCAGTTGAATGCTGACGACAGAAGGAGCATCATGTCCTACTTGACTGCAGAGGGAAAAGTTGTTGATATCATGATGATTCTCAGAACAAGAACTTCTCTGACCCCATCAGAAGTTTTCAAGATGAACAACTACGTGTCATACGTGACCTTCCTACTGACTAAATTTTGTTGAGCTTTATGCATAAAACAGCCTTGGAATTTGTGGCCAATATCCCTTTGATTTCTATTTTTTGACTTTGTAAACATTCTTATTTTTTTGAACAATTTCTTGACTTCTTGACCAAATATACTCTAAATGTAAAATGAGACAATAAAGTAGTACCTATTCTGTAATTAATTAGCATAATGCAGTGGCAATACAATGTGGTAGAAAGGCCATAGGTGTTCAAATCCTCACTTTGCTTCTTTCTAACCTTGTGATCTTGGATAGATTATATAGATATTTATGTCACATTTTCCTCATCTTAAACAGGAATAAAGATACCCGATTTGCTGGATTGTTGTGAATAGTACATGTGGCAAATATGTGTGGTGTTAATGTCAACCTGGCACATAGAAGGTACTCAAAATGTAAGTCTGTAAAAGCTAGAAGTAAGCTTCAGCATGAGAAGATTCAGTCTTGATCTATCTACATATTCTAGCTTTAAACCGTAAACTCCTGAGAGCTGACAATGAGAAAGCTTTTGTTTGCTGTATATTCGACATGGTTTAGCCAAATCATGCAAAAAAGCTGTTCCCTCAGACAGGGATGTGAAACTTGTTTTATCTAATGTGCCCTCCCGATCCACTGGTATACCTGCCTGGGAACTGTGAAAAGGGTACTGAGACCTTGTGTGGCCTCAGAGGGAGAGTGCTATCATTGATTAGTCATGCCTGCTGTGGAGTTGGGAGTAGGGAGTGGTGGCATGTGTGCAGGCATTTTCTGTGCCTGGACCAAGATGCTTTTCCTCGTGTCTTTGCCCAACACCAGAGAGATGAATACCTAGTTCTACTACTGCTGAACTGCATGCAAGATGCCCAGAGGTAACCCTTCATTATATTGGAAAGGCAGAGAGCAGGAATCCTGTCTCACTGGCTTCATGCCTCCACACTCCATGCCATCCACCTAGTGATTCAGCCACATTGAAATGTCTCCCATTTCCCAGGATGGACCCTGCCCTTTTACAGCTAAATGCCTTGGCACCTGCTGTCTCTACTTTTAAGAATGCTTTTCCCCATCTTTTGCAACTTGGCAAATTCTACGTATCCTTCAAGATCTAGCTCAAGTGTAGCTTCTTGTAAGGAAACCTGATAGATTCAATCCCTGATTTTCCTTGTATCCTGATGCCCAGCTCATAACTGTCGCTCAATAAATGTTGACTGAACAAGGTACACGGATATAAAGAGGAAGGTGTTGATGTGTTAGAGGTCAGGAATTTTCCTGAGAAAATAATCCAGGTTTGGGGACTATATTGTTTCTGTCCGGAGTTTGTATAAACATCTTGTTTGGGCCCCTCCATATTTTAAAGGGGTACTAGCTCTGATTAAGGGTCAAGACAAAAAACAAAGCAAAGTAAATATTTGAAATGGACTTACTGAATTACGATGATTGAGTCTTACAGGAACTAAGACATGATTTGAAGCTTTAAAAAATTGTGATAAAATACACCTAACATAAAATTTACTATCTTAGCTATTTTAAGTATACAGTTCAGTGGCATTTACATAGTTGCACAACTATCACCTCTATTCATCTCCAGAAATCTTTTTCTCTTGCAAAACTGAAACTCTGTATCCATTAAACAGTAACTCTCCATCCCCCTACCTCTAGCCCCTGGCAACCAACATTCTACTTTCTGTCTATAGAATTTCATTACTCTAATAACTCAGATAAGTGGAATCTTATGTCTCCTTGTGATTGGCTTATTTTGCTTAACATAATGTCCTCAAGGTTCATCAATATTGTAGCAGGCATCCAAGTTTCCTTCCTTTTTAAAGCTGAATAATATTCCATTATATGTGTATTTCATATTTTATTTATCTATTCATCTGTCCATGGACACTTGGACTGCTTCTGCTCCTTGGCTATTGTGTATAATGCTTCTCTGAACATGGGTGTAAAAATATCTCTTCAATATCCAGTTTTCCCAACACCATTTGTAGAAAAGAATGCCCTTTCTCCATTGAACTGTCTTGGTATCCTTGTTGAAAATCATTTGGCCATAAATGTTAGAGTTTATCTCTGGGTTCTCTGTTTTATTCTGTTGACCTATATGTCTGTATGCAAGTACCACAATTTTTTGAGTACTGTCGCTTTGCAGTAAGTTTTGAAGTCAAGAATTTTTTTTAAAGATTGTTTTGACTATTCAGGGTCCCTTGAAATTCCATATGAATTTTAGGATGGATTTTTCTATTTCTATTGGAATTTTGATAGGGATTGCACTGAATCTGTAGCTATCTTTGGATACTACTGAATCTTAACAATATTAGGTTTTCCAGTCCATGAACATAGTTTGTCTTTCCATTTATCGGTGTCTTCTTTAAATCCTTTCAGTAATGTTTTGTAGTTTTCAGTATACAAGTCTTTTACCTCCTTAAGTTTATTCCTAAGTATTTTATTGTTTTTGATGCCATTGTAAATGGAATTTTTTAAAAATTTCCTTTTCCAGTTGTTTACTGTAGGCATTTAGAAACAACTGGTTTTTTGAATGTTGATTTTGTATCCTAAAATTTTTTGGAACTTATTTATTAGTTAAAATAGGTTTCTGGTCCCAAACTTTTCTTTGTTGGTTGTTTTTTTGATTACAGTTTCAATTTCCTTGGTAATTATAGATCTGTTCAGATTTTCTATTTCTTCATGATTCAGTCTTGGTAGCTTTTTTGTTTCTAGGAATTCATCCATTTCATCTAGGTTATCTAATTTGTTGGCCTACAAATGTTTAAAGTACTCTCTTATAAGCTTTTTTATTTCTAGAGAATCAGTTGTACTGTCTCTTGTTTCATTTCTGGTTTTGGTTGAGTCATCTCTCTTATTAGTCACTTTGGCTAAAGTTTTGTCAATTTTGTTGAATTTTCGAAGAACAAACTTGATTTAGTTGATTTTTCTATTTTTTTTCTATTCTTTATTTTGTTCATCTCTACTCTTTATTATTTTCTTCCTTCTGCTAGCTTAAGTTTAGTTTATTCTTTTATAGTTCTTTCTGGTATAAATTTAGGTTGTTTAGATCTTTCTTCCTTTTAATGTAAGTGTTTTGTACATGTTTAAATAGCACTATTGACATGTATTTATTCTGGTAATTTTGCAGGAAAAAGTAGTGAGCTGTTGGCATCATTTCACCCCAGGTGTGATACCATCATTAAACACTTTCCCACTACTTGTATTTCAGTTTCAGACTTCCATGTAACTTTTGCATCTAAGACTTTGGAGGGACTCTTCCTGTCTATATAACCCCATCAAGTTTGCACTAATCAATTTTATTTTAGACCTAAGTAATTTTATTTTATTGTGATCATGTCTATATTTAACAATGGACTCATTTCGTTTGAAACAGCACTTAGAGGAAATGAGTCTACTTTTGCTTCTAAAATATTAAATATGAAGTGCTATCTTAACTTCGTTAAGAACAGATCAACTGCAGTAGTATTTAAACAACAGTAAAAATAGTAACTCTTCAGGGAAATAGGTGGCTTAGAGTTTTATTGGCTCTCCCAATTTATAACCTGGAGGAGAAATGTGTTTGGCTTGTATCCAATTGCTTGGAATGGCAAGTAAATCCATCACACCAAGGGCTGGAACACTCCTCTGTGGCAAGAACATGGATGGGAGGGGTATGTAGATTAGCATGTTTTTGCTACATGTAACAGAAAGGCAGACTCAAAATGACTTAAGTTTAGAGGAAATGTATCTTTTCCCATTACTAGAAGTTCAGAGGCAGGCAGGCCCTGAAGCAGCAAAACTTAGTGACATGATCGAGGACCCAAGGATACAGTCTGGATTACCTCATGGTCCTAAGATGGCTGCCAGCAACCACAGGGGTGATATGTTTTCTTATCATAGCCTGGAATACCCCCTTCTGCCCATCCCATTTTAAAACATGGGATTGAAGTCCTACCCTCTAGCCTTATACTGTCCATTATGGTAGAAGTAACCACATGTGGCTATTAAATACCTGAAATATGACTATTCCAAATTGACATTTGCTATAAGTGTAAAAAGCACACTAAATTTTGAAGACTTTGTATGAAATAAAGGAATGTAAAGTATCTCAATAATTTTTATATTGATTATGTGTTTGAATGATAATTTTTGGATATATTGGGTTACATAAATATATTTTAAAAATTAATTTCACCTGTTTCTTTTCACTTTTTAAGATGTGTCTACTAGAAAACTTAAAATTACATTTGTGGGGCTTCCCTGGTGGCACAGTGGTTGAGAGTCTGCTTGCCAATGCAGGGGACACGGGTTTGTGCCCCGGTCCAGAAAGATCCCACATGCCACAGAGCAGCTGGGCCTGTGAGCCATGGCTGCTGGGCCTGCGTATCCGGAACCTGTGCTCCACAACGGGAGAGGCCACAACAGTGAGAGGCCCGCGTACCGCAAAAAAAAAAAAAAAAAAAAATTACATTTGTGGCATGCTTTATGTTTCTACCGGACAGCACTGCTCTAGTCTTTCTTTTTGTCGGCTGTGCCACGTATCTTGTGGGATCTTAGTTCCCCGACCAGGGATCAAACCCGGGCCCTCGGCAGTGAAAGCACGGAGTTCTAACCACTGGACTGACAGGGAATTTCCTGCACTGCTCTAGTCTTATGGGACAAACTTTGGACACCATTTGGGCTGGACAGGAATGCCATGTGCTAAGTGGCTGAGGGGGTGAGTGGCCTGGGAGTGAGTGGCTATTGGGAAGAGTCAGTCACAATGTCCTGCACAAAGAGAAGAATGGGGGGCAACTGTGTGTCTCCGTGCTCATCCAGTTCTGGCAGAGATGGAAAACCACTTTTCAGTACATTGAGTGTGTTCTGGGATGTGAAACAATGCCAACCCTCCCAAATCAACTTGTCTTTTCCTTCTTTCAGGCCTGTTTTCTAGTCTACAGGAAGTCATTCCCTACTCTGGTCATAGAGAGGATAAGATGGATTAAAGAGTGACGGGAAGAGGAGGGTGGGGTGAGGGTACTGGCAGCAGAGGGTTAGCTGCACAAATAGCTAAGGTTCCATCACAGGTGAAAAGACACATTGGAAATGCCATGTTAAAACTGCTTTGCACTAAGGTTGTCATTTCCCCCTTCATGTGACGGAACATTCCAACAGACACTGCTTTTCTGCTGGCTGTGTTTGGCTGGCTTGAAAAAGCACATAGAAGGACTTGGTTAGTGGGAAGGGGGTGGTCGCTGGATTCTTTCCTGGTGCCCTGTCTGCGAGTGGGGAGAAACTGGGGCTGGTGGTGCTGCTCTAATTTCCTGTACAATCCCTGAGTTCTGATTGCTTCCCAGGGTTGCCGTCTTAATGCTTTCTATTTCTTTTCTACTCTCTTAGCCCTATATGTACTAACCATTTTTACCCACCACATTCTTTACTATGGAGTTTCTCCAAATGCTCTCTGGCTTCCTCTCCATATATAACCTAGTGTGTGTTACTCACCATCACATGTTCTCTACCATTTCTGTCTAGTCAACCGGTTTTTCAAAGTGTCATCCAGACTGCCTGCTTCAGAATCATCTGTGGAGCTTGTTTAAAATCAGCTCATCAAAGCTACTGGATTAGGATCTCTCGTGGGGCTGCGGGGGTGGAGGTGGGGGACAGGAACCTCCATTTCTAACAGACTCCCCAGGCAAATTCCATCCTTGCCAAAGTCCAAGAGCTTCAGAGACTCTTATGGAGAGAGTGGATGCAGGCAGATGCGGAAAGGATTGTTTTCCAGCGTGGATCTTTGTGAAGGTTAAGTCCTAAATTGGGGATACGGGCATCTCTGGATTTCTGTCAGGAAAGCAGGGCCAGCATCTGGTGGGCTGAGGGGCAACGGTGCCCAGTAGTGTGGCTGAGAAACTGTGCTCTCTTGGGGGCACAGCAACCGAGGCCAGGAGGCAGCTCATCTCTCTAGTGGCTCAAGGGCTCCCACGAGGATGCCACACCCTGGAGAACACAGGTGTGTTTGTTTCTGAGAAAATGTGACACTAATTGGGGATTTTCAGAAATAACTATGGAAGTAGGGGAGGATGTGAGGCCCTTCAGTTGGGCAGGTAAGTTTTCAAGGGTTTCTGGGCTCAGTAAAAATTGTAACCTGCAGTTAAGCTAGTAAGGCTGGAGCAGTTAAGTGACCATCAAAAAATTTTGCAAGGGCTTCCCTGGTGGCGCAGTGGTTGAGAGTCTGCCTGCCGATGCAGGGGACATGGGTTCGAGCCCTGGTCTGGGAAGATCCCACATGCCGCGGAGCAACTGGGCCCGTGAGCCACAACTACTGAGCCTGCGCGTCTGGAGCCTGTGCTCCGCAACAAGAGAGGCCGTGACAGTGAGAGGCCTGCGCACTGCGATGAAGAGTGGCCCCCACTCGCCGCAACTAGAGAAAGCCCTCGCATAGAAACGAAGACCCAACGCCGCCAAAATTAAAATAATTTTAAAAAAATAATTTGCAAAATAGCAGGAAAGCATCACTCATAATGCGTCTCCCCCAGTACTTCTGTGGCTTCAATCTACACATTTGGAGCCACATCTGTCTGGTAGATGTGGGTAGAAACATTCATGCCTGTTTTCCCAGCTCTGCTCAGATCTCTGTGCCCCGCTTTCCACTATACATTAGAGGACTCAACCTTTTCCCTTGAAGGGAGGGCCAGAGCTCCCCAAAGCTGGCAGAGACATTGGAGTTGCCCCCAGAAGGGAGTATCCTGGCATTCCCTGCTTCCAGGAGAGGCTGGAGAAGCAGCAGGCATCGGAGTCAACTGCCTGTCCTGGGACCAACATAGGCCTCACCTCTGTACTTCTCTGCTGCAGCTTTTGGGGAGAGACCCAGAAGAACTGGGAGCCATAGGCCACGCTGTGAAACTTTCACCATTCCCAGAGAGCCTAAGAGCTGAGTCTGCTCCTTGGGGTGGAGGTGAGCAAAGACAGCAGCAGCCTGGCAACTTCCCTTCCATGTGTGCAAAGGAACCTCCTCTTTGTCAGCAGGAGGATTCGGCCTCTATTCTTCAGGCTTCTCCCTTGTAACTCCTCCCCCCAAGAAGCCTTTGAAATTGCCACAGTACCATCCAGTAAACTGAAGTTTCAGAGCTTCGGACTTCCAAAAAGTGGAGGCTCCTGGAAAACCAAGTCCACAGATGGGGATGCCTATGTGTGAAGGGAAGGCTGTTTTGGGGTAGGAAGCACCATGAGATTTGGAATTCTGGGTGGCCCAGTGCAGGTCATTCCCTATTGAAAAAACATTTCTGTCCAGTTTAGTCAACTGTCTTTGGATACATATATTTTGGCCTTTGACAACATGAATTGTTAGATATACTCCTGCCTATTCTCTATTGATCTTACCTGTGAATAACACTTTTTATTATATTAAAATTCAATTGCTAGAGAACACGTTGGTATCCTCTAGATATAAAATGCAGGAGCTGCTTCTGTTTGGGTGTTTAAGGCAGTTGGAGTCACCATTATATGCAGGCGACGTCCGATGGAACGTATGGGATTTATTCTGCCACTGGAATGTCTAGGAGTTATTACTTTTCCCACAGAGCACGTTTATTTCTTTTTGACAGTATTTGACGTTATGGACTCTATTTCTGTCTGTAGAAAGGAAACAGTATACAATAAAATCTTGTGACATTAGACTAGGTAAAACCAAAGGCACTGATTTCTTTTAGATGAGAACACCCATTTCAATAACTGAAGGAACTGAGAATGTTTAACATTCTGAGAACATGCTAAGCTGAATTTAAATGAAAGATGATCCTCGCTTCTTTCGTTCTTACTTTAAAAATCAACTACATAATTAAATGGATACAGATACTTCTCTTGTGGGGAGGAAAACAGCAGTCAAGATTTTTTGCATTCATGCCAACAGGGCAGGAGTTTTCCTAACCCTTTGGCAAAATAGAGAATCAATACCAATCAGAAAAAATGCTAACAAAAGGCAAAAATCTCATGGGAGCCTCAGGTGATAAAAGATTTAAAATGTGAATAAAACATCATAGGTCAGCATTAAAATAGACAATACATTTCTCTGCCCAGGCAAAGTATCCAGCCGATAGCTAGTGGTGTCAAATGGACCTAACCACACTGAAGAGGCCAAAGAGAAAGCCCTAGAACATCCACTTCACTTCCCCCTCATTTCCATGCAGAAAGATGTCCCTTTTCAGGGGGAGATAGTTACTCCAAAAGCAGCATTTGGGGTCAGATGTTTTTTCCCCCCAAGGTAAAAATCTCTGGAAATATAAACCTTGCCCATGCATAATTTCTAAGATTTGAGAGCAAAGAAACCAGACTTGTTTTCAAAATGAAAAGATGATTACCTATTGGTTAGTTTTGCAAATAAATAGGATGCTTTAAAACACTTACTGGGGAAATGATGAAGTAAAAAATGGTCCATTATAGACAGGCTGAATTCTGACTAAAAGGAAATTGAAGGCATCTCCAATTGGAGGGGTTTTATTGACTCGGTGGAGAGGAACTCTCAGTTGTTGGTAATTATTCAGGATCATCCGTTCTTACTGAGTGGCCTCTCATCATGGGAATTTCCATATTTCAAAGTCAAATCCTTAAAAAAACAAAACAAAACAGAAAACACTGTTTTGGCATCTAGCCATTATCAAGGGAATGCATTTGGCAAGTATAAATCAACTCTATTACTTTTTGCCAAATCACAGAGAGTGCATCTGTATCTTCACCATTTGAAAGAATGCAGTCAACTTCCAATCAGAGGCAGCCTATCAGGGGTGGCCCAGGTGACCTGGTCTCACGTCCCTCAAAGTCACTGGCCTAACTGCATCCATGCCTAAAGGTCTCAGCTCCACGATAAGACTGGCCATGACAAATTAAATATCTATTCTAGTAACTAAAATCTAAGCTAGAAACTTGCACACAGATTCATAGTACTTCAGAATTTAGAATGTTTTCAAAGTGGTTTGTAGAACCCAGTTTACATCCTTGTGTTAAAATGAACTACAGAGTTTATCACAGAGGCATAATAAAAACATCTAGTTCCTACTCCTGTTTCTCAACTAGCCATGTGGCTTTTCTTAATCTCTTGAAGTTCATGTAATAATGGCTAACACTCACTGAGCACACACAAATATGCTAGGCACTATGCTAAACCCTTTATTTACACTGGTTTTTGCATTCAATTCTCAGAGCATCCCTAAGAGGTACAAGATGTTATTATAGCCACTTTAGAGATGTAGAGACCGAGGGTTGGTGAACTTGGCCAAGGCCACCCAGCTCTACCACTAAAATGAAGCCAAGGCATTTTGATTGGAGTGTGGGCTTTTAACAGGAGCTTCATGCTGCTTCCCTGAGTTCAGACAGTGTGGACTGTGTCAATATTCACATGCATCTCACCTCATCATTCAGCTAATATCCCTGTTCTGGAACTGCCAATATTTTCAGTCCTGATGAAGCTTGTCCAATTTTCTTTGTTTTAGTTTCACCCATTTATTTCCTGTTTCCAGAATTGTCTTACATGATATGTAGTTATCTAGAAACGCTTGTTTTCCCAGTGTTAAATGAAACTAATGTTGTTGTTTGATTTATTGTTCTTGCTGTTCTAGCTGGCCCAGCTTCAGTAATACAGTTTTTACTTCAATTTAGAGGCAGCCTGCAGAGGAAATAACTCTACATCTCATGTATATATTGACGTGTGAGATCTACAAATTGTAAGGGTGGCATCTGGTAATGCAGTATCTGTACTGCCCCCTTTTTTATTGGCTGTGTCACGTGGCTTGTGGGATCTCAGTTCCCCAACCAGGGATTGAACCCAGGCCAGCAGGGAAAACCTGGGATCCTAACCAGTAGGCCACCAGGGAACTCCCAGTACTGCTGTTTTCTTAATTCTTTCTAAAATGGTGACACAAACCATTATCACCTGGCTTGATATTTTCCTGGAGCAATCCAGTATTTGTAGAAAGATCTACAATGCAGGGTTTCTTTCTTTTTAAAAAATTATGGCTATTCTTCCTTCAGATGAAGTTGTTGTATAGCTGGTCTCCAATTGGGAACATTCTAATTAGGAAATATAAGAAGAACTTAATGGTGCAAAATATATCTGTGAATAATGAAGTAAAAATAGTAATGTTTCAAGTTTCAAGTTCATTATAGCAATAGTTATAATAGTTGAAAATTGAGAATAATGTAAATTCTAAATTTACATTAGATTTAGTGCCTAAATAAGTGATCAGTTAAATAAACTGTCATCCATATTTTAGAATATCATGCTGTCCCAAAAAACCACATTTTAGAACATATTTTAAAGGTATATGAGAAATGTTTATGATAGATTATTAAGTGACAAAAGCAAATGATAAAGTCATATGAGTTATTCCTTAATCCAAGAATTATTTAGGTGTCTATTTTTTCCTTTCCAAAAACAGGTCTTTTATTTTTGTTCTCATGTTTATTATTGGTTTATAATTTTTACATTATTGTGGACAGACAACACTGTCTCTATGATATCAGTTCTTTGGAATTTGTTGAAATTTTCTTCTGATTTGGTACAGGCCTTAAGGGCAGCCAATTTTTATACTGCTTTATTGGCTGGATTTTCATTTCACATGATAACTCAAAATTAACTTCTATACACAAGACTGGGCTTGGCACCCTTATCTTTCTGGTATTAATATTTGTACCTGGTATTAATACCTGGTACTGGTATTAATATTTGTGCTAGATTTTTGTCTGGATTTTGGAACATAAAGACACATCTTTGGCCAATTTTGGTATGCAATTCAGAGCCTACGGGATTCATCATTTTCTTTTCTCAGTTTGATATTTTATAATTGAAATATTAATCAACAAAATGATGATCAATTTATTGGATGACCTTGGCTATAGATCAGGATTTCTTAACTTCAATACCACTGACATTTTGAGAATGTCCAGCAGCATCCTTGGCCCCTACCATCTAGATGCCAGCAGCAAGACCCCCTTCTCCAGCTGTGACAATTTAAAATATCCCCTAAGGGGCAAAATCACCCCCAGTTGAGAACCACTACTGTAGAGAAATGGCAGTTCCCTTTTAAAACTAGTGACTAAGTGTGAGTTTCACTGAGTCAATAAGCACATTTATCGAGTCTTTAATGTGTACAAGGCACGGTGCTTTTACAGAAGCAGTTTTATTTAGGCATGGAGAAAGGAAGCTATGGTCTGCCTTATTCTCATGAAGCCATCTGTGGGGCACAAGGACATTGTAACACCAGGCTTCACTCCGTACAAAGAAGGCGATAATTCTGTCCTCTTAGAGCCCTTGGGAGAACCTGTGCACAAGGGCCAAAGCCTGCTGGGACATACTGTCAATCAACAAATTGCAGCTTTTACTATTATTATTATTCAGGCTGACTTCATGCAGATAGACCAGGGCCATCAACCAGCTTGACTAGTCTGCCCCTTCAGCTGATGATACACGCCACACCCACACGTCTTTCCAAATTGTTTTTACCAAAATAACCTCAGCATCCATGAGCAAACAAAACAAACAAGCAAACAAATGCGTTAAAAAAAAAAATCATGTGAAGCAGCGAAGTGTTTGGCCAATAGTTAAAAGTTAACGCTTCAGGGCTTCCCTGGTGGCACAGTGGTTGAGACTCCGCCTGCTGATGCAGGGGACACGGGTTCATGCCCTGGTCCGGGAAGATCCCACATGCCGCGGAGCGGCTGGGCCTGTGAGCCATGGCCGCTGAGCCTGCGCGTCCAGAGCCTGTGCTCCGCAGTGGGAGAGGCCACGGCAGTGAGAGGCCTGCGTACCGCAAAAAAAAAAAAAAAAAAAAAAAAAAAAAGTTCATGCTTCGAAGTCCCTCTGTGCGTCGGAAGAACCGTGGTCTCTGCATCCGCTTATGACCCACGTGCCCTGTTTATGTCTTGGGTGGCGCATAGATTCAACTGCTGGAGGAATGAATGGTTGTTCGGAGGTTTCTTTAGCCTGGTTCATTATCTGTTTTAAACTGTCAGGGCTCCATCTGAGCGGGCCAACAGGAAGCCTGCTTTTGATTTAACGGTGCTCTAAACAAGCTCCTTCTATGGCTTTCCAAGAATTAATTACAGAGCTTAGTAAAGGCGCCAGCCACAAAGTCCCGCGGATGCCTTTATGAGCAATTACAGCAGCCGCATTGATGCCAGCAGAATAAGAATTTCCTTGGAGGACTGCTTGGAAAGAGAGGACTGGCTTGTGGAAATAGAGACACATGGTGTTCCCATCTATAGCTTACAGGGGAATTTAAATTCACAAAGCGAGAAGAGATTGGTTCACTGGCACACAACCTTTGGGTTATTGGACACTTGTAGACCTAGGCTTGTGTAATTTAACCAAAAAAAAGAGATATCATTTTGATATGTAGCAACTGGAGCACTATAGAGGGAAGGAAGCACCCAAGTGCTCACCAGGGAAGGGTTCAAAGCCAAAGAACGCTGGGATCTAATTGCATCGCCCTGCAGCGTGGAATCCTTGACCGCTCGGCTTACAGCTCTTCGGATAAAGCAAATCCATACAGTGGCTCTTAACCAACTGCAGCAATCGAGTGGGTCCTAAGAGCACATTTACTTTAGGAGGGTAAACTGAATATTGCTGAATTCCTTGCCCAAAAGTTTCCGTTGTTTGTGTCGGCAGCCTGGGATGGCAGGATGCAGAGGTGAAACCAGTGGAAAGACGATTGAGAGAAGGTTGTTCCTTTGCTGAGCAAATAATTGTACGAGGCGTCCAGGGGCAGGTGCCAGCTATCTCTTACAGGGCAGGCTCACTTCTCCAGTGTTGGTGGATGGAGCTGAAATGGCTTTCCATAGCTACTTAGTGAACGAATGAAGTGATGAATGACTCTACACTGGTCACTCCACAATCCAGCCACTTTCACCATTTGGAGGCGATTAGGATAGTGGGAGGGCCTTGGCCTCCTATTTACATTGGTAACAATGGTAGATTTTAGAAGGGCAGACGTTTTAACATAAATATCCACCTGTGTGATAGTTACATGGGCTTTAACTAGGTGTCCCACTCACCAAGGACCTGTGTGTCCCCTCTCTCCTCGTGTCTGGGGCTGTTGGATGCTGGGCCAAACTGTGCAGATGTGAACCTTAGTCTCCCAGTAATTGAAGAGTGTGGCCTCTGGGACTCTACTGCACTGTCTGGTTTTGCCTGGTGCCAGTGTTTTCATGTACACAAGAAATTCCACGCTTGCTTCTTGCCCTCACATTTGTGAGTTTTCTGTAGAGGCCTGGGTCCCCTGGCCAAAATCTGTTACCATAACTGAGAAAAATAAAATTAAAAATTAAATGTGCTCCCACGACTTTGTTTTTCTTTGTGGGGCTGTTCAGAAAAATAAATCATTGTCAAACAATCCTTTTGCTCTTAATCATTTCTCCCTGTTCTTACAAGTTTGGAGAAATGAAATTCTCCAAAGAATGGTAAAGCAGCCTTTACCAGACAGCATAAGCCCCTTAGTGATCTCGTCCAGTCTTGAGGTTTTGGTAGAATGTAACAGCCAAATTCACATCTCCAGCCCAGACTTTCCTCCTAAGACAGGCTCATGCCTCTAACACAACCACACCCAACTCCTGATTTCACTGCTGCAAACGTGTGCCACCTGGTCTTCCCCAGGAGATGACAAGTTCAGCCTTCCAGCTGCTCAGGTTAAAACCTTTGTCATCCGTTAAAAAAGAATGAAATATTGCCATTTGCAGCAACATGGATGGGCCTAGAGATTATCATACTGAGTGAAGTAAGTCAGACAGAGAAAGCTGAATATCTTTTATATATATATTACTCCCATGTGATCTAAAAAAATAATACAAATGAATCTATATATAAAATAGAAACAGACTCACAGATGTAGAAAACAAACTTATGGTTACCAAAGGGGAAACCAGGATAAATTAGGAGTCTGGGATTAACAGATACACAGTACTATATATAAAATAAACAACAAGGATTTACTGTATAGCACAGGGAACTATAGTGGATATCTTGTGATAACCTATAATGGAAAAGAATCTGAAAAATAATATATATATATATATATATATAAAATTGAATCACTTTGATGTACACCTGAAACTAACACAACATTTTAAATCAACTACACTTCAATAAAAAACAAACCAAAAAAACACTTTGGCATCATGCCGGACTCTTTTCTTTTGCTCACCTCCCCTACACCACACCGTCTAATCTGCTAGGAAAATCTGTGACTCCTTCAAAAATGTATCCAGATTCCAACCATTTCTCCCACCTCCTCCGCTACCACCCAAGTCTAGGCCACCTTTGTCTCTCACCTGGATTACTTCAGTTAGTGAAGATTCTGGACCCAGTTCCAACGTGTGTGTGGGGTGAGGTGGGGTGAGTTTCTCCACATATGCAACAAGAACTCCGCTTTGTCAGCTGGGTGTCCTACAATTCATTCCAATTCTGACACTGCCTACCCAGAGATAGCATCAGATTCCACAGGTTATGGGCTCAGTCCTACAAGACCGTCCCCCTCCCCCTTCAGAGGCCAGTCTCAAGTTCTGGTTGTCACCTGTGCTTCTGACCGACCTAAAGATAGGAGCTTCCAACGAGGCCCTCCTTGGGTTTGATTAATTTGTAAGAGCAGCCCATAAACCTCAGAGAAATGTTTTACTTACTAGGTACTGGCTTACTCTAAGAGGATATGACTCAAGCACAGACGGATGGAAGAGATGCTTAGGGCAAAGGTATAAAGAAAGCACAGGGATCTTCCATATCCTCTCTGGGTGCACCAGTCTCCCCGAATCTGCAAGTGTGTACCAATCCAGAAGCAATCTGAACCCTGTCCTTTTGGGCATTTATGGAAGCTTCATAGTGAAGTCATGTAGTATAGGCATGATTGATTAAATCATTGGCCATTGGTGATTGATTCAACCTCCAGTTCCTTTCCCCTCCTGGGAGGTCTGGGGCGGGGAGAGGGGGTTGGAACTTCCAAAAGTTCCAACCCTCTAATCACCTGGTTGGGTCCTCTGGTGACCAGCCCCCATCCTTATGTGACCCAGGGACTTGCCAAAAGACACCTGTACTGCTCTCCTCACTTAAGAAATTCCAAGGGTTTTAGGAACTCTGTGCCAGGAAGAGGTCGAAAAACAAATATATATTTCTTATTATAAATCACAAGATCACAATGAGATATTTAGTGTCTCCTAACCAGTCTCCTTGCCTCTACCCTTGCCCCTGAAGTTTTTCTCAACACAGCAGCCAGAGCGGTCCTTTTAAAACCTGAGTCTCATCATATCACTCCTCATCCCACAATCCCTAGGGATGCCCCATCTCACTTAGAGTAAAGCCAGGTCCTTCCAGTGGACCACGAGGCCATGCATGATAGCAACCCTCACCGCCTTATCTCTCTGAGATCTTTCCTCCTCTCTCCCTCTTGCTCATTCTGCTTCAGCAACACAGGCCTGCTTAACGCTCCTAGCTATCTCCTTGCACTGACTGTTGACCTTGCTGGAATGTTGTTTCCCCAGAAATCCACAAGGCTAACTGACTCACTTTCAATCAAACTCAAATATTCTCCAAGAGGCCTGCTCTGGCCATGCTCTTTAAAACTGCAGTCTGCCCCACTGCCCCTCCGAATTCCAAACTCCTCTTATCCTTTGATATTTTTGTTTTCTCTAACCCACATCACCTTCTAATATAATATATAATTTCCTTATTCATTGTGGTACTTGTTCATTGCCTGTTTCTCCAAATTAAGATGTAATCTCTGTGAGGACAGATATTTCTGACTTTTTTGTTTAGCGGTGCATTCCAACTGCCTAGAAGTTTCCTTGTAAAAATATCTGTACAAGGAAACGCCTTCCTTCACCGTATGTAAAAATGTACCAGATACTATAGAAATAGGTAAAGGATTCAAGTATTGAAAGGGTACTATTATAGAAATCAACAGTTTGAATCAACTTCACTTTTTTTTCTCTTCACCCATGGTGTATGATGAAAGAGTCAAATTCATCAAATTTTAGATTCATCAGGCTGAACACTGCTCATGTAGTCAGGGACCAATCAGCCCAGTCTGGCACAGTATTCTGACCATGACCTTGAGCTCTGCACTTGGTAGGTGCTCCAAATTGTGAGTTGAATGAACAATGAATGAATTTAGGGCTTGGCCTTTCCATCCACACAAAGTTATATGATGGACTGCTATTCTAGATCACTGAAACAATTTAAACCATTTACCTATTTTTTTTTACTAAGAGGTAAATTCACTAATGTGAGTTATTTTTTAAAATGAGGGGTTGGGTGGGGGGGCTTCCCTGGTGGCGCAGTGGTTGAGAGTCGGCCTGCCGATGCAGGGAACATGGGTTCGTGCCCCGGTCCGGGAGGATCCCACGTGCCCGTGAGCCATGGCCGCTAAGCCTGCGCGTCCGGAGCCTGTGCTCCGCAACGGGAGAGGCCACAACAGTGAGAGGCCCGTGTACCGCTAAAAAAAAAAGAGAGGAGGGGTGGGGTAGGGTAGGGGGATGTTATGGTGGAAGAGGTAGACTTCGGAGTTCGAAATCCTGGATACAGGTTCCGGTCCCAACACACCGTGTTTGGGTTTTACTTATTCAAAGTACTACATAACATTGTGAATGCCATTTCACTTGTCTGAGTATCTCGTTCCTTTTCTAAAAAGTGTGGAACATGGCTGGAAAATCTGGAGAGTTGTTTCCAGCTCTAAACATTCTTTCTTTCTAAGAAAAAGAAGCAGCAGTAACTTTTGTTCACTTCCCTTTCCTTCCTTCTTCCATCCTTCCCGTTCCCTTCCTCACCAGCTAAAGGATGAGGCTATTAAAAAAGACATATTAGTGCTGGATTCGCTGGACCAGGTTTGAACCCAGGATCCCCTTCCTACCAGCTGAATGACTTGGGGGAAATTATTTAACTTTGCTGAGCGTCTTTTCCTCACCTGGAAAATGGGACGAATACCTCCTGCCTTACTGGATTGTATCGTATGTATTATAGGAGATGATGTTCACTGCACTGTACAAAGTCTGGCACAAAGGAAGCATTGGGTAAATGGTAGCTGTGTGAGGGGGTGCGTGGGAAGGACAGAGGGCACATCTGGCATGTGAGAAGTGGAATAACTCAGAGGTGGGAGCCTCTCGTGAATAGAGTTTGAGGGGTTTGCAAACTGACCTGAAGGGCGGAGTTTCTCAAACACATTTATTTTATGACACACATAGAAAATGACAGAAGAGTCCTATAACTACATTTTGTACAAAAAAAAAAATTGCCACTGCCTTTTCCCTTCTTATGTCATAATTATGGAGAAGAATGTGGCCTCTCCATGGTGGATGGATATATTTGACTGAAGGCTCCCTTTCCCGCCCTAGAGAACACAATGCCCATCTGCATTGGAAAGTGAATACATGCCCCTTGAGACTCTGACCTGAGCTCGGTAATATAAGGCTATGATTTTCTATGGCAAAGTAAGTTATTAAAAAAAAAAAAGAAAGAAAGAAAGGAAGAAAGAAAAACGAAAAGAAGCCCAACTGAGTGTTTTTCCTCTAAAGCAGAATTCATGAGCAAAACTGATGGCCTGAAGGCTGTATCATTCATGTCCCCTCTTTTTATATAGGCCATAATTAGCTTCTGTTGGATCCGAATCCTGATGTGTCTAATTAGATTTAATTTTTGGAGATGAAGGAAAAATGATTAAATTATCCAGACTCCAGAAAAACAAAAGATCTTTATTTCAGCCATCCACCAGGCCTTGACATCTAGAGTATTGCATGCTATAATTCAAATGAAAATATTTCACCTAAAAGTATAGTGTCCCTTTCCATGATATCATTAAGGGAAATCATTAAGCATTTATGCAGCACTTTGTGCCAGAAAAGTGCCTTACAGTTATTTTTATTGCTCACCAAATCCCTCTGAGGAAGGTCCTTCTCTATGTAAACCAAAGCAGAGAGAAGAGATTAAATTACTTAGGGTCTCACGTGTCACGGAGCGGCTGGGCCCGTGAGCCATGGTCACTGAGCCTGCGCGTCCGGAGCCTGTGCTCTGCAATGGGAGAGACCACAGCAGTGAGAGGCCCGTGTACCGAAAAAAAAAAAAAAAAAAAAAAAAAAATTACTTAGGGTCTGAGAGAGAAAAAAATGCCTGAATCAGAATGAGACCTCTGAGTGCCAAAGTCAGCTGTGTTATTTAATCCACTAAACCACTCTGTTAGAAGTTTATTCACTGTATAAAGCATTATCTGATTTGGGGTTGACTGTTTTTTCTTTAATACCTAGATCATCAATGATGTAGTCATTGATCACTCAATTTACAATCACTTCCTTCCATCATGAGCATCTCTGAAGAGCACTGACGCTATGTTCTGGAAGAGATTTAATTAAAAAGAAAAGAAAAATCAGTGTATTTTAAAAGATAGGCTTTATTATGCTCTGGCATTAAGTGAACACTGGACTCTTTGTGACTTAGCCCTTATACTAATGTTTGCCTTCCAGGTTGGAGGGCACTCCTTCATCAAGTGACTCAGGGATCCAGGCTCCCTCCATCTCAATGCCTGGTTTCCAGGGTCACTGAAGCAAGAAGTAGGCAAATGTCGGGGGACTCATTTCTGTTACTAAGTCTGGACCAAAGTGCTACACAGTCCATCACCCCTTCTGCTTGTAGTCTTTTGGTCAGAGGCAGTCACACAGCCCCTGCTAACAGCAACAGAGGTTGGAAACGTCGGGGAGCACGTGGACCATTTGCAGAGCACTAATGCCTCTTTTGCAGACTGATTTTGATTGGATTCTAATTCTCTCTTTTGAACTTTGAATTCAAAATGTTATTGATAGCATTTATTCAACTTTTGCCCGAAATCAGTGACATGACACTTCTTGTAATACTTCTTTTATGGCCTCACATTTTAAAAATTGTTATTATTTTTTAAAGGAATTCCTTTATTTTTATTATCATTATTTATTTATTTATTTAATTTTATTTTTGGCTGTGTTGGGTCTTCGTTTCTGTGCGAGAGCTTTCTCTAGTTGCGGCAAGTGGGGGCCACTCTTCATCGCGGTGCGAAGGCCTCTCACTATTGCGGCCTCTCTTGTTGCGGAGCTATGGCCTCACATTTTCTCACACTTTATCACTTTCAAAGTCCTTTCCCATGTTTCATCTCATTTGATTGCAGCAGAATTTCTGATAGTCAAGGGGACTTCTGGACTTCCTTTTCATTTTCTCAGGTTCAACAACTGTGGTACCTGGGAAGCAACGTCTACAAGCTTACGGAGGGTATATCTTGTTAGCTCAACCTCTGGAACTGGTCTATCACACAGGATTATAGTCAGAAGCAGTACTTCTTTCATGACTGGAACTAAATCTTGGTAGACTGTTACCTCGTCTTTTGTTCACTATTAGTGACATACGTGACGGGCTCAGCCTCACCCAGCTTGTGTCTTTGGAAGCTGAGACGATGGAAGGAAGGACTGGAGGGAGGTGGAGGGATGGGATGGTGCGACTGAGGCTGGAAGCCAGGGTAAATGTACACTGTTCCCCGAACAGTGTACAGGGGTTGGAAGCTGTTTACAGCCCTACCTAGTATCTCTGTTTCAGTAATTATGAAAAATGTTCTGAGGTGATTCTAAAATTAAAAGAGAACTAAAATGGAAATGAAGTGTGAAATGGCATGTACACAATTACACAAGTAATTGAAAGTTCTGGGTTGTGGAATGATTGCCTTTGGCAGTGGTGAGGGCAAACTTAGAGTTCAACTTTTGCTCCTAATATGTTTTCTAAGAACATTATTGCCAGTAGAGCAGATAGAGCCCATGGACTGGTTTCTGAAGAAGGTCAGTAATGAATTTGTTTACAGACTGACTGGTCAGTATTCTGACTTTAGCGTCTAGGTCCTCCATTAACGTTGACAATTTTGACCTAATTTTGGGAGGCGATTATATTTGGCTGGGTTGCTGAGCTCTTTCTCAGAACCTCCTCTCTGGACAGTTGCCAACAGCTCTTTTTAAACTGTGTTGTAAAGTCTGAGGAAAGTTGTCTTGGGTCATTGCCCAGGACCTAATGCCCCAATTGTAGACATACATGGTTGCAATCTTTATATTCCATTAGAGCTGCAACCAGGCATCACCAGCTTCCTTCCACACTTCTCAATAACTAGGAAGGTTTTCTGAACTCCACCCGTTGCTTGAAGGGAGGCGAAGAATTTTACTTCTCTATTATGGTAACAACACCCAACTCCTGCACAGTCCTTTTCGGTGCTTTGAAAACCAGTATTCTCTCTTGTAACTCACACAAGATTTCAAGCTTGATGTGCTGGAAAGGCTGGTACAGCTCCCTTACCTCCATTCTGTCCTTTGACTTGAATAATTTGGGTAGTTTTCTGTTTCTTGCAATCACACATTGCTTAACTAAGCCTCTGGAAATTGGAATGTATCTAGAATTGTCAATAAAACATCATCAAGTTTCATCTCTCCAAAATGTGAGTAGGATATTGTTGTCCTCAGAACATTAATATTTCTTTGGGAATCATAATGATTATACCGAAATGCACCCTTTTCTTTAGTTTTGTTTAAAAAGAAAAAAAAAGTGATGTTTAATCAGAAAGGAGATATATATTTAGCAAGGAAGGTGAAGGGTGACTCAGGAAGAATAGGGTGAGGAAAAAAATGAAAGAACGAAACTGTCCACATTAGCCTTTGCCGCTGGGCTGTGAGCTATTCTTATCCTGTCGGCGCAATTAATGAGGGAAAAATAATCCCCAGAAGAAATGTAGCAGGAGGTACTGACCTGCCCTCCATCCCCCTCATGCCAAGAGGGACAAAAGTCTAGAGAAAGTTTCCCCAGTGGAGTTACTGAGAAAGTGACTCCTTGGCCCTGGGTAAAACCTTCTCTCTTTATCAACCTCAGGGGCAAGTTAATTTAGGGTCGAGAGTGTGCACAGAGCTGCAAATGCAGAGGAAGAATCTCCCTCCTCAAATCGTTTAAGGCATCTCTGGGGAGGAAATATTTACACACTAGAAATGATGAAAGGACCTCACAAAGCAGTGGGTAATCCAGAGCTGGCTTGTGGGGTTCACAGGTAAGAAACCTGCGAAGGGTAAGCTTTCACTCTGGGGCACCTGGAAAAGACTTCAGGAGAAAGGCGATCCTGGGTAAACCTTAAAGGAAATACAGCTACAGATGGATGGGGAGGAGGAAAGAATATGGACGCGTTGGAATAATGGGAACAGAGCAGCCTGATCAGACGGATTGCTTTCAACCGTGTTGCGGCAGTTAACATTGAAAAATTTCTTGAGTTTCTGCCACCTCCAACTAAATGGCAATTACATTTGAATCCACTTTCCATAGAAGTGTTAACTATTGCATTTATTTGCATAACCCAAGACAATTCCAACTTTATTTCACACATTACAGTAGGCTCATCTGAAATTTCAGATACCGCCTAATTTTTGTATGTGTGAGCTCAGAAAGAGATGTGAGAAATTATGCTAATAAAGTCACCTTCTCTTAGTTTTAAAAAGGAACCTTAAATCAGTATTTCATCTTTTATTTATAATTTGTATACTCAAGTCCTAAGTTTTCTTAGGTACTATTAGCAATGGGTAGGTGCCTTGCAGTAAGTAATAAAAAATCCTTAACGTTTTACATTTACAAAGCATTTTCATGTTCATTATCTCATGTGGGCAGTCATTACTGTTCAAACTTTTCATCCTTCCTGCTAAGGGTTTTCCACGGAGTTGCAGAACTAACTAATGGAAGAGCCTAAATTCAAGCCCAGGTCTCCTGACTCCCAGCCTACAGCCCTCCTCACCCCTGGGCCACACCACCTGTTTCAACACCAGAAGTATCTATTGTATTGACCGAGGTAGGAAAATAGCAATCCTCCACGCGGATGAGAACACGGCTAAACGGGGCATCTCAGTCACTGCTGGTAGAAGCACAAATGGATAAGCATTCCTTGGAAAAAAGAGTTTGGCAAAATGTATTAACACTGCTCCTACACTTTGACCCAGTAATTTTACTTCTAGGAATCTATCCTAAGGAATTAATACTTAGGATATGTGGCCAAAGATTTACATAGAAATATGATTACTGGAATGCTACTTATAATATCCAACAATAGGAGATCAGTTAAAAACATTAGGATACATTCCAATGATGGAATAGTATTGAAGTCATTAAAAATCTCATTTTTGAAGATTATTGATAGTAAATAAATATTGAGAAGATATTTATGATATAAGATGGAATGAAAAAAAATTCAGCATCCAGACAGTGTAGCTACCAGAGGAAAAAACGAATATATGGAAATGTTAACAACACTTAACTGTGGGTGATGAAATTACAAATAATATTTAAAAAATTTTATACTCATTTCTCATGTTCCCTATAAAGAATGTAGTAATTTTATGGTTAGAAAAAGATTATATTTAACTTTTTAAACATGGTAAAAACAGAGTAAATGCTAAAAATCAATAGTGATTAAGGGATTGAAAAGCATCATCTTACCTAGACTGGTCTATTAACTGTGTATGTCTCATGTAAAGAGAAAAACAAACCAACAAATGTAGGGCTGATTTGTTATGTTTCCAAGGAGAAGATGATGGATTTATAATATAAGATTTGCAATAGAGCATGTGGCAAATGTTTAAAGCTCGAGAAGTTTGGCTCTAAACAGCTGACTCTCTTCCATGAGCCAAGCCAGTTTCACTAAATGTGCAGGAGCTGGGCTCTAGGAAGCCTTGCTACAAGAAGTTCTTGAAAGTTCCTCTACCACGTAGTCATTTGGCTTCTTCCTTCACTGTCTTTGGCCTTGGCTTGTTCTGCGGGATCAAGAGAAGCAGACTCATCCCTGAGCAGCATCCACAGCAAGCGAAAACCGGAGATATTTTGGAACTTTCTAGGTGGGAGAAAAAGAAGTAGAGACCCGGAGGGAAAAGCAGCCAAAGGACTCAGGGTTAACATTCCGCTTTTGGAGGAGACTTTAGTCCTTGGAGGGCTTCCAGTCTGAACTTGGAGAATTCATCAACAGGAAAACAAATAGCTGGCATGCTCTGTATTTACTTTGCCTTTCTCAAGGTTGCAACATAAATGTCCCAACTTCTCAAGCTGTTAAGGTTGAGGAGACACTCTGTGAGTTCAGGGCCTTTCCTCCAGACTGTGTGACCCAGGTGGAGCCCCGTTTTGGGAAGATCTAGGCCCCAGCCCTCAGGGTGCTGGGAGAGAGGGTACAGGCACTGTTGGACTCTCCTGGGGCAGACAGTGTTGGGGGAATCGAGGGCTGGAGAACCTGAATTCTCCAAATGAGAGCTGCTGGGCTGCTTAGGAAAAATATCCACTTAGGCCACAGGAGCGAAAGCCCTGAGACTTTCTCGCTGAATTTATGGTAGGCTGGCCGTGCAAAATACCCAATGGTGTTTTAGTGAAGTGGTGTCTGAGCTGTGATACAGCTGAATCAATTCCTGAAGCAACCTTTTTCCACACCACGGGGATATTTGTGTTCTCACTCCCGACATTTCCAATTAGCAGAGCAGCTAATGCTGAAAACCACCACATACAATCCAGAAAAAACTGTCAACGTAACATTATAAAAATTGAATATGTGTCAGAAGTGGATTTAGATTCTTTAGGTTAATATTATTTTTGCTATTAGGGAATGAACTGACATTAATTTACTTGCGCTGTGTGATTAGGTTAATTTACTCGAGAATAATCTTGCATTTTAAAAATTAAAAATGGTGGCTGTATCTTCTCATTATCAATCAAAGCAGCAGCAGCACTACAGAAACAATCGCCATTTTGTGCTCAATTTTGCTCTTATCGGCAGTCAAATAAGCACTAAAAATGACAAATTATCATGCTTGGATAGATCTTCATGTTTAAGGACCTACAAATAACTGTCCATTTGTGAATGGTTAAACTTAATTATTTTTCCTATAAGCAAGATAACCTCTTTCATAAATAGAAATCTACAAGTAATATTAGAGCAGTTTAAATCTTATAATAATGTCACAGTATGTGAAAACCAAAATAGGCTCACACACAACAAAAGAAAGCTTAAGAGTTCATCCTTTTTTTGACCTTCACAAATACAAGTGCTCTCTCCATGGCTCTATAAATTGTTTAAATTCTTTAATGATTCAAATGTGCTGATAATGTTCCTGCACTTGCTGGAACTATGGTTCTGTTAATATTTTGAAAATTGCTTTAATTAACCTTATTTCATCTCGTAGTAGTTATAGAACACATTTATATATTTTAAGTATGCATTAATTTGTTTCATCATTAACCTTGGATTTTACCCTTGGTAATTATGGTAATTTATAATTTGGGTTGAGTCAGGTGCTAGTGCATTAGAACAATACATATTGTGGGTCCTGTCAATAGCTTGAGTTTACAGGGGACAGAGATACAGCATGGAAGGGTAGAAGCAGTGGGGGGCATGTTTCAGCAGAAAATCCCCAGGGATGGATTTTATTTGGCCAGTGATTTTGGTGGGGGAGGAGAGATTATGAATGGCCTAACCTGGGTCAGACATCCCCCCTCTGTCTACACCACTTCCTCCTGAGATCAGAGAAGGTAGAATCTGTTATAGACAGAGGGGAAGGAGGAAAATCAGTGGCCAGCCCTAAAACAGTGTCCACCATAATTGTTAGTCAGATTTAGGTTAATATTTAACGTTTTAATATTAAGAGCATCTACTGTGTCCCTGCTGATCTGACAACTTTCCCTCCTCTGCTCCTTTTTTTTTTTTTGCTCTTTTCTTTTCTGACACATCCACACAGCAAGTACCCCCAGCACATGAGTCCTGGATTTTTACATCTGCATCCCCATTTATCACAACTCTCAAAAACCCAGGTTTCAACCCTCACTGGTTTTTCTAGAAACCCCAGTGGTATCCAATTCAAGACACCCTGCCGTGGGCACTGAGAGCCCCAGGGGCGCTGAGCTCCCTGCCCTTAGGTGTGGAACTCGTGAAACAGGTAGGCAGCGGCAGGAGTGATTTGCAAGTGTTCACATCTTGTCTCTGGAAGTGCCAAGCGAGGCCAGAAGAGGGCGAGATTCATCTCAGCATAGGGGACCCAGCTGGAATCACAGGTGCAGCAAGCAACACATTCCTCTCCTGATTTGGCCTGGAGTCTGTGCGGTTAAAATCCTTGGTTCTGCCTTTCTCTCTATTAACATTATCTTCATTTTGCACACGTCGTATTCAGTGACAGAAAGCGATATCACAGGAGCCACTGAAGATACTCTTAAATATCTTAAGTATAGTGTTTTATAGATGTCAAAGTGACACTATTTGAAGAATCAGTGCTTTCAAAGAGCAGAATTCCTTCTCTTTATTCTGATGCCCAACCGTTTTCAAGGTCTTGGTCTACAGTCAGCCCTACTCTTGGAGGAAGATGCTTCTGTCCCATGCAGACCATGGAGGAGGCAAGAGTGGGAGGTTATGAAGTGCCTGGCGTGAGCCATTCGGAGACACCCATCCTACTGACGGTACATCTTACATCTCACGTGGCCGGCACAGCTGAGGGGGTGCCCAGCAGATGGAGGAAAGGTGTCACACGAAAAGGAAACCTGGGTGGGTGAGAGTTTGGGCCAAGTCCTTCCTGGTCCAGGCAACTTTGCTCCTGCATATAAGGATGTGTAGTTGGGGGTGGGTAGGGCTGCAGTAGGTGAGGGAGGGGCACCACACAATTACAGGACTTTCTCAGGTCACGGAAGGACCTTAAAGATCATTTGGTTCAGGAATTCTCTGGTGGTGCAGTGCTTAGGAGTCTGCGCTTCCACTGCAGGAGGCATGGGTTTGATCCCTGGTCTGGGAACTAAGACCCTGCAAGCCGTGGGGCGTGGCCATGCTCTTTTTTTTACTGACACCCAGGAAGGTTGTAACAAGTTCATGATCAGAGAATTAGAGCAAGGCCCCCAGGCCCCTGGGTGGGTGAATGGAAGCCTTCACGGATGCCATCATAATAATACATATTATTATGTATCGAAGCTTAACTAACACACAACCCCAAATCAGAGTGGCTTAACACAACAGAAGTTACATCTTGCTTGTGGAATCATTTAAAGTCAGTGTCTAGTGGGTACCTTCCGTGCAGTGATTCAGGGATGCAAACATCTTTTGTTCCGTGGCTCCCCCATCCCCAAGGGCCTCGAAATTAGTTGTTGGACTGAGACAGGCAGAGAGGGGGAGTGAAGGATTGTGTAGGAGATGGGCAGGCCTGGAAGTGGGGTACCTCACTTCTACTCACATTCCACTGGCTGGAAGCCACTTACAAGGCTGCCTTCCTGCAAGGGAAGCTGGGAAATGTAGGCCAGTTGTGTGCCCAGGAAGAAGACGGGATGGGTCTGGGCAAGCACCATCATTTTCAGGCTTTGGGAGGTTTATGTTGAGCAGCAGAGGGCA
This sequence comes from Kogia breviceps, assembly GCF_026419965.1. Lineage (NCBI taxonomy): Eukaryota > Metazoa > Chordata > Mammalia > Artiodactyla > Physeteridae > Kogia > Kogia breviceps. The sequence goes on from NC_081318.1 coordinate 50,287,192, forward strand.
CGTGATCTTTGCAGGTAGATGGACTTGGGTTTGGATACTGGTTGTGTGTCCTTGGGCAAAGAACTAACCTCTTCCAGCCTCAGTTTGCTCAGCTGGGAAATAGGGGCAGCTTGTGGGGTCACTGTGAGGATTAAATGTTAATGGTTGTACAATGTCTATGTCAACGGTACACTCTCACCTTGATTTTACAAACCATTGGGACTAGATGGAGTGGGGAGGAGGAGGAAACAGACTGGCTACATCTTATTTTGACCAACCCTGGGTGCCAGGACTGCCAAGCAGGGCCCAGCTGAGTCCAGAAAGCATGCCTCATCAGATGGCAAGAGTGGTGGCATGTTCCTGTGTCTTTTGCTAAATTTCAACATAATTCATTCTAATCGACATATAACTTTGAAAGGAAAATAAAAACAATAACTCACAAGCATCTATTTTATTTGATTAATAAAAATTCAGTCACTTAGCATGTACTTCCTGCATGAAAATTGTAAGCTCTCATGCTCAGGCTGAGACTGTCATATCTAGAGAGCAATGATTTAACTATTTTCTTTTGAAAAATATAAATTTCTGGAGAGCAGTGAAAAGAGAAATGATCTAAAACAGCAGTGTCACCTTTCACTTAGGGATTTTGATGCTCTAAGAACAAATCTGGCTTCCAGGAGGGAAGAGAACTGCTTTCTCACCCTGGATAATACCCTGGGGGGAGGGACGTGGCTCAAGTCTCATGGTATGCCCAGAGCCGGCACATTACGGACTTAATAAATATTTGCTGATATTGAATTAATAAATGAATGAAGGCAGGTACTAATGAGAACAACCCGTTTGCCTGAAACATCACGATTTGGGGGTGGGGAACTCCCTACATTGTAATTTTGGATACACACACACACACACAAACACACACACACAAACACACACACACCGCGGGACAACATTCTACAGGGAGGTAAAGCCAAAAAGCCTGATTGTGTTTTCTTTTTATGGCACTGTCCTTTAAAATAACCTTCCAAGCCCGGTTAGTTAAGATGAGTGGCAATAGCATATTGAAAGTAATAAATAAAACGACGTCCGGGGCTCAGAAGGTTAATATTTTTTCCAAGAAATTATTTTCCCAAGTCCAAGGGTAAAATGGCGCCTAGAATTACAAAATGTGGTCCTGTAGTGCCCCCTGGTGCCTCTTCTATGGAACTGCCAAAGCCTGTAATTGTGCCCGGATTCGGTTATTAGCCTGATTCTTGATTTGTTTATGAGTCTGGGACTTTGGGGGCCGGGCTTACTTAGACGGGGAGTGGGATACACAGGAGGCTGGGAAAATCCTTTCTTCCAACACTTTTTCAAATGGGTTACTACCACAATGTCAAAATAATTAATACATGAACATTGGTATAAGATTTAAAAAGTGAAGCCATGTGTTATCTTGAAAAAAAGCTTTCACCTCCTAAAAATTATTGGCTTTTTAAAATTTGTCAGAAGGTGGATTATTAAGCAGTTTCGTTTGCCCGTTAAGAGGTTCTTTGTAAATCAGTTGGACAGAGGACAGTTTTTAATTTCAGAGATTAATTATCACACATAATAATTGAGCCATTCTCTATGTTTTTCTTGAGACCTATTCATTTAAATAAAAGACATACAGAGCTAGTCTATGAAATGAGAATGAAGATTGTGGACAAAATGTAAAAGACAGTATTTTGCCATTAAAAAAGTGTTGTTGAAATTTATTGCAATTAGGATATTCATATTCCCAGGAAAGGGAAACCAGTTAAATCACACCTATCATATTCCCAGGAAAGGGAAACCAGTTAAATCACACCTATTTAGCAAGTGAAAATGGTGAAAAGTAGTTGTCAAGAATTTGAGGTTATTGGGTATCTGTGGATGAATATGGCTTAACTCTACATGCTGCAGCCAAAATTACGAAATACGATGAAAAATGAAGGGCCTTTTCTTCTTCTACTCCCTCCATGAACACAAGTCAGTTTAATTCAGTTTGTAGATTTTTTTTTTTCTTTTTTGGCCGTGCCACGCGGCTTGTGGGATCTTATTTTCCTGACCAGGGATTGAACCCGCGCCCTCAGCAGTGAAAGCACGGAGTACTAACCACTGGACGGCCAGGGAATTCCCTCATTTTGCAGATGTTTAATGTGCAGCTCTGGGTGCCAGGTACTGCACTTGGCCGAGGAATAGTGGGGCCCCTGACCTTCGGGAGCTCCAAGCCCAGGAGGGAGACAATTCCCACAATTGTGGCAATTCCCACAATTCCCAGTCTGTGGGATGGAGGCTGGGCTACAGGGGGAGCATGCAGGCTGACCCTTGAAGGATGGAGGAATCAGGGAGTGCTTCCCTGGAGGACATGACCTTGAGAGACAAGAATTAGCCAGGGGGGAAAGAGAGTCAAGGGTGTTATAAGAAATAGGCACTGGCCCAGGCAAAGGAGCCAGCATAGCACTTTTGTCTAGCAAGCCTGTGCAAAGGGAAGAGGACCAAGCCTTGAGAGGGTCCCCAGCATGCTGTACTAAACCGAGGCCTGGGATGCTCCAGAGGGTTTGGCAGGAGAGGGACATGAGCAGCCTGGTAGCCCCTGGAGGCTGGGTTGGAGAGGGATCGGCAGAGGCCGACTACAGATTTTCAGAGCAATGACAGTGTGGCATCTCCAACTCTCTCTCCTGGCTTTGTGAATAGTCACCGGAGATCCTTGAAATATGAGGAGGGAGTTCAGGATAAAGAAAAAAACAGGAGGTATGGAGCTGTTGTTTCTCATTCAAACCCTGGCTTGGCCTCTGCGAACCCCAGGCAGGTTTCCTGGCTGCTCTCAGCCTCAGTTTTTCTTACCAGTATACTGGGCACGATAATACCTACTTTACAGGATTGGGATGTGATTGGCAGAGGAGCTGGCACATTGCAGGTGTCCTTTGTAAATGGTACTTAACTTTGATTAAAGTGAAAACGATTCACATCATAAATGCTCCAGACCAAGCCAGGCCCCTGTGTGCTCTCACAGCATCCTGAAACCATCCATAGTGTGTGGTTATGTAATTATATGATTATACCATTAAGGTCTGCTCCTTCTTCTAGCCTGTAAGCCCCATGAGGTCAGGGGCTGTATCTATTTTGTCACCATGGTTCAGGTGTACCACAGGTGCTAAAAATTGCCGTCAATCAAAATCCAGAACACTGACACCACCAAAGGCTGGCAGCATTGTGGAGCATCAGAAACTCTCATTCAATGCTCGTGGTAATGCAAAGCGGTAGTCACTTGGGAAGACAGTTTGGCGGCTTTTTATAAAGCTAAACGTAGGGCTTCCGTGGTGGCTCAGTGGTTGAGAATCTGCCTGCCAATGCAGGGGACACAGGTTCGAGACCTGGTCTGGGAAGATCCCACATGCCGCGGAGCAACTAGGCCCGTGAGCCACAATTACTGAGCCTGCGCGTCTGGAGCCTGTGCTCCGCAACAGGAGAGGCCGGGATAGTGAGAGGCCCGTGCACCATGATGAGGAGTGGCCCCCGCTTGCCACAACTAGAGAAAGCTCTCGCACAGAAACGAAGACCCAACACAGCCATAAATAAATAAATAAAAAGCTAAACATACTCTTACTACACGATCCAGCAATGCATTCCTTAGTATTTACCCAAAGAAGTTGAAGTCATGTCCGCACAAAAACCTACACAGGGATGTTTATCACAATTTTATCGATAATTGCCAAAACTTGGAAGCAATCAAGATTCCCTTCAGTAAGTGAATGGATAAATAAACTGTGGTTTATTTAGACATTCAGACAATGGAATATTATCAGTGCTGAAAAGAAATGAGCTATGAGGCGGTGAAAAGACATGGATAACCTTAACTGTACATTGCTATAGGTGAAAGAAGCCAATCTGAAAAGAATACATACTGTACGATGCAAACTATATGACATTCTGGAAAAGTCAAGACTGTGAACACAGTGAAAAGATCAGTTGTTGCCAGGGGTTGGGGGTGCTAGTGGGGGACATGAATAGGTGCATCACAGAGGATTTTAGGCAGTGAAACTGCTCTGTCTGATACTATGATGGTGGACACGTCATTATACTTTTGTCCCAACTCATAGAATGTACAATACCAAGAGTGAACCCTAATATAAACCATGGAGGTAGAGTGGTAATGATGTGTCAATGTACAAGAGGTTCATCGATCGTAACAAGGCACTGCTCTGGTGCAGGATGTTGATAGTGGGAGAGGCTGTCTGGGGGCAGGGGAAATAGAGGAAATCTCTGTACCATCCTCTATATTTTGCTGTGAACCTAAAACTACTCTAGAAAAATTGTCTTAAAAAAAATAGCCGTCAAACGATGGATGAAGGACAATATCTGAGGACAGTTCTGCCAACATCTCATCTTGCTAGGGTGATGACAAAACTAAAAACTGGTAAAGGAACCCTCCATTTGGGGGGCAATATTTCCCATAGCCCTATGATTCTGGGACTGATAACTTGTTTTGGAAAGTGCAGTTGAATTAGAGGAATCAGCATCCTCATTGTAGCCAAGTGTGAGGACAGAGCAGTGGCTGAGAGGTCTGGCTTCTGGGGCAGGAAGACCTGGCTTGGAGTTCCAATCTCATCACCAACTTCTCCCAGCCTCTATCTGCTCATTTGCAGAATGGGGATAACATGCTTTATTAGAAGAATCTTTCTGAGGATTAAATGAGATAATCCATTTAAAACCCTTAGCACACATTCACATCTGTTATTAATTATTGAATTTACTGACAAAAAAAATCTCTGGCTCTGGTTCACTGTCATGTAATAGCAGTACCCACATTTATTCTCTGCAATAGAGACAAAGTATCCTATATTCAGCTTTACCTTTCAAAGAAACCTTAAAAACAATAACTCCGGTGACTTGAAGACACCACCTCCTGGAACGGGAGCTGGGAGCAAAGTGAGGGAGACGCCGAGAGACCAGGAGAACCTCAGCTGGGCCGAGGGAATCTGGATGCGCTTTTGTTTCCATTTTTAATAGATTTTATTAAAGTATAGTTGAAAGACAAATACCATATGATATCACTTATAGGTGGAATCTAAAACAGGACACAGGGGGGAGCGAGAAGATGGCGGAAGAGTAAGACGCGGGCATCACCTTCCTCCTCACAGATACATCAGAAATACATCTACACGTGGAACTTCTCCTATAGAACACCCACCGAACGCTGGCAGAAGACCTCAGACCTCCCAAAAGGCAAGAAACTCCCCACGTACCTTGGTAGGGCAAAAGAAAAAAGAAAAAACAAAGACAAAAGAATAGGGACAGTACCTGCACCAGCGGGACGGAGCCGTGAAGGAGGAAAGGTTCTCACACACTAGAAGTCCCTTCGCGGGCGGAGACTGCGGGTGGCAGAGGGGGAAGCTTCAGAGCCGCGGAGGGGAGCGCAGCAACAGGGTGCGGAGGGCAAAGCGGAGAGATTCCGCAGAGGATCGGTGCCAACCAGCACTCACCAGGCCGAGAGGCTCGTCTGCTCACCCGCCGCGGCGGGCGGGGCTGGGAGCTGAGGCCCGGGCTACGGAAGCCGGGAGAGGACTGGCGGCGTGAACACAGCCTGAAGGGGTTAGTGCGCCACGGCTGGCCGGGAGGGACTCCGGTTGAAGTCTGGAGCTGCCGAACAGCCGTGTGGATTAAAGGCTCTTGGCACTCCAGCCAGGTGTCAAGGCTGTGTCTCTGAGGTGGGAGAACTAACCTCAGGACACTGGTCCACAGAGACCTCTCAGCTCCACGTAATATCAAACGGCGAAAATCTCCCAGAGATCTCCATCTCAACACCAAGACCCAGCTTCTCTCAAGGACCAGCAACAAACAGTGCTGGACACCCTATACCCAACAAAGAGCGAGACAGGTCTACAGCCCCATCCATTAGCAGAGAGGCTGCCTAGAATCATAGTAAGGCTACCGACATCCCCATACACGCCACCAGACGTGGACCTGCCTGCCAGGGAGACGGGATCCAGCCTCATCCACCAGAACAGGGGCACTGGTCCCCCTAACCAGGAAACCTGCTCAACCCACTGAACCAACCTCAGCCACTGGGGACAGCCACCAAAAATAGATAGAACTACGAACCTGCAGCCTGCAAAAGGGAGACCCCAAACACAGTAAGATAAGCAAAATGAGAAGACAGAAAAACACACAGCAGATGAAGGAGCAAGATAAAAACACACCAGACCTAACAAATGAAGAGGTAATAGCCAGTCTACCTGAAAGAGAATTCAGAATAATGATGGTGAAGTTGATTCAAAATCTTGGAAATAGAATAGACAAATTGCAAGAAACAGTTAACAAGGACCTAGAAGAAATAAAGAGGAAGCAAGTAACGATGAGCAACACAATAAATGAAATGAAAAATACTCTAGATGGGATCAGTAGCAGAATAACTGAGGCAGAAGGACAGATAAGTGACCTGGAAGATAAAATAGTGGAAATAACTACTGCAGAGCAGAAGAAAGAAAAAAAGAATGAAAAGAACTGAGGACAGTCTCAGAGATCTCTGGGACAACATTAAACGCACCAACATTCGAATCATAGGGGTCCCAGAAGAAGAAGAGAAAAAGAAAGGGACTGAGAAAATATTTGAAGAGATTATAGTTGAAAACTTCCCTAATATAGGAAAGGAAATAGTCAATCAAGTCCAGGAAGCACAGAGAGTCCCATACAGGATAAACCCAAGGATAAACACGCCGAGACACATAATAATCAAACTGTCAAAAATTAAATACAAAGAAAACATATTAAAAGCAGCAAGGGAAAAATAATACACAAGGGAATCCCCATAAGGCTAACATCTGATCTTTCAGCAGAAACTCTACAAGCCAGAAGGGAGTGGCAGGACATATTTAAAGTGATGAAGGAAAAAAACCTACAACCAAGATTACTCTATCCAGCAAGGATCTCATTCAGATTTGATGGAGAAATTAAAACCTTTAGAGACAAGCGAAGGCTAAGAGAATTCAGCACCACCAAACCAGCTTTACAGCAAATGCTAAAGGAACTTCTCTAAGCAAGAAACATAAGAGAAGGAAAAGACCTATAAGAACAACCCAAAACAATTAAGTAAATGGTAATAGGAACATACATATTGATAATTACCTTAAATGTAAATGGATTAAATGCTCCCACCAAAAGACACAGACTGGCTGAATGGATACAAAAACAGGACCCATATATATGCTGTCTACAAGAGACCCACTTCAGACCTAGGGACACTTACAGGCTGAAAGTGAGGGGATGGAAAAAGATATTCCATGCAAATGGAAATCAGAAGAAAGCTGGAGTAGCAATTCTCATATCAGACAAAATAGACTTTAAAATAAAAACTATTACAAGAGACAAAGAAGGACACTACATAATGATCAAGGGATCGATCCATGAAGAAGATACAACAATTGTAAATATTTATGCACCCAATATAGGCGCACCTCAATACATATGGCAAATACTAACAGCCATAAAAGGGGAAATCAACAGTAACACAATCATAGTAGGGGACTTTAACACCCCACTGTCACCAATGGACAGATCATCCAAAATGAAAATAAGTAAGGAAACACAAGCTTTAAATGATACATTATACAAGATGGATTTACTTGATATTTATAGGACATTCCATCCAAAAACAACAGAATACACATTTTTCTCAAGTGCCCATGGAACATTCTCCAGGATAGATCATATCTTGGGTCACAAATCTAGCCTTGGCAAATTTAAGAAAATTGAAATCGTATCAAGTATCTTTTCTGACCACAGTGCTATGAGACTAGATATCAATTACAGGAAGAGATCTGTAAAAAATACAAACACATGGAGGCTAAACAATACACTACTTAATAACGAAGTGATCACTGAAGAAATCAAAGAGGAAATCAAAAAGTACTTAGAAACAAATGACAATGGAGACACGACGACCCAAAACCTATGGGATACAGCAAAAGCAGTTCTAAGAGGGAAGTTTATAGCAATACAATCATACCTTAAGAAACAGGAAGCATCTCGAATAAACAACCTAACTTTGCACCTAAAGCAATTAGAGAAGGAAGAACAAAAAAAACCCCAAATTTAGCAGAAGGAAAGAAATCATAAAGATCAGATCAGAAATAAATGAAAAAGAAATGAAGGAAACAATAGCAAAGATCAATAAAAGTAAAAGCTGGTTCTTTGAGAAGATAAATAAAATTGATAAACCATTAGCCAGACTCATCAAGAAAAAAAGGGAGAAGACTCAAATCAATAGAATTAGAAATGAAAAAGGAGATGTAACAACTGACTCTACAGAAATACAAAAGATTATTAGAGATTACTACAAGCAACTCTATGCCAATAAAATGGACAACCTGGAAGAAATGGACAAATTCTTAGAAATGCACAACCTGCCAAGACTGAACTAGGAAGAAATAGAAAATATGAACAGACCAATCACAAGCACTGAAATTGAAACTGTGATTCAAAATCTTCCAACAAACAAAAGCCCAGGACCAGATGGCTTAACAGGCGAATTCTATCAAACATTTAGAGAAGAGCTAACACCTATCCTTCTCAAACTCTTCCAAAAGATAGCAGAGGGAGGAACACTCCCAAACTCATTCTATGAGGCCACCATCACCCTGATACCAAAACCAGACAAAGACGTCACAAAGAAAGAAAACTATAGGCCAATATCACTGATGAACATAGATGCAAAAATCCTCAACAAAATACTAGCACACAGAATCCAACAGCACATTAAAAGGATCATACACCATGATCAAAAAATATTTGCAAATGAAGCAACTGACAAAGGATTAATATCCAAAATTTATAAGCAACTCAGGCAGCTCAATAACAAAAATACAAACAACCCAATCCAAAAATGGGCAGAAGAACTAAATAGACATTTCTCCAAAGAAGATATACAGATTGCCAACAAACACATGAAAGAATGCTCAACATCATTAATCATTAGAGAAATGCAAATCAAAACTACAATGAGATATCATCTCACACCGGTCAGATTGGCCATCATCAAAAACTCTAGAAACAATAAATGCTGGAGAGGGTGTGGAGAAAAGGGAACCCTCTTGCACTGTTGGTGGGAATGTAAACTGATACAGCCACTATGGAGAACAGTATGGAGGTTCCTTAAAAAACTACAAATAGAACTACCATATGACCCCGCAATCCCACTACTGGGCATATACCCTGAGAAAACCATAATTCAAAAAGAGTCATTTACCAAAATGTTTATTGCAGCTCTATTTACGATAGCCAGGACATGGAAGCAACCTAAGTGTCCATCAACAGATGAATGGATAAGGAAGATGTGGCACATATATACAATGGAATATTACTCAGCCATAAAAAGAAATGAAACTGAGTTATTTGTAATGAGGTGGATAGACCTGGAGTCTGTCATACAGAGTGAAGTAAGTCAGAAGGAGAAAAACAAATACCGTATGCTAACACATATATATGGAATCTAAAAAAAAAAAAAAAAAGTCATGAAGAGATTAGTGGTAGGATGGGAATAAAACACAGACCTACTAGAGCATGGACTTGAGGATATGGGGAGGGGGAAGGGTAAGCTGTGACGATGTGAGAGAGTGGCAGGGACATATACACACTACCAAATGTAATTTAGATAGCTAGTGGGAAGCTGCAGCATAGCACAGGGAGTTCACCTCTGTGCTTTGTGACCACCTAGAGGGGTGGGATAGGGAGGGTGGGACAGAGGGTGACACAAGAGGGAAGAGTTATGGGAACATATGTATATGTATAACTGATTCACTTTGTTGTAAAGGAGAAACTAACACACTATTGTAAAACAGTTATACTCAAATAAAGATGTTAAAAAGTTTAGAAAAAAAATAAAATTAAATAAAAAATAAAATAAAATAAAATAAAATAAATAAAACAGGACACAAAGGAACTTATCTACGAAACAGAAACAGACTCACAGACAGAGAGAACAGACTTGTGGCTGCCAAGGGGGAGGGGAGTGGGGGAGGGAAGGATTGAGAGTTCGGGATTCACAGATGCAAACTAGTACATATAGGATGGATAACCACCAAGGTCTGACTGTACAGACAGGGAACTATATTCAACATCCTGTGATAAACCATCATGGAAAAGCATATGAAAAATAATATATATATGCATAACTGAATCACTTTGCTGTGCAGCAGAAATTAACACAACATTGGATGCTATTTCTTATTTCATGGATCTCATGAAACAGAGATTTATTTCAGCATATAAACTAGGAAATTTTTTATAACAAAAAGTATACTATTTTAACGCATAAAATATGAAAACACAACAACAGATCACTTGGCAATAGATACAAATACTGAATCATTATGTTGTACACCTGTACATTATATTATATAGTATAATGTTATATGTCAATTATACCTCAATTTTAAAAAACACTATTTAAAATAAAATTGCTTTCCATTAAACAAATAAATAAAATTTTAAAAAACTGACAGTATGTTTGTAAAAACTTAAGTTAAAACTGAGCATAAATGGATGTTTCAGTTAATATAGTTATTTATTTTTGTCAAATCAAAAAAAAACCAATAACTCCTCTGGCATCATTAAATTCACATCAAAACTTGTCAGTGTATATAGATGAAAGCTATAGATAGTTGTAATTAGTCAATGTTTATCATGTGCCCTTTTCAAATTTCACATAGCATTCTTTGAATATATATTTGTGTGTGTGTATTTTCATGAAATAAAGAAATTAATGCATTTCTCTATATAGAAATGTAAATATAAAAAATTTTTATAAAAACATGAAATCAACAAGAGACTGGATGAGTTTGATTGCATTCCCATGCCATGTACGGAGTGCTTGATAAATATACTATCCCAATTATTATACTATTTATTTTTGTTTTGGAGTGGGTCTCACCCTGCCCATACATTCATCCCACAAATAAGGACCAAGTGCCCATATGCAAGACACTGGGCTAGGCTGGGAGCTCCAGAGAAGAACAATGTCCCTGCCTTCAAAAATCGAAGGCTCTGGAAGAGGAGACCGGGGAGTAAACAGTTGCCATGGAGGGTGTGAAGTGCTATGGCAGAAATGTGCCCAGCAGGATGTGGAAACTCTGTGCAACAGTTTTGCATGCTCTAAGTGCTTATTGTGGGGAGACTCCGGTTGGGGGTGCGGATAATGGAGGGGAGCTATCAGAGAAGGCTTCCTGGAATGTTCTAGGCCTTTGTCTGGAGGACAAAGTGGAGCTGGCCAGGCGATGATGCACCTGGGTTCTCTGCCTATAACTGGGGGATGCTGGTTCCACATTTGCCGCTGAGGTAGTCACGATGGGGATAGATTAAAAAACCCATGCCTGCCTTAAACTGGGCATCAAATGCCACCAGGAGTGACAAGACACCGCTCTGTTTTGCTCAAGTGCAACCAAACCCATATCATTGAAAAACGCCACTATTCCTTTCCCTAAAGCCAGGGCTTATCCCTAGGAGGCATATGGGGCGTGCGCCCCGTGTGTGATACAAGGCAAGGAGGCGTGCTGTGTCTATTGCTCGGTCATCCCCATGGGCCTGCCTCTCACACTATCCAGAATCCAATTAGGATGACATTTCCATCTACTCGCAATTTGCTAACCGAACAGCGCAGACATGCTCCCGCCCGCAAGTGAGTGGAAATGCGAAGCGATGGGCCTTCCTCTCTCCGCCCACATGAGCACTTGAGTTAATCTGTATCTGGGCCTCGTGACTCAACAAATTATTTTGTGCTTGCTTTATTGCAGACTAGTGGTTTTAATAAAATTAGTTCTAGTCCACATTATTGGTTCATAATTAGAATTGCATGAACAAAACAGATACAGTCTCACCAAGTCTTCTATGGCTGAACAATGGAACGGACTGCACAAATTCTTCTTTTTTTTTCTCCCCACTCCTCCAGTTTCATTTTCAGGGTGTTTTCAAAGCCGTTAAAAGATAAAGACCTATTTCAAAAAGCTGGGTTTTCCTACAGCTTTTAGGTAGGCTGACTATATAATTTAGTATCCAAACTGGGACAATTGTGAAAGTGAAAGAGAAGCTATTAATAATTGAGCCAGGGGGCTTCCCTGGTGGCGCAGTGGTTGAGAGTCAGCCTGCCGATGCAGGGGACACGGGTTCGTGCCCCGGTCCGGGAAGATCCCACATGCCGCAGAGCGGCTGGGCCTGTGAGCCATGGCTGCTGAGCCTGCGCGTCCAGAGCCTGTGTTCCGCAACGGGAGGGGACACAGCAGTGAGAGGCCCGTGTACCGTAAAAAAAAAAAAAAAAAAAAAAAAAAAAAAAAAAAAAAATTGAGCCAGGACAACAGCGTCAGCCAGAACTGCCCCAGGCCAACTACCCTGGGTGGTTACCCTACTTTCAGGGATGAGCCACCCTCCCCAACCGTCACAGATTAGTCTTGCTAGGCAATGCTGCTTTTCCTAATTGTCTTTTTTTTAATGTTAATTTGGGGCAATCATCTTTGTAAATTAAAAATTTCCTCTTGCTATATGGATGGCTACGTTGCAGCTTCAGAACAAATTTGAGAGATTAAGATGACAAGAAGCAAAGTATATATTTGCATCCAGACATGTGGATGCTGGGGACTTTCTTTGACATGACCACCGCGAAGGGTGGGGAGAAATCTGAGCTTGCAATTTGTTTTTTTATTCTAAACTTGTGACCTGGACCAAAATATGAAAATATACTCACCTTCACCTAAGGCATAGGGAACTTTGCACAAAGTAGCTTTATAATCTCTCTCCATACCACAAAAATCAGATCACACAAATGAAAGGTTCACCCTTTGGCTTGAAAATGGAATAACATCAGTAAATATGAGAATGTGTTTTTCTGGGAAATAACTCTCAGTAATATCTGGATGGCATCCAGCTATCCTCACCTCGACTCCTGGTTGATTCAAGTGAAACTGGCTGCTTAGCATCCCTGCCTTTAAGGCTGCCACCAGCCATCCGTTATCTACTCTTGGCCAGCCAAGGAATGGTTTTGTGTGTTAAAGTATGAGACTTTCTGCTTTTGGTTTCTCCAATGATCCTGAAACATGTGAACCTGGGGCATAAAAGTAAAGTACCTCTGGTCCCTTGAAGCAGCAGTGATTTTTCCAAGTGCAAGGACAGCATGTAGGTTATGTCCTGCCTACTGCCCTGTCACCCAGGTCTATGTGAAGACCAACTGTGAAAATAATACATAGTATATGGACATATTTTGCTAACTGTAAAGCACCAGAACAGCGTGAGTTATTATTCTCATTTCATTGTCTGCTGGATGGAGTTGAACTATTTTGGCAGTCACAGAATGAACTGTAGATTTGTATGCAAATCCATGTACAATAAATCATGTTTTCACAAGGTTATGCTTCCCTGAAATGTAGTTTACGTGTTTCCCTATAACTGACAAAAGCAACCTACACTTAGCAAGGTGGGCAATGGCTTTAAGTTAAGGCATATATGGAGTCCTGGAGAACTCTAGAGAATAGATGGCTGCCAAGGAAAGAAAGTAAGGAAGAAAAGAAGAAAAAAAAGAAAGAGAGAAAGGAAGGAAGGCAGGCAGGCAGGAAGGAGGAATTCATGTTGGTTTCAAAAGAACAGTTTGCAATTCATCCTAAGTAACCAAGGGCAACCACCCATATGACCAACCAAAGGAAAATCTTGTCAGAATGAGGTCATATGTTCCCTCAGAACAAGACGATAGAACGTGGCAGTTGAGTTTGCGTTGCACTACCACCTTGCAACGTGTGGGAGAGATTTGATTTCTCTCTACTGTGTGATGGTCTCAGGCACCCATGCAGACAGGGGCAGGGCAGCACTGCAGAGGGACAGTGGAAGCCCACGAGCTAGAACAGCTGATAAACAAATCTTCATCAATGTACAAATGATCATCTTTATCAAGATCGTTCTCTCTTCTATTTCTTAATAAACGTGTCTGTGTTTTGTGTGTGTTTGTGTAGCAGTTGGGCGTATGCTGTTAAGTGAGTGCATGTGTGTGCGTGTGATGGCTTGAGATCTCATCTGGTGTGATGAAGGGAGAAAACGGGGCATGCGGGGCCTGTTCTTTGTTTATTTTGCAGATAAATCTCATTTCTAATCCGGATGCAGAGCAATGTTTTGTGCAAAGGAAAGGAAGCCCTTATACCACCCTGATGACATCCATATAAATCACAGGCTTTATTCCTCTGCTGTGAGGGGCATTACAGATAGGAGCAACATTGCAGACTCTCTTTGGGTGATGCTTCATTACTTGGCGGAAAATCCCCAGAGCCAAAACATTATTTAAATGTGCTATGAAAATAAATGTGATTTATATGTGTGTTGTCTGCTGAGATGTTCTTGCCCATTACTGCCCATGCAGTTGTGCATCAAGATTAGGGCCTCGATTTATCGCAGTTCAAGCTACACACATGTTCCATGACAGGATGTTGTCTACATCCCCGAAAGTTCCAGGAAGGAGATAGTGTTTGCTGAGTGGCGGGTTTCAGATATTCAGAGGTGTCGTTGACTTTTATGGGCCGAGGATGCGTGTGCATGTGTGCGTGCGTGTGTACTTGTGTTGAACCTGGACCACATTTGTTTGAAGGGTGCAGAGAACAGACGCTTTGTACTCAGGTGCATCAGTTTCCGACGGCAGCAGAATGGTGTTTCTGGTCAAAAAGAGAAAGAAGAAAGCACAATGTCCATTTCGGTCCAGGGCTTAGCCCCACATGTTTAGCTCAAAGTGAGTAGAAGTTTCTGAAAAACAGGTTTGGGCTAATAAATGTCAGCAGGTGTTCAGCCCAAATGGGGTTTGGTGAGCAGGAAGAAGTGCAGTTGGAATGTTTCTGTTACCAAAGAAAGAGATACAGGGTAAGGCTTGTCTTGGTGATCACTGCCTTTCCCACTGGGCTTTCACCAGCACTCAGAAAACTTGGGGCCATCTGTGACCCCTACCACATGCCATGGGTGGCATCTCAATGCTCCAGACAGGACAGGAGAGGAGGCAGAGCTGAGACTAGACACCATCATTGAGCAGGTGACGGGCCCTGCACAAGACAAAACATCCTAAGCTGATCCTCATTACAGCCCTGCCTTTATGCCCATTTTAAAGATGATGAAACTGAGAGACATAGAGGTAAAAGTCCCATAGCTTGGAACTCTATAGGCCTAGAGAATCCAGGTCTTCTTCCAGAATCTCTCTTCTCTGGACATTCTCTTAACTGATAGTTTTACCAGTCTTGTCTCCAGCTCCCCATCCTCTGTTTTTCAAGATTAAGGGTTCTAAATGATATCCAAAATAGCGAGAACCTACATCAAATCATTTTTAGATTGATATGGGGAAGCAAAGAAAGAAACTCACAAATATACTCTATTGGGCTTTTATTTTATTTTTTTCCTTTTACACTTTATTTGACTGAGTGGTAATCTTGTTTATTTTAAATGTCTCTCAAACTATGTTTACAGGCTTTTATTTTAAATAAGAGAGTGAGGAGTGAGCTAAATGGGTGCAAGTGGTCAAAAGATACAAACTTCAGTTATAAAATACAAGTCCCAGGGATGTAATGTACAGTGTGGTGACTATAGTTAACAATACTATATTGCATACTTGAAAGTTACTAAGAGTAGATCTTAAAAGTTTTCATCACAAAGAAGTTTGTAACTATGTGCGGTGACGGATGTTAACTAGACTTATTGCAGTGATCATTTGGCAATGTACACAAATATCAAATCATTATATTGCACACCTGAAACTAATATAATGTTATGTCAATTATACCTCAGTTAAAAATAAGTAATTTAAAAATTAAAAAAGGCTGAGTGACAGTAACTCTGGGGGGCCTAAATAGGAAGACTTTTTAAAAAAATTTTTTACTTTTGAAATAACTTCAGATCTACATTAAAGTTGCAAAGATAGTAACAAAAATTCCTATAAATTCAGATTCTTCAAAGGTTAGTAAATTACCTCATTTCCTTTCTCATTGTGTGTGTGTGTGTGTGTGTGTGTGTGTGTGTGTCTGTGTCTGTGTCTCTCTATGTGTTAATTCTTTTTTGAATTGTTTGGAAATTGTAGACATGCTGCCTTTTATTCCTGAATGCCTCAGTGTGTATTTCCTAAATTCATTTACTTAACCACAGTGCAGGTATTAAATCCAGGAAATCAACATTGCTACAGTATTAATATCTGACTTAACAGACCTTTGCCAAATGTCAGTAATTATCCTACTAATGTCCTTTCTAGAAAAAACATTTTCACCTACTTTAGGTTTGTGTGAGACTTGTGTCCCACTTGTGGGGACTTGTGTGAGTTTGCTAAAGTTTTAGGCTATTTAACTAAAAACTCAACATTACTCACATATATATATTACATATATATATGTATTTATATATACAATTCTCCTTCTATGGTTGCAATGAAATGTCCATACTGACAAATTCAAACTCTTTATATCCTTGAACCAAAAAAATCAAACCAGATTCTGGATTTCTCCGTGCATTTGCATTTAGTGTGAGTCTCTTTACACATCCGTTTGGTCCCTCTCTGGGGCTGCACTTTTGCCTGTTCAAAAAGTTTCTGAAAGTCTCAGCCATGACTTTGCCTCTGAACCCAGAGTGGGTAAAACAAAGGTCCGAAGGGGTTTTTTGGCAAAGTGTGACGAGAAAGGGCAATTTGGTCTGTAAGTGGGTTTCCATGAAACTCAGTTCCCGGTGAAGTTGTGACCCTGGGGGCGTCACACCTTACAGCTGCTGAGAGCAGGTCATCTGGCTCCCGTGATCAAACTGTGTGTCCTAAGACCCAGGGGTAGGCAAGTGACAGAATGAAAAGACAACAACCGTCCAGGATTTAGTGCTACCCATGAGGAGGATTAGTGAGACCCCTTTACAATGCCAGTGTTGACAGACAGGACTAGCGTCTGTTTTATGGGCTATTTACTGAGCTATATCAGGCTTCGCCTGTGGGTAGCAGTTACGTTTCAGCCGACATGATTTGACCTGTGGTTTATCCAAATCGGTGTAATAATAAGCTAGGTTATAAGGGCGTTTACTTTTCCATATATGCTCCAGCGTAGTCAACCTGTTACAAAACCAAGCAAATCAGGGCTTCTGTTTCTCCCTCTGGTACACAGTGAGGGTTTGAGAGTAATCAACTTGTCCCCCTCCAAGACATATCCATCCAGAAAGTTTGTAAAAGCTCTTCATTCCTCGTAGGGAAATGATTTTAGTCTTAGGAAGGAAACACATGGCTTTCTTCTTACAGCTTCAAACTCCGTCTTACCAGCTGTGTTGATTTCCCTCGGCGTGGCACTCATGAAAGGAGACTTTGATGAGCTGTGTGAACGGTCATTCCAGAGGGAGGGATATGCAGAAAGACTCGACTTTCTGGAGGGTGCTCATTTGAGAGTATTTCTGTTTTATCTCTAACACACATCCCAGCGAAACATCACTGGCATTGGAGGGAAAGCCCATGGGGCCCGATATACCTGCCAGAATGACTTTCTTTGAGTTGGAGTCTGCGGAGAAGTGATACAGGGAAGGCAAACCCGCTTTCACATTCTGACGCGCTGCGTCTCTCCTGCTCCCTGCTGGGCCGGGGACACTTTAAAGCAAATTCCTGCCTTTTTTTGTTTAAATGTTGTTGTTTTTTTTTTTTTAAAGGTGTTAGCAATCTGTCTTACATTCTCCCACCCCTGCTGGGATTTACGATCCAGTTCATATTTTACTACGTGGTCTTGGCAGGCTCCCCTCGTTGAAATTCAAACCGAAGCAACCTGATGGGGGAACAGACATAAAAATATTAATTTGGTGGATATTAAAAAAAAATCACACTGGTTATACATCAGGGGCTGTCCAATGGTTCCTTTCATCATCTAAATGGCCCTTCTAACCAGACCACAAATCTTACTGGGGAGGAGGAGGGGGCTTGGAAGGTGGGGTTTCCTTCCTGAGGTTTTGGAGACAGCTGACATCCAACACTTCCTCAAACCTGGCTTTGTTTTATTAAAGGTAATAAAAAGTGAGTACTTCTGGTACAGGCAGGCTAATTAGCTGGCCTCACAGAACAGAACAGGCTTAAAAGAATGTTGGTTTGGTCTAAAAGAAATCAGGTTGTGGAAATGTCTAAATTTTGATTAAAAATAAGGTTTGGGAGACGCAGGACGCATGTTCTGCTTCTCCAAGGCTGTGGTGGTGGAGAGTGGATGTAGCAGGGCTGGGTGGCAGGATGGGAGGCAGCCGACCACGGCACGTAGGCATGTACGTACCCTCACTGAGGCTGAGGCCGAGGACGGGGTACCACGTCTCCACTGACCCCTCCCACGCCAGCCCTTGTCTTCTAATAGGGAGCCATATCGATATAGCTGAGGGAGGAAGGGCAGTAACATTCCTGTGGGGTAGAATTAAGAAAAAGTGGCAGGGAATTTCTCTTCCTATAATGAGATTTTAATGGACTCTTCCATTTCCATCTTATGGCTGATCTTTACGGTTAAAAGACTTTTGATAGACACTTTAAAATTTTATGAAAACTCCAGGAACTGGTTTTTAAAAACTGTGGCTGGTTGGAAGGCTAAATACTTCTGTGAGAAGGTGCTAATACCAAATGAATGTGCAAATCTTACTGCTGGTGCTGAAATCTGTTCAGAATAATTACCATGATCTTAAAGTTTGTTTCAAAATTTGCAAACATCAAGTGTCAATCAAAAATGAAGATGAAACACTGATGAATGTTGAATCCTCATGCTTTAGGTGTAATTCCTTTTTAGATTAGTTAGTTCTCTGCTATTTTTACTGTACAGTTTCAGTTAAATTTCCTACATGCTAACTTCTTTTGTGAGATTGAAATAAAATTGCAGTATATATATAAAAAAAGTGTTGAGTGGAAATCTCATATTAAATGTTCTTAACACAATAAAATAAAAATAAATTTAAACAAAACAAAAAAAGGAGGTGCTAATAAAAACAGAAAGCTGTCCCTACTACAAATATCCACATATACAAATGGATGTGTACTATGATGGGAAATTCATCAGCATTCTAGAAGTCCAAGGTTTTATTTAATGGCACAAAATCTAATAAAGCAAACAAACCAGAAATTCACCCCAGCCAGGCTCACAGCTAGAGTGTATGCTGCGACGAATTTCCAAACACATCTGGATCTTGGGATTAAAGAGAAAGAAAATTCAATAGTTGGAAAGGGGGCAACAAGTTTTGTATAAAAACCAAAGCAAGTTCTTGATTCAAAATACTACCATGACAGTAGGAAGGAAAATGATTATGAACCAATTTTTTTTAAGGGAAAAGATTTCTAACCAACAATTGGTTCATATTACTTCTCTGCCACCTTTATAGGCAGCATTAAAAAGGGGGCCTCATTTTTTCCTAAAGAGTGTAATGATGAGATTACCTCATCTTAAACAGAGGTTTTCCTACTTGGTCACCACGCAATCTAATACTGACAGTGCCTTGGACTTGAAAAATGATATTGAAATGGGAGGCAGGAGAAGGCACAGTCGTTTTGAGCTTCACTCTAAAGCAATTATGAGCCCTTCACAACCCTCAGACAAGAATTGATTTTTATTTTTAGATTATTAAAGTGTGGGTATGAGGAAGTCAGGATATGTGACCTAGCTTTACCCTTGTCGATTGAATTCTTCTTGAATTGATTCAGTATTGACAAAGAAAACTTTTTAAGAAGCATTTCTGCCTTATAAGCTCCCCAAATTTACTTCTCACCTTTACAAAAATCTTCATGTTCATAAAGATAGTTGAATAAACAGGACAGTAAGTACAGGATATTAGAATACCAGAATTCATTGCAATGTCCTAAAGAAACCTAGAAATAGGGAAAACTTCCAAAAGGTAATGATATGTTAGATTATGTTTCATGCCGTCATCAAATACATTTCCTCTCATGCATCCAGAATACTAAGGTGTCCAACTTTTATACTCACATTGTGGGCACTCATTTTACTAATTGTTTTTAGAAGTAATAGTGTTTACATATACATTTATATGCTGAATTTAATTGCCTTAGTAAGCTTAGAAGGGTCCTCTGGCTACATTAAGGGCACCACCCAAGAAGTGGAAGGACCCTCATGACTATTTGACCATTGGGTCACCATGCTCCCTTCTTTGACCCCTTGGAACAGCTCAGAATGTGCCCAGATTGAGCCAACTTCCAATGTTTAGACTGTGGAGTCTGGAGCCCACTAGCTTCTTCCCACTCCAACCTGGGCCTTAAACAGGCCAATGCACTCACTGCAACCTGAGAATGTGTTCTGTTCATTCATCACTTAGATTCTCTTCTGGAATGTTCTCTATACCTACAGCTATCCAGCTCTTACCAAAGTCTTCTGTGTGCTTCCCCAAACCATCTATCCCAGCTTTTGCTCATCTTTCTCTCTTCTCAGCCTCTGCTCCATTTCTGGCAGGGATGGCCTGGCCTGGCACTTAAGAGTCATATGCTCCAGGGGCTTCCCTGGTGGCGCAGTGGTTGAGAGTCCGCCTGCCGACGCAGCGGACGCGGGTTCGTGCCCCGGTCCGGGAAGATCCCACATGCCGCAGAGCGGCTGGGCCCGTGAGCCATGGCCGCTGAGCCTGCGCGTCCGGAGCCTGTGCTCCGCAACAGGAGAGGCCACAACAGAGAGGCCTGCGTACCACAAAAAAAAAAAAAAAAAAAGAGTCATATGCTCTTTTCAGTTGTGTTGCTTCTCCTCTAGAGATAACTTAACTTCTTTGAGTCTCAGATTCATCATCTACAAAATGATAATATATGCAGTGTTGTTGTGAAGATGAAACAAGACAGAGCACAAGGCCTGGCTCATAGTATGTGCTTAATAAACATTTGTGGCCCCCTCCCTTCTTCCTAAGGACCATGTCGCATTTCTGCTGTGTCTTCTTCTATACCTCATAGTGTAAAATAAAATGTTTTTGGGTGTTGTTGTTGTTGAATGGTTCTGCAAAAATCAAGCCACTCTGCTGTACCCTACTTTATTGTAGGCAGGCTATAATTTTCCTTGATTTTTCGGGAAAGGAATAGTCAAATGCTTGGATAGGAATGACCCGGTCTGATGTGGGTTAGCCTAGAGAAATGATAGAGTCCTAGAGAAAAGATAGAAACCAAGCTACTCGTGACAGAACACTCCTGAATTCTGAATCCCAGGGTTAGAGGTACCTTGTAGATCAGCCAAAGCAAACTTCTCATATTCCTGAGAACAACAGTCTCTAGGATAAACTGTGACAAGGATCAGCCCCAGTAGTTAGTCCAAAACAACCACAAACACAGTATTTACTATTTAGAGGAATGAGATCAAGGAAGGAGTCCCGAGATGTTGACAACTCCTTCTGACAAATAATTGGGAGACCTGGAATGGTTTAATTTTCTGGAGAGGTGTGTCCTTGCCAACCAGACTACTGAGCTGATAGTTATCACTGACTTAGGAGCACAGCCTGCTCCCTTCTTGACACTGCTCCTGGAGGGGCCTCCCAGCAAAGCAGAGCTTCGGAGGCCATATCCCCGCCAACCTGTGAGGTGAGCATGGCCTCCCTGTGATTGCACAAGGCGGAACCATCTCAGCTAAGCAGGCCTCTTGCTGGAAACAGAGATTGGAGACTTGAATTCATATTTCATGTTCATTGTGTTTGGTTTAGTCTGAAAAAAACAGACTAAAGTCCAATGCATGTGCATACATAAATGCTATAAAATTAGTGCAGACATCTGGCAAATCATTAATTAAGAGCAGTAATGGTCTTCGAATAGCACTCTAGGGAGGCCACAGAAAGAGGAAGTTCCCTGGACCTGGTTTCAGTTTTGCCCATGACCCGAATTCATCCTCATAACATAGAGGGGAGGTGGGACGGGGAAGGGAGAAAAGCGACGTAAATGCCACTATAACACCTTTTAGCCCCTCCCTCCTCAGCAACCCCCAAAAGGACAAATAGCAAACAAGCCATACCACCCCTCTGTCTGCAGGGCATCCCCCAAAACAGACAGATGCCAAATGAGCAGCCGGCATGTGAGGATGTACCCAGCACAAGATAATTGTGCCATAAATATAATTAAAGTCAGCAGGAAGACCATTATGGAGAAAACCAAACTTAGAAAAAAATTAGTACTAGTGAAGAAAATATCATACATTCTTTTTATTTCAGTCTAATTTTGTTTACATGATTCATACAGTTTCTAAGAGGATCCCTGGAGAACATTAGGTAGGCACCACATGCATAAACATTCATATAAAACATGTAAATTAGAAACAGTCTCAGGATTTATATAGAAATTACAGCCACTTCTAGCAAATTAATTCAATGACAGAAAAAAGTGTTACTGTCTCTCTTCAAATCAAGAGGGGCAAATATTAGGCAAAGCAGATTTATTTATTCAAGAGGCTTGTTCCTTGCCAGGAGCTGATGTCCCCTTGGCCTAGAGATTTCCTTTTTCTTTTTTTTTTTTTATTGTATATGTATTGGCGATTAAATTTGCTTTGAATGCAGGAGCAGTGAGTGAGGACCGTGGTGGGTGGTTTTAAGTTATAGCATTGCTAATACAGTCATAAAGTCAATGAGGCTGCAAGAGTTTGCTGGAGGGAAATGATGGAAGAAGGCAAGTTGCTTGAGTTAAAATATTCAAGAATATCGAATCTTAGAACTGCAAGGTCCTATTGAGTGCAAGCTTACCATTTTATAGATGAAGAAACTGAGCCCCAGAGAAGAAGTGTTCTGCCCGAAGAAACAAAGGAGATGATTTACAAAGCCAGCCTAGAACCCAGGTCTTCCCCTATAGTTGCCAGCCTTGAACACTTCCTCTTCTGTATTTGAATAGAAGGGATAAGTGCCATGTGAGTACATTTTCTTGTAGGGTATTGTACCCACGTATTTGGCTAGTGATTTTACTCTTGGGGACCGTGGTAGACGGTTTGTCAAAATGGTCCCAATTTTCAACTTTTCTATATCTATGCCTTTCTCAGTATGACTTCACAGTCCTTGAATCTGTGCTGGGCTTGTGATTTGCTTTGGCCAAAGGAACACAAAGAAGCTTCAGTTCTGAGCCCAGAGCCCAAGGAGCTGTGTGAGCTTCTGCTGTTCTTTCCCCAGCTAGCTGCGGGAACATGCCAGGGTCACCTGTTATTGGGATAAAAGAGACACATGGGTAGGGTTACCAGATTCAGCAGATATTTGGGACATACTTATACTAAAAAAATTTTTTTGTTTATCTGAAATTCTAGTTGAACTTGGAGTCCTGTATTTTATTGGTCAGCTCATGTGAGGAGATCCCAGATGGTTCTATTCTGTATTTGTCAGCCAACCCCTAGACATATATGAGGGCCCATCCAAGGTCAGCACATCTGTCTGCCCATCCCATGGCTGACCACAGGTGCATAAATGAGCCCCACCAAAATCAGCAAGACTTCCCTTTGACCCATGAGCAAAAATATTTATTGGTGTGTGACACTGAGGTTTGGTGTTTATTATGTAGTATTATTGTGGCAGAAGCCAACTATTGATACTTAGGGACTATCAGTAAAAAATATTTTAAGAAAAGGAGTTCGATTTAGGCTTCAGATTAGGATGATCTAATTGTTGTCATGCCCTTTACGCAAACAGAAATGGCAAGAAAAAATATACTGACGTACATTCCAAGGCTAGAGACTCACTACATAAAGACACATGAATAGAGTTTGTGTCTTAAGCATATTTCTGCCTTTTTGGGATCTTGCCATTGTTCTGGTGGTTTGTTTTAAATGACTCACTTTGCGGTTATGTCTTTGTCACAGAAGAACACTCTAGAATGAGACAATGTGGCTTTTCTGACTTCCCTGGACCTTTGCTATATTCTCTCTGGACTAGTGCTTGTTTGTGCTGTAGCTTTCCTGCCTTCATGTGTCTCCTTTCCTGTCCTTCAGAGAGGCAGGTGATTTAAGTGAAGGTTCAGAGCCCAGTAAATGTGCCTGATCTCCACTTATGGTTACATTTTTCAGAGGTCAGCTTCACTTATCAGAGGCCCTGCTCTATATATCTTGTCATTGTGTAATATTTTGTACTTTTCAAAGCCCTTTCACATTTGTTGCTGTCGGGCAGGCATTGGAATCTCTCTTTTGCAGATTAGGCAACTGAGGCTCAGAGACTTCAAGTGACTTTCCCAAGGTCACACAGGCTAGTTAACGGCAAAATTAAAACCAGAACCCAGATTCTTGTCTCCTAACCCTGGACTCTTTCTGGTTTGTTCTGCTGTCTCCCTCATCCTGGGGCTTTGGATAATTGATGCCATAGCCAGGTGTTCATTGGGCACCTGAATAATGCTTCTGTCTAGGACTGACTCAAGTGGAAACAGGACATTCTTAAAGAGGCCATTAGAAATCCCCAGACCTCCACTAAAGCGGGCTTTGTTACAGATGACTGACGGCTGTGTAAATGCTTTCACCTTGTAATAGCTGGTCTCAGCCTCCAGAATACAGTTCTACATTGTGGATTAATCAGTCCGTATCTCTGTTTTAAAATCATGTTATGGTCTTTTAAAGGTATGTTTTAAGACGTAATGTTGTGTAAGAAGGCATGGTCCATTTAAAAGCAGGGCTGCTTGCAGGTTGCTGGTTGAGAAGAACAATTGAATGCAGATGAAGGGGAAAATACCAGGATATTACCCCAGGGAACTTCTTTTTCTCCAGATCTATAAAGTAAAGGCATGAGCCACCCACCCAAGGCTAGTACTTGCCTTGATTCTCTGCTTCATCTGGATTCAGGAAGATCAGTGATGTTATTATCAATCTTAGAGTGAGCAACTACCCTGATTTTCCCTGGACTGAGGTGCTTCTTGGGATGTGGAACATTCAGTGCTAACACTGGATCAGTCCTGGGCAAACTGGGATTCTCTGTTACCTATCTGGCCCTCTGTACAGCCCTTTGAGATGAGTTGATGGACACCCCTCCTCCTCCACTGAGAGGCACCAGCTCTCCTTTGTGTGTTTGTCCTACACACAAGAATCCTTGCACAGAGGAAACACAAAATACATGACTGTTGAAAGAATGAAAGAAAGAATGGCTTTCCCTGTCTTTCAGAACAGGTCTGTCACCTACCCAGGGAGGAGGACTGGCTTGGGAACTAGGAGAATGACTCCATTACTCACTGGTTGTGTTAACTTTTGCCAAGTCATTAATTCATTGCTCCGCAGTTTTCTCATCTGTAAAGAGGGGCAGGGACTAAGGTCCCTTCTCTGTTACACATTCTAGGGTTTTACTGTTTACGAACCAATGAGGTGAGTCCACCCTGCCCCAACTCCTTTCCTCTTGATGCCCCAGGAGTCTTCACCAGGCCCTCCTGGAGACCCCTCTTGCAGCTCAGCCCAAAAGATGAATCCCAGCTCAGGGTAAGACAGGGGACAGATTCCCAAGGCTCTGGCTCAGGGATAAACCCTTTAGATCAATGTTATCTCATAAAATTTCCTATGATGATGGACATGTTCTATATCTATACTACCCAATATTATAGCCACTAGCCACATGTGACTATGTAAATAATTAAAATAAAATGACATTTAAAATTTAGTTCCTGAGTCGCAATAACCACATTTCAATTTTCACATCGACATGTGGCTAACGGCTACCCTACTTGACAGTATCTCTATAGGACATTTCCATCACTGCAAAAAGTTCTATTGGACAGCACAGCTATAGAGGGTTATCTTGAGCATTTTCTCAGTAACCTGGGAGGTAGCCAGGGTAGGAAAAAGAGAAGGGGGTAGGAAATGAGAGGGATAATCGCGTTTCTCACCAGTAAACGTTATCTCTTGATTTGGTATCATGGAAATGATGTAGCCAGCTTACTGAAGACGGACCATCTTAAGTCTTATATTGACAGTGATCTTGTAAAAGTTAATAAAAAGGACATGAAAATATATCCTTTACTGACACCAAAGCAAAAGGACACGGTAACTTTCTTTTCACCAATACCCCCCGACTGGGCTAACTCTTTAGTCAACTATAGAAAAAGCACCAGGAAATAAAATTAAATAGCCAGGGGACTTCCTTGGTGCCGCAGTGGTTAAGAATCCGCCTGCCAATGCAGGGGACATGGGTTTGAGCCCTGGGCCGGGAAGATCCCACATGCTGCGGAGCAACTAAGCCCGTGCGCCACCGCTACTGAGCCTGCGCTCTAGAGCACGCGAGGCACAACTACTGAGCCCATGCACGTAGAGCCGGTGTTCCGCAATGAGAAGCCCTTGCACCACAATGAGGAGTAGCCCCAGCTTGCTGCGACTAGAGAAAGCCCACGTGCAGTAATGAAGACCCAACACAGGCAAAACAATAAAAATTTTTTAAAAATTAAATAGCCAAATGTTAAAGTTGTGGAAAATTCTTTCTTTTTGCAAGGATCATGACTGAAGATTTTTCCAAGCATCTTGTAGGATGAAAAAAAAAAAATACACGGGGCTTCCCTGGTGGCGCAGTGTTTGAGAGTCTGCCTACCGATGCAGGGGACGCAGGTTCGTGCCCCGGTCCGGGACGATCCCACGTGCCGTGGAGCGGCTGGGCCCCTGGGCCATGGCTGCTGAGCCTGCGCGTCCGGAGCCTGTGCTCCGCAACGGGAGAGGCCTCAACAGTGAGAGGACCGCGTACCGCAAAAATAAAAAACAAAACCCAAAAAAACCAAACATGGGTACTGTTTTGTTTATCATTGAGGTTAATTGTTCAACTCTTGAAACTTCCATTACTGTCCTTGTTTAGGAAGTAAACATAGAATGCTTTGTGGAATTAGAACTCCCAATGATGGCATTGGCAATGAAGAACTGGAACTACAGGAGCAGATTCTTAGTTCCAACTATGCCACTGGAAGCTGTGTGACCTTCAGTGAGTGACTTACCCTCTCTGGGCTTCAGTTTTCATCTTTAGTTGGAGAAAGATGGTGCTGGACTGGATCTCTAGTATCTTTATCTTTCTTGGATCACTCTTGTGACCATGTTTTTGACTTCTGCTATAGACACTAGAGCTTATATCTGTTATCATAGCCATAAACATTGTTTCTTATTAACACAGATCATCAGTGTTGTCAGTTGCCTCCATTTACAGCTCCCATAATCAAACCTCCAAGTGTCCAGGGCCTGGCAAACCTCTAGATTTTCTGGAAGCCTCACTCATGAGAATGTTCAGCATTTAGCTACTCTCTCAAGTCAGGAGCAAAAACATGTCTCCCTAAAGTAGAAGCCCCAGTGATCTGTGTTTACACAGGTGAGAACAGAGACTCCACCCTACTTCTAAGTTGGGCCGTGGTGTCACACAAACAAGGATGGCCACTTATGAGCTGCACGCCCTGGGACAAGTTTTTTCCTTTCTCTGAACCTCCATTTCCCTGTCTGTAGAGCAAAGATAATGACACGGTTGTAGGCAGGATGGCTTACCTGGTAGTAACGAAGCTCAGATCTCAGGACCCTCATCTGCACAGGCCCTTTTCAAGACCCTGTACTTCATTTTGACTTTTTTTTTTTTTTTTTTTGGTAATTTCCTGATCTTTTCCTCAAAGAGGGGCCGCCAAATTGTTTGAGCTTCAGGCCCTACAAAACCTGGTTGGCAGTATTTAAAAATGAGGTGGCACACGGGTAGGCTGCTCTCTCTAAAAAGAGATCACCCATCCAACAAGATCTTGCCAACCCAGCAGGTCTGCAGCTTTTCTATTTCTTCCAGATGCCATCCTCTCTCACATCCCAGCGCACCTGTGGGCCGTGCTGGCTTGCGCCTCTGGATGCCACAGGAGAGGTGGCACCTCCTCAGTCACGAGTGTCTCTGAGCATCACAGTACATGTTCTTAGAGGCTGTATAATTATGGAATCTGAGAGCCAAAAACACCACCAGGGACCCTTTACACACTCCCCCTCCCCACAGATGTTCCTTCCTCTCCTTTCCTTCAAGTTCCTCCCAAATAAAGATCCGCTCCCCCCAATCTCCTTTCAAAAACTGGTCTGGTATGATGTCATAGATTCTTAGGAACATCTTCCTTAGGGTTAACCCTCATTTCTCTTCTAATTCAGATGTGATTGTACCTTTAATTTGCTTTTTAATTCTGCTTTATGTAGATTACGTAGCACTTTCACAGACATACTCATTTGCTGCTGCCACAGCATCCTCCTTTTAGAGAGAAGTAACTGAGGTTCAGCAGGTACAAGACTTGCCCAGCAGAGTAGATAGTGGGGCTCAGGACCCTGAGAGGACAGTTCTACTCTCTTATCCCCATTGTCACCAGAGGGGGTATTAAGCCTCGCAGATCTTACACAATTTGTTGGGGAGTCAAAGCTTAGGAACAACTTGCCTGACTCTCGGGGTTATTTCCGCTTAGGTTAACTGTCTCTGCTTCTGTCAGCTGCCACTGGCTCTGTCATTAGAACCTAACTTCCTTGGTCACTGGACTCAGAGTTCTCAGTGTCTGTCCTTGGCGATGATCCCAACTTCCTGTAGGTGCTAAGGGAGGTACTTACTTATGCCTCAACTCTTCACATACACGACCCCCTTGCATCCCCTCCATTATTAAAAAATGAAGTCATAGCCCATTCTTTCTGCATGCATTTATTATAAAGTTATTTATTGGGTGCCTGTTATGGGCATCACACTAATCCTATGCAAACAAAAAAGAAAAAAGAAAGAAAAAGAAAAAAAGAACAAACAAAGAAAGAGAAAAGAAAGCATGTAAACAGGCCTAAATACGGTGAATGACATCAGCAAGATGGAAGAATAAGAAGCCCCTGGCCCTCATTTCCCCCAGGGAACACCGACTTAACCACAATATATGGATCCAATTTCCTTTGTGAGAACTTGCTTTTTTTTTTTTTTTTTTTTTGCGGTACGCGGGCCTCGCGCAGGCCCAGAGGCCATGGCTCACAGGCCTAGCCGCTCCAGGGCACGTGGGATCTTCGCGGACCGGGGCACGAACCCGCGTCCGCTGTATTGGCAGTCGGACTCCCAACCACTGCGCCACCAGGGAAGCCCCGGGAAGCCCTCTGAATTTCCAGCTTTTTTAGTCGAATAGGTTACCTAACACTTGTAGTCTTAGGAAAAAAATAATCTTTTGATTGCTTGCTATGTGTTAGGCACTAAGAGCTTTATGAATATTAATGTAATTTTCACCCCAGTTCCTTGAGGTTGTGGATACTGGATTATTCTCTTTGTACTGATGAAGGAAATAGAGACATAAAAAGCTATACAACTATCCCAGAGCCACACCCGTGGCCAGTGGCCGAGCCAGCAGCGAATCAGTCTGGCTCTAGGGTCTACACTCCAGATTGTGTTTGAAACTAGAAGTTGGCACAAGCTGGGCACGTTTCTGGACTGTTCAGATGAACAGATGCTCGAGTTATGCTGCTTGTAGGGATCTGCGTTTCAAAACAAAGATGTGGTCTTCAAAGGAGTAATTGAACACACCCGGTCTTAACTCTTGATTTAATAAACAGAAGATGGAAGGAAGGAGCTGGTTTAAGTTTGGGGTCTCCATCTTTGATCCTACTCTTGATGGGTTTTACCATAAAAAAAGAACAGAATGATCAATTAAAGCTGGCAACAGGCAATGACAGGGAGAGCTCTTTAAGAATAAATACTTCTCACAAATACAATCTCCTCGGTCTAGAACTTCACTATATTTGCACATGGATGTAGGAACTACTTTACTACTCCAGGCACTTGGATATTAGCAATGCATACACTCTGACACACTTACAGACATTTAAATAGATAGACACACGTGAAGAGATACTCATTGTTCCTAGATTTTTCTACAGTTCAGAAAGAAATGAAGGTTTAGAAAATATCTAGTTAATGCACAAAATTGAAAAATATTAGAAAAATCTGGGTGGCTTAAATTGAGGAGAGACTACTTTTGCTCATATTAATTAGAGAGACAATAAATATCTCCCTTCTTCTGTGCTCTGAAGGTAAACCTCAAGAAGGATGCATGTGCAAAGATTCAGTTTGCTTGTGGACAATAGGGCACCAACTCTGATGTCAGAACCTAGGAGTTCTACGGGATTATTTTTTCTGAAAGACTTGGTGCCTTTGCCAAGAGACTACATAAAGAAAAGCCGGGTGTTTCTGAAAGATCAAATGTTTGTCAGCACCTCTAATGGAGCAATAATAATTAATTTCCCAGTGCAATAAAACCATATAATTAGAATGGGTTGGGTGTTCTCAAAATTTTCCAACATGGGATGAGCAAATGGAAAAGCTTTCTTTCTTTTTTTTTTTTTTTTCAGGCTCTTCCTTAACTTTTTTGGAGTTGGTGTGAAATACAGAGAGGAAGTGAGCCCATCTGTTTCTGATACTTCCAGGTCTGATGTATCAGAATGTTTTGTAGCAGTTATTTGATGTCTAGTATGCCTCTAAAGTATTTTCCATAAGTTTGAAGCCTGTGCCTTTACTGACAGGAAGTTTGTTTTCATGGCGTTTTAGGAACAGTTTGACACTCAGAAAGGAGAAAAGAGTAATTGGTCAATTCCAAAGTACCACTGTTTTGAAGTCAGTTCAGTTTAGTTGATTTATATACTGGGAGAAATTTCGAGGAGAAACAAAAATGAATGGAATTATAGATTATTCTTATTATTTCCATAGCTCTTTCTCTGCCCCTCTTCTTTATCATCATTACCACCCCCGCCCCCTTGCCTCCGCTACACCCCTCCTCTATGGTAGGAAAGAGTGATCCCACTGGGGATAATGGAGGATCTCACAATGGAAGGAAGGAAGCTGGAGACTCATCTTTGCGTAAAGGTCAGGAGGAAGGAGAACGAGGTGGCACCGCTATGACACAGCTGTATCCTGTACTGTCCTCTTACGCATCTGCCTCCTCTGGCTTCGCGTTGGGAATGTGTGGGTCAGTGCGGCAGGGAGCGCCGGGAAGGCGACCTTGCTCAGGGGGATCGCGTTATACCTGCAAGAAGCACTTCAACGTGCTAAGCCCTCCTTCCTGAGCCCTTCAACTGCAGCAGCCGCTTCACTAAGAAGGTAACAGAGGCCTCCTTCCATTGCGCGAGAAGCCCCTCGCTGCCGGATCTCTCTCTGCCTTCCCCGACGCTAGGAATGAGGGAGTGGAAGGCTCAGAATTCACTTCTGTCACTCCTACTTTCTGAGCACTGTTGGTACTTACTGAGGGAACTCTGTTTTACTTAGTCCTAAAATTGCTTATTAAGACAGCAAAATCCAGGCTTGGTGTTCATTTTCTACAGATCGTTTGGGCATTTCCTAAGGTAATATTGGATGGTGCCAACCAGAGCTACACAGCTGCATGCTAGGACGCCTAGGGATTTGATTCCAGACTAAGAACGACTCTGCTTGGCACTCCAAGGGTCTTCTCATCACCTTTGTGGGTTGAATAAACTGTGGGCTGACTTGGCACTAGGTAAAGAAAGGATCACCACTTTTTAAAAAACTCTAAGCTGCCTTCTCCAGCCGTGGAAAGGAAATAAGTCATTATCTTCTTTAACTTAACTTATATTTTCATTTTACCTGATTACCAAGCTTTTAATTTCTCTCCCTCTCTTAAGTGATGTATGATCATCAGTGAGAATGAGTGCAATTCGAATTATTGTAATCGTATTTAAGACTATACAGCAGTGTGATATATTTTCTATATGTACATGTATGTTATCTGTAAATGTACACAAAAAGAAATAAAAAGCTACACATCAAACTGAGGAGGAAGAAGCTGGTCTATGGGAACTCTAGCCTTTTTAAACTTTTAATGTTTTGATTTTTCAAAGGAAGAAGAGAGTATTTATGGGTCACTTTTAAAATAAAAAAACAAAACAAGCAATCAGTCTGAAGACCAAAAGCAAAACACACTCACACACACCCAAAAAAAGAGGAAGAAAAGAGGAGGAAAAGAAAAAAAATGAAAAAGAAATGAACAAAAAGCTTTGAAAATATGCCATGTCTCTCACATGAATTACCCTACAAAAATAGTCACAGCTGCTGACAAAGATGTAATGTCATGTGTGCGGCAGCTCTCTTCATGATGCCAGAAAATTAGACACAACTTAAATGGCTCACAATGTGGAATGTGTTGAATAAACCCAGTTATGATAATTGAAAATAGACCTGTCAGCTAATCCAAATAGTATTGCAGAAGAATCCTAGACCATGGGAAGACTTCCATTACCTATTAAGTGTAATTTAAAAACTCAGCGGTTTACAAAATAGCAGGTGCGGTGTTTAATTTTTTGAAATGAAAATATATACATAGAAAAGCAGTGATATGAGCAGTGATTCTCTACGACTGGGGGTGAACTTTGGTTGCCTCTTTGTGCTTTTAAAATTTTCTACAATGCACATATGTTATTATAGATGTATTATATAATAATATTTTATATATATATATATATATATATATACAGTTTTGAAAACGCACAAGCCCATACATAGTCATTTTCAATGATCGATGACTTTTTAAAATCAGGACAAACAGACCCCAGATGTATTAAGTCATCTGCCAACTTCATACTTTAATTTGGTCATCAAGATACCATTCATGTGCCTTGAATATCCCTTCAAATATTCTTACGAATAATAGTGACATTTTGTGTATGTTGCAGAAGATAAACTAAAAAGAGAAGGAGAAAACTGAAGTGATGACATACATTTATTTTTCCAGGAGTTTTCCCCTCAAAAATATGTAACGTTACCACCTCTAGAAGTTACAGTACTATTTCACAATTTTAAAAAGAAGTATAATTTTGCCTGGCATTCTGTTGTTCACCATCATGAGAATGTGCAAATAACACTGTCACCGAGAAGCTGATCCATCAGGGATCCTGGATTTTTTTTTTTCTATACAAAATTCATTTCACAACCAAGTTTAAATAAATAAGATTGCTTAGTTTTGGGAGGCTGAATATTACTTTGAAACCTCACTTGCCTGCCGCAACTAAGACCTGGCACAACCAAATAAATAAATAAATAAATATTTTTTTAAAAAAGAAACCCCATTTGAACTCCTCTGTGATATGAAGGGAGAAAATTGAGGCAATTTTCAGCATAACCCAAGCTTAAAAGGAAACGAAAAAATTGTTCATTTTACATTTTAGAAATAGACTGTATGTTTCTTTCTTCAGATAAATTTTGTCTTTCCATGGAAAGTTGGTATTTTGGCACTATTTTCTTTTTATTCTATATATTGCATTTTCATAGCAAATGAAAGTTAAATTATTTTATAATCGCTTCACCACTTTTTAGAAATGGCCATAGAATATGGGATCCTTAAATAGGGTAGTTATTAGTAAAGCCACTCATTTTTTCAAGAGTCTGTTTTCAATACTTAATTATGGCACTTTGGGCACAAAACACTTCTTGTTTCCACGGAAGAAAAATTTTCATACACACACACACACCCATCTTCAATGGTGAATTCATGCTGTTAAAATATTTTAAAACACACTCATGATGAAAGAAACCTGAAACTAAGAAAACAAACACCCCTACTATGTTCTTAATTTTCTTTCTTGTGGATGGTGTTTACCCACAAAGTCAAATGCAGTCTTTTCAAATGTATGTGAAGCAAGCACCTTCCAGCTGTGAGTATGTAATTGGTCAATCAGTTCTTATTTAGAGAGTTTCTAAAATGTCAGTGTATATTCTTATTCAGTTTTTGGATTCTTGCATCCATAAAAAGAGTGGCTTTAACTGTTGCTCTTTTATGAAGCATATCAATTTCCTTGTCTTTTTCTTATAAAACCATCCTGGAAAATTGAGGAAATTATCCACTTCATGTACTTCATACATTTAAATAAAACAAAATAGTACAGGACACAGATTTAAACTTTCTTGCAGTTGGCAGTTTAGTTTAGAAAAAGGTTCAAATCTATCATTGGAACTCTTGTTTGAATATGTTAGAGTTGGATATTACCGTAAGTTGAAGGGAACCAAGATGCAAAAACAGATTTCTCTTTGCAAACTTCTGCTGCCACAATGAAATGATTTGGCTTAGAAACTTACAGGATATGTGATATATTATAAAGACTGCATTGTTATGAGTTTATGATTTAATGATTAACAGGGTTATTTGCTTTGTTACTGGAATCATAACATCAAGATGGGGAAGAAGTAAATAGCATTAGAGACTTTAAAATGAAATGGTGAGATCCGAACTTTTGCTTAATGTAGTGGCTTAGTCATAACTTAATCATGCATCTGGTTAAATACTTGCTTGATGATATTCTTAATTACATGTCCTTTGTGTCTTGCTGGTGTTTTCAGGTGCTATTAATAAAATCAGTATTTCTAAAAGTGCAAATAGATTGGAAGCAGATGCTGTTAGTAGAACATAATTGTACTAAAGGGAAATTTTTGCAATTTGAAAACAGACTAATATCGTTAATGTGTTGGTTTGCCATAATTATGCATTCTTACAGGATTTAAAACAGGAATAATCAAAAAATACATCTTAAGAGGATTAGAAAGTGTAGAGAAGAATTTTTGTAAAACTCAGAGAAAATGTTTATATGAACAGTATTGGAATTGCTAGTATATGTTGCAGAAGATAAGCGAAACATAAAGAACACTCAAATTAGCCTTTGCTAGGTTAGAATATGAAAATGCATCTTTTAAAGGTCTGCAAAAAGGCAAATTAATTTAAGGGGTACTGTTTTGTTTTTAACCCAAAGGTCCCATTAACTGTTTAAAAATGATAATACTGTGTTTTTTAGAAAATTCAAACAAGGGACAGTGCGATTATTTATGAAAAGATCATTATACTTTATTTCTATTTTTGGTAGGTTCAAATGGTTATTTTATTAACATATTTCTTTATAATAAATCAAGTTTAAAAAATATGAATGTAATAAAACTATAAATTCTTACAAAGTTAAATTACAGTTCAAGCAGAAAATAAGAGCAGTATAAATCTGAACTTTGAACAGTGAGTTAATATAGAGTACAATCTGAATTTTGTAACAAAACAAAACAAAAGAACAATCCTAGTACTTATACATAGCGAAAGTTAGGAAGGAAATACAGGAAAATGTTTAATGTTTAATTCTTGATTGTGCGAATATGTGTACATTTTGAGGGTTTTTTTCCCCTTATCCCTTTAAGTATTTCTCAGATTCATTTCAGGAACATATGTTACTTCAGAACTAGAAAAGCCTTATTCATTAAAAAGAAGCAAAGAAAGAAAGAAAAATACAATTTGAATACTTGGATTAAATAAATTTTCATTTAGATTTGTTAAATTGGTATTTTATTTATCATCCCAAAGCTTATTAAAACAGAACCAACACAGTCATATGGAGCTAACTCCTAAAACTGATAAACCTGAGCATATAATATTTTTTGCCATTAGATTGTAAAATTAGCCACTTATAATTACTAAGAATTGAGTGCATAAAACTGCTAATGTTTAATTTGTCTATCTTACTTGGAGTTCAATTTCAAGTAACAATTTTAACAAATTATTAACTGACATAATGTTTCTTGGCTTAAAGATGGATTTGCATTATTTTATTGCTTGGAATATCATAGTTATTAACATGTATTTTAAAAATTAAATCACCCGTTAGCAATGGAATAATATTTCTAAATATAATTTCAGGAAGGGGGCATAAAATAATGTTTCAAGCCATTTACTTTTAAGACTACAAAATTAAATATGAGGTGAGTTAAATGTAATCAACACATTGATAGAACTCCAAGAAGGCAGTAAGTAAGCAAAGTTTTCTACTTTTATTACATGTCAAAAAGTGTTTCAAAGAAAAAAATTAGACAACATTGACCTATCAAGAAAACTTTTCCTTTCCCCTTGATCTTAATTTTCCTGGAACCATTATTCTCCGTTTAGAGATCGCTCAGGATTTTACTAATGTACTACTTGGAAACCTCTTTTATTTCTGCGCTGGAGGATTAGGAATTGGAGAAATCAAGCGTGTCATTTGTCTTCTAGTACGGAGATCCACACAGAATTTAGGGACGGGATGCTGTATATTCGTTATTGCTATAAATTTTAATTTCTTCTTAAATAAAGCCCCGCAAGCCCGCCAAAGGAAAGCAGCCCTTTCTTCCGTCTTTACTTTATGAAATGTCCTGAGAATAATCTAAATCAAGGAACAAACACTCCCAAATTTTAATTTGCAACAAACTATGGTAATTATTTGGGTTGGCCAAAAAGTTCGTTCGGGAAAACCCGAACGAACTTTTTGATAGATGTAGAAATGTTATCCAATATAAACGCACAGATGGTATTTTAAATACTCAGGTTCCTGGAATCCGTGTTCGTCCTTTGCTCTTCCAGTTATTTGCCACCTGACATCTTTTTTCATGAGTCCTCAAGAGGTTAGTCTATGTTCAGTTGGACATAAAACAGAAGGGAAATTTTCGTAAAATAAAAACACACAACCCCAAAACAAATAAATCACACGAATAATTCTCTTATTTAAAAAATGTCAACCAGTATCCCTGGGGTATATTACCGTTGGAAATAATTTTAACATTTGCATCATTCACAAGCAATTCACGAACGCTTACCCTGCAAGAATTTTCCACCCTTTCTTGGCTTTTTACACACTTCAACTCGGCTTTCTCTAGCTCCACTAGTGGAAAATTAGGGAGACAGGTAATTCATAGTAAAGAAAAAAATGAATTATAGTGTAAGAGTAATTTATCACAAAAAAATTTTTCCCCCTCACGAAAGGCCACGGGGAGCGGCGGACCCTACGCAAAATCAAAGGAAATTTTCTTTTCGGATGTATTGGTAATGACTACTTATTTCATGGTACACCCCTGAATGACTTGTAAAAATAAACGAAAAGACCCATTTAGAAATACGTATTTTCCTTTAAAGGGTGAATTAAAACGAATCTTTCCAGAAAACCGTTTGTTTTTCTAAGCTCTTGGCGGAAAGCCGGGCGAGGCTGGTCGGGATCCACCCCCGACGCGCCCACACCGCCCAGGAAGAGAGGCGGGGCACCCGTTCTCGAGTTACAGCGAGAATTCCGGATGCCCCCCCCCACCCTTTATGCAAAATAAGCCCGTGCTGCCTTCATTAACCCAGCCAATGACCAAACGGCATCCCGCCCCGCAGGAGGTGGAGCCGCGGGGGCGAAAGCAAGGAGGTAAACGCAGTCCCACGTGTTACGGTTCTCCCCGCCTCTTCCTCATTCCCTCCCTCCGCCCCGCCCTAAATCGGCCCCTCCCACCCAGTTTCGTTCTCCCCGCCCCGGGAAGAGGCGGGGAAGCAGGCGGAGCGAAGAACGCTCGCGGTCTTAATTTACATGCAGCCACTCTATTGGCTAAGGCTGGCTACGAGCGGAGGAAGGAGGGGCGGAGGAGTTGTCAAAGTGAACTTCACGGATTGGCTTAACAGTACGACGACGTAAAAGAGGGCAGTCTAAGCAAATGAAAGCGCCTGGCAAACGCGTCTCCTCCCTCTTGCCCCACCTAGTTGGGAGCAACCCAATGAAAGAAGAGCCTGTGAGGCACATTTTCTTGAATATTTAAATGAGAAATCTAGAACTCTATTATTTAAATATTCATGAAGAGGCGGGGAAGTTTAGAGTGTCCCCCGGAAACGCTTCTGATTGGCTGCTTTTCTCAAGCGTTAGCTTCTGGGAAGCACGCTTGTCTCTCACCGAACAATTAAATGATTGCTGCATTTATTCTTCCTCAAAAGCGCCACACCATATACACCTACTTCTTTTTCTCGGAAATCGATTTCATGTGTGGTCCGACTGGCTCAGCTTTGTCACTCTTTCGCTTTCAATATACTTTCTTTTTTGTAACTCAAGTTCCATTTTCATCA
Organism: Kogia breviceps; assembly: GCF_026419965.1. Classification (NCBI taxonomy): domain Eukaryota; kingdom Metazoa; phylum Chordata; class Mammalia; order Artiodactyla; family Physeteridae; genus Kogia; species Kogia breviceps. The sequence continues at coordinate 50,324,927 of NC_081318.1, forward strand.
GTTTTTAAAATGCAGAGATGTGGGACAGATGGAAACAATTAGAACCTCGCTCTGCTGATGTGTATAATCTTATTAGTTTAATGGGTCACAGGGCGCAGGACCCATTTCCTGTGGATCAAAGTGAAAACAAACACGGTTAATAACCCATTTTGTTTTAGAACCACATCGGATCGGGTTCCCTCTGTCGGCCGTGGTAATGACAATATTAAGAGATCTTGGGTTGCCTTGAAGTTTAGAGGGAAAATGGAGTCATTGAAATATTCTGGCTTTAAAACGCATTAATATTAACACCAGGTAGCCGTTTGCCAGTTCCCCGAGTTCTCTTGAGTTTATCACAATGGCATGGTTATTAAAGGATTTCAGTATCGCTTGTTTTCATATGTTGCGTTAAAGCAAGCGGAAACTCGTGGCTAGTTTGCTGTTAATTATACCAGCTTCTCAGATTTCGTCTATTCAGGCCCAACATAAGGCTTCGGAGCTCTTGGTGTAAATTTCAACTTATGGCTTCTTAATGATTTTTTTCCCTTTATCTGTGGGTAGTGGTCACAAACTTTTTTCAAAACTTGATTTTCAAGAAGTTAAAGAGCCCCACAACTGCTACCCAAAATTTAGCTTTCCATTTGAGGGAGTTCTAAGACCAGTTCGCAGATCCCTAATCATCCGTGGACCCTAGTTAGCAATTCATGCCTTAAGGAAATGTTTTTCATATTTTGGGTTGTGTTTGAGTGTGTTTTTCTGAGGCCAAAATATAATCTTCCAAGCACGTAGGGGTTGGACCGCGGCCTCTCTCTTCGTGCAAAGGCCCCTTTTGGAAACCTCCCTCAGTAACTTCTCACCTCAATAAATTAAATGCAGCCACAGTGTGGTCCATTACCCGGGAGTGTGAGGTGACGGCGCCTGTCAAAGGTGGCCGGCTGAATACAGACCCTTAAATATTCCTACAGATAATAAATATCTGTGCAAGAAACGGATGTAAGTAATAGGTTCCTATTCGTTTCGAAAGCTCTGAAGTACAGCAATGACATAACGCATTGCAGACTTGATGAATGCTCCCAAGGTCTTCACAAAGGTGGGGAGGCAGGTCTTGGAAATATTTTGCCCTGGGCCTGGAGGCCGGGTGCAGAGCTCTAGGCACTGAGGACACAAGCACCTCTGCGAGTTCCTCAGCAGGGGCCTCTAGGAATGTAAATACTTCGAGTTTAGACAGACCGGGGCCCCGGAAAGTGCGAGCAGTGGTTATTAGCAGATCATTTTAATTCCGAAGCTGTCGAGAGAATATCTGCTTTCTCTTTACCGCGCGGGGCCGGGATTGCTAAGAGAGAAAGCTGTTCTTATCATCCTCTCCTTGTGAGTTAGGAAACAGTGTCTTTGAGTCCTGGGCTCCGCATTCATAGCTTCTGGGGTGAGTTCACAAACGTGTCCAGAGGCGAAGGCCACCTTGCTTGCACCCTGGGCTGCAGGCGCTCCCTTCCCGGTACTGGCTGCTGTGTTCAGAAACCAAAGTTGAAAAGCGTGGAGCACACTGCAAGGAAGTCTGACATCTGGGACAGACGGGGCTACTCCATCCATGGCCGTGACGGCCCCGCAGATAAACCCTGAAGGCCTTTTAAAAATTTGCCCTTGAATTTTATTATTTTGGCGCTTAATCTTTAAAACTTTAAACATGCCTCAACATATCACAGTCCCCCCCCCTTTGGGGTGTTTTTATATCTCTCTTGAGGTTCTCTATGCCTTTAACTTTATTTTGGGAAACTATTATTCCCCCCCATGGGGAAAATGATCAAATCTCCAATCTGTTATTTCCTGGAATTTAATCCTGCTTTTACTCATGCATGGATCATAAAATATTTAAACCGTTAAAAATGTATCCATCACTGAACAACTTTAGAGTTATTTTATGCTTTTAAAAATGGAAATACAATCCTGGTGTGTGTACCTTATGATAGACAGACCATGTTAATCTCCCTTCCATGGAAAAAAGAACATTTACATGTGTGAATCCAAGTAATTATTCATCTATGATAATGAATTCTACCAGGCATGATTTTTCATTTTCGAATATACTTTTTTTGGTATCTAATATTCAGGGACAATAACAACATTAAAAAAAAATCTTCCGGTGTAGTGGAAGGACCTGGCTTAGGTCCAACAACAGATACCCTTTCTTAGTTTCTTTTTTGTTTTCTTTGTTTCCTTCCCCCCCCCCCCCCACCCCTCTTGGTCAACAGTCTCCTTCAGTTGTTTATTTTAGCCTGGTGAGCCCAAGCTGTAAACTCCACGTAAACCAGGGGTCGGTTCTGAGACAGTCGCGTCCCTCTCGGGGTATGACACGCTTAAAATTTTGTTTACTTATGGTTACTGCTGGGAACGTGGGCCCTTGTGATGAAGACCTTCCTGGGCAGGTCTGCTCCCTAGCTCCACTGCGATGTCTTTTATTTAGGGAGGGCTAGCCTGTGGATTCAGGTGATATTTCCCTCAATCTAAGAGTCAGCTGCAAGGTGCTTGGTCCACACCTGGAGTTTTCCGCGCGGAAAAGTCGACAGAAAATCCTCGACTTGATTTTTACCATCACACTGGGATGGCCCCTTCCGGACTGGAGGCAGACCTTTCACCGCTTCCCTGGCGCTCCTGGCCCAGCGGTGACACTAGCGCGCTGTCCAGCGCTGAGTTACAGGCCTCGAACCAACCAAGATCAGAGGCTGCAGGACTCGCTCGGCTTTCAAGGGGGCTCTACTACCAGAAGTCATTTGATAAATCTGAGTCAGGACTTTCCGATCTTTACTGCTCGGCAGAGCATTGCAAATCTCTAAACACGTTGTAACCTTCTTCTAACAGTGCTCTACACACTTGAGGGTTGGGTTTTATTTTAGGGCCCGGAGGAATGGAAGTGGCCACTTCAGGGGCCCCCTCTGTGCTCGGGCCCGCTCCCTTTCCAGCGTCTTCCCGAGACCATCTCTTCCTCCAGTAAGCCGATTCCCGCGCATCCACCCGCTCACCCAGCCCCAGGAGCTCTTCTGCCCGGGGAGGCCGCCGACGACCTCGGGCTGGAAGATCACCCCGCGCCCCTGCGGCAGGCGGTGGGGAGAGAACCTCTCGCGAACCGAGCAGGACCGGCGGGGGGTGGAGCGGGTGATTTATGGCCCTGATCAACTTTTTAGGAAGCAGAAATTAACCTGAAGGGGATTAGGCCCGAGCTTTGAAGTTCACGGTTTTGTTTTCCTTCAACTCAGCCCTGCGATCAAATAGTTCTTGGTTCCTTTTACCCGCCTCCTCCTCCTTGGGTCTTTCATTACCCCACTCCTATCCCCCAGCAACCTTTCCTGCACGGATTTTCATAATTTCAGATAGAAATATCTCCAGACCAGCGACTGAAGTTCCTGACTTTGACCTAGCCATCAGAGACACTGTCCACATCCCTGACTTCTTGGAAGCATGTTTTACGTTTGAAACTGGCATTTGTATTTGGAGGTCGGGAGTAGCAAATTTGTATCCGTTTTTTCCTTTGCTCTTTCCCGCTTATTCTACCCTTGGGGACTGGTATTCCCCCGCAGAGCATAAGTGCAGCCATTGTAGGGGTGGTCGGCAGCTCCGTGGGTGACCGCTAACTTCTCAGCGTGTTCTGCAGGTACTGTGGGTTTGTAGATTCCTCCCCTAGCTGCCCCGAAAATTCAAATACAAACATGAAAGATCTGCCTTGCCGCCCTGCACTCTTACCTTGGCCTCCTTTATTCCATACCCCCAGACTCCCCTCCCCCGCAACTGTAGGTTTCCAAGGGGAATCTGTCTCCTGCGGTTCTTTCCCGCAGGCGCCTGCTGAAAAGGCAATTTCCTTGGGGGTGTGGTTGGGGCGAGAGAAAAACAGAAACCAGGATTGTTTGGGGCCTGAAACCATCCAAGTTTTATTGCATCCGCTACAAAGTCAACTAACTCTTAATGAGCATCCAAGCGGAAAAAGGCCGAGGTTTACTCCTTGTTCAGGCGGGGAGGAGGTTGGGGGGGGGATACTTTGCGTATTTCTTTCTCTTGCAACACCTTACCGAGAGGCTCTTCCCAACGTCAAGAATACAGACACGAAAGGCATCAGGTTTCAGCTCCCTGAGTGATCGAAGATCATTCGGCCACGAGGACCTTCGAAGTTGGCCCTGTCTACAGCTTGTAATGAAAAGGATAATCTGTCTTGCAATAAAAAACAACACCCACACAAACAAACCCAACTACCTTCCACTGCGCCTCACTCTTCCCTAATAAGAGCCAGTGACAAATATTGCCATCCAGTTCCATCCTAAAAAGAGGAAGCAGTAGATCTTCCTTTTAATAACTTCCCAAAGTGTTACAAATAATAAAAGGGACGCATAAATCATCGCGGGGGCGGCTGAACGTGGACCACGGAAGGATTTACCCCTCTCAATCCTTGACTTTCAACCGCGATCTCATTGGCTGCTTCCTTGTAGCCCAGCCCCCAAATCCGCCCTCTTATTGGTCCATCAGGCGGGGTGACGCACGGAAAGGGCGTGGGTCGGTAGGGGCCGGAGTCCATCAGTGCGCATGCACCTTATGGAGCGAGCATGTGATTGACAGCGAGGGGGAATGTGCGTGCGTGCGCGTGCGTATTGCGTGTGCGGGTGCGTGTGTGCGGTGGTGGTGGGGGTGATGGTGGTGTTAGTGGTGGCGATGAGCGCTCGAATTGAAGCTGCTTCTGCTGGTTCGGTGGCTGCAGTCCTCTTTGCGGGCATTTTCCCGCTGAGTCAGAAGGGCTGACAGTTACAGACCACGCACTTACCGGCTCGGGAGACCGTCTGGAAGCGATTTACTGAGGAGGGTGTCTAGCAAGCAGGCTAATTGGGGAAGGAGTAAAGAGAAGTAGAAGGCATGCATGCTTTACTGGGTCTGAAAAAGATAGTCAAAAATCCTCAAGAAGAGGTTTAATTTTACTACTTTGTCGATTTGTGCGTTTCTTGTAAAGCACACACTAAATCATTCTTCATATCAAAGCCGAGCCTTCATACGCACCGCACACTCCACTTCGTCTCAGATTGACACAGACCGGTTTGGTCCCTGTGCACACGGGTACACACATGTCTTAGCTTTCTGTAGTTACGCAAACCAGCAAGCCAGGGCGAACTTTCAAGACCCGGAACACTGTGATCCTTAACTGGAAGAAAGACAGAAAAAAAAAGGAGTAAAGAAAGGAAGAAGAAAAGAAAACTAGAAATATGTAGCAACCAGTAAAACAATAGTGTCAAAGATAGCGAAGGAAAAACCCATTGACTATTGAATGTAAAATTTGAAATTAATTTCCCAATCCGGTCAATGCTGTAGAAGCAACTCCAGTTTATTGCAATGCTTGTTGTTAACGCCTCGTACAAAATTCTTCAGAGGCGAGGGCTGGCTTAGTGGAGAGGAGAAACGTTTCTCCGTTGCCCTGTTGCTGCCAAATTCTGGTTTCGGAGAAGTTTCTTCGGCGTGCTGGAGCTGGGTAGGAGGCTGGAGAGTGTTTTCCTATTACAAGGTGTTATGTCGTTGGTTCGTGTTTGCACATTTTAGGGAGAAAATAAATGTCTTATAGCTCTGCACATATTTTAAATTACACTAGCTCTAGCTGAATTTTGGAGCTGGCAAATCAAAGCTTCGGTTTTACGAATACTGAAATTTAAATCTTGCAATTACCTTTTCGCGGGCCCTGCGATTTTTTCTTTTGTTTTTATTTTGGGGTGCCTGTGTGTGTGTGTGTGTGTGTGTGTGTGTGTGTGTAGAAATGTACAAATACAAGTATTACAAAATCTCCATTCAAGTACTATCCTGTGTGTACACGGTAAATAAATTTAAAAAGCAGAGTGGTGGAAATATGTGACTGTTAAAAGCAAAATAACGTTCTTTTAAATTCCCCCCTTGGTGCATTTTTTTCTTCTGAAGCAATGCTTTCAGCCTGCCTAAGTATTGAATGTAGTGTTTTTACATCCTCACAGTAATTTTATTTAGAAGCCCCACGTTCACCTTTAATTTTAAAATTATCATTTATGACACGAAATTATTAGCACCCATATTCTCTTTGCGTTTCAATATGCTTTTTACTATTTGTGTATATTTTAAAACAGCAACCATTAAATAAAATTAGTAAACAAGGCTTTGATAGCTGCTTATTTTTGTTTACTCGAATATGTTTTATTAGATAAATATACACTTAAATTTATTTTGAAATAAAGAGCAAAATAATACTTTTCTTTCGCTTTGCTAGAACTGATTTTTCATTCTTCTCCGTCCGATTCTTTCCCTTCAGCTGCCACAGTCGACTGAAAAGCTCCTACGGACCGGCAGACTAGTATGCAAATTTAAGATGATTGACACGTAGGGTAGAAACCAATCACGCTGTAGTAGGTTGCTGATTGGTTGACAAATATCTGACGTAATATTGACGTTTCAAAAGACTAACATCCAATCAAGGCAATTCATGCAAATAAAGGAAGGAATCAGATTACTAGCTGCCGGGGAGACTTAAGCGCGCCCTCACGTGTTCAGTGGTGGATATTGCACAGATGCCTGCACAGTGAATAAACGCAGCAAAATATTCAACTCCACAGTTCGCCTTCACCGTTCCCAAACTTTTATGTCACTGGAATATAATCATCCGTCTTAAAAAACCAAGAGTTTTGTCGCGCACATATATGACAGTTTAGATTAGAAATCTATGCTCTGTAACTGCGGACTTCCAGCGCAGACAATTTCCCTCTCCATTTTTACCAACACAGGGAATCTCTGTCTTTAAATTTATCCTTAGAGAGGGAGGTTGTTTTCCCCCTTGATTTCAAAAGGACGAGATTTACAAAGCCTTTCCAGGCACAGATGGTCGATAAATTTAGTTCCTTCAGCGAAATTCCGCATGGCACCGCCAGATGGCACAAGGATCGCCTTCCAATCTCCGTACCAACCCCACCCCTGTACTCCGTAAGTAATTTAGAAAAATTGAAAACCAAACACTTTTATATTTTATAGCCAAATGGAGTGAGAAGGTACTAGCACTCTTGAGGAGTTACATATTGCGAAAATAAGCCTTGTTGGTTGTTGCTTTAATGTGGAAATTCCTCGAGATTTTTACCCAAATTTGCGAGTAAAATACTCATGCAGTGAAAGTGTTTGCAAAAACATTTCCTTAAAGCAAAGTGTGCACCAGAAGCACAGCACTACGCGAGTTAAAGAGGTAAGAGTAAAAAGGGTAAAAAGAAGGGTAAGAAGTGTTGTGTGCAGGGCTTCTTAGGGATTAAAATGAGATTGAGGGTGAACCTAAACTTCTTACGGAGTGGTCTTCTCGTAGCAGAGCTTGGCTAGACCAGTGGGGCCGAGGTTGGATCAAGCTGCTGTTAGAGCAGCGTGGCTTTTTTGAAGGGTTCTTTTTGGGGGTCCCGATTACAGATAGAGACCTTCTTTCCACTCACACGTCACTGTAGTCGGAGGCAACGCCTTTGTTTTGCCAACCGGGGCAGTGGCTTTGGGGATGGGACCCTGGAAAGTATTGACCTCCACTTCTCATGCTTTCGTCTTTATGAGTATATACGTTTTTCTGTTTGGGTTTATCAGGAAGAGAGGGGTTCGTGCTGCCCATAATTCAAGGCCAGACTTAGAGCTAATGGTATTTGCACAGGGGAGAAGGGAGGAAAGAAGAAAATACCCAAGTAAGCCCATTTACAAGTTGATGCTCTCTTCCTGGGAAACTTCAGGTTTTCTTCTCTCATTTATACAAGCAGGACAACTGTACTTTTGCTTTCGATCATTCTACCCCATAATCTTGCATTTTAGAATTGCAATCAGCAGTTAAAAATAGATCGTAAGTTGGCATATTTATTATCTTAGAAAATCTTTCTGAAAATAGCCATTAAGCCCTCACCTTACAAAAAGGAGGATTCATTGAGTTTGTTGCTTGCGCTTTGTCTGTTGACTTTTGTTTGGGGAGAAAGTAATGGTTAGTGTGCCCACGTGAACTCACGTCTCCCTTGACATCCTAAATATGGGTAACTTTCTGGCCTAACACCATATCCTTAGTGTCTGCCGAGCAAGAATCTGCACCAACTCCCGTTTCTAGTGATCAAACTGTCGGTAGGAAAACTCATCATACCCAGCCAAGTATAAGTACAAAAACTGAATAAAATTATATTTTGCTTTAGAACTACCACTTCGGATTTCTTAGTTCAAGTTGAAACCATACGTTTATTTTATTTCACTATTTGCACATACCCCCTGCCCCCCGCCCCTGAAGTTTGATCATAGAGCATCTTAACGGAGGCTAAAGAAAAGCCATACTTTTAGGGAGTGCTTATTTCTTTGAGGTAGTAAGAATGATGAGTAGAGGCTGAGAACTCGGCAACGAAACTCTCGAGCCATTTAGAAGAGAATCTTAAGTTTCTAAGCACAGTCTCGCTGCTCTCTTAATGCTTATTTTCTGCGCTGCAAAAAAAGGAGCAAATTGTGTTTAAACAGAGGTGGAGCATTGGGGCTCTCCAGGATTCTCCGGGGACCTCCGGGAGCTAGCAGCTCCTCTCCCTAATCTCTGTGTCTAAGTTTCTTGTACTTCCCCCCAATAAAAGCGGACCCAAAGGGGCTAATTTGGCGCCCCGCGTGCGGTGGGACCTCAGCTTTCGGGAGCTGGGCCGGCCCGCGTGGAGAAGGCCCGCGGACTGTGCGAAGGGCGCGCGGGGCAGCGGTCCCCGGGGGCGAGGGTCGCCCAGCTCTCCCCGGAGCTCAGTTCCCGACGAGAAGGTGGGCAGAAGACGGGAAGCTGCGTGGCCGCGGCCTCCCGCGCGGGAAGTGGAGGCTGGCGGTCCCCCTGGCCCCTGCGCCAGCGCCTCTCCCCTTTCAGGGCCTCTTCCGGGCTGAGCTTTGGGAGTCGGTTTCCCCGGTCGCAGAGATTTCGCTCGAACCCGCCCGGCGCGGCTGTAAATTAACCCCCCCGCCCCGACCCCCCGGCCGCCCTCCGGAGCCAGGGCGGGGCGCGGGGCCGCCGGGAGGCGCGGGGCCCGGCTCGCAGCCACCCGAGGCCCGCGGCCGCAGCTGGATCGGCCGCCTCCGGCGCGGCGGCGGGGGTTAAACGCCGTTAATCAATCAATCAGCCCACGCAGCCCTCCCCGAAACCCGGAGCGCCTCCCGCCGGGCCTGCTTTGTGTCTCGCCCGCCTGCCTGCTCGGGGCCTGGGAAGTCGGGCCGGGCCGCTGCGGGGCTCGGGGGGGGGGGGGCGCGGCGCGTTCCCACCAGCGGCCGAGGTGGCCTGAAAGCCGCCCTATCTTGTCCCACCCGGTAACGGGGAAAATTCAGGCCTAGGAAAACTCTGTCGCGCCGCTAGCCCCCTCCTTTGATCACTCGCTGTCTTCCAACAGAATAAGGCCTACTGTCCTCAATCTTTCGCGGCAGCTTGAACCCCCAAGCCCTGTCATCCCCCAAAGAGCAGCGTGTCTGAGATTACGGAGATTAGTCCATAGCAACCAGGAACCCCAAGCAAGTCATAGTATCTTTCTGGGCTTCAGGTTCCCGTCTGTTTTAGTACCTGCATTTTTTGTCCAGCTCTAGTGAATTTTTGTTTGGGGCTGGAGAAGCCTGAACCCTTTTGGCTGGGTGGGTTTCCAGAAGTTCCCTTTCCCCCTGCGTTTATTTTTCCTCCAGCCCCGTCCCTCCCGACACCCCAGCTGGCACCGGGGCATCCCAGAGAGCTCCTCCGGCCGCCAAGGGCAGGATCCTGCAACCTTTGAGGAGCTGAGCCCTTGGCCATGTTTGTTTCGGAGATGCCACCAGGGGGCGATAGAGCCCAAGGATAGAAAAGCAAGGCTCCACAAGGTCTTTCCGAAAGTTTATCAAACTCGGAGTTGATTCCTTTTTCTATTTGTGTAACTTGTAAATGACGCAGAGTTATTTCTTTTAAGATTCCATTTGGTCATCAGCTCTGGATGCACTTTGAGATTCATGGGGAATCAGTGCAAAAGCATTAATGAGAAACTTGTACACCCCCAAGACCCAGCGGCCCAGCAAAATGCAGTGGAACTTGCAGAGTACTAACTTTAAATGCAAAACTCTGGTTCTGAGGCTGTGAATACTTAGTGGGCTCGCAGGCTCTGAGAAAGCGATGGAGGCAAAGCCCAAAAGGCATTGAAACAGCGAGGACACACAGTAGTGGATATTTTCCTAATTTTTTTTTTTTTTTCAAACATTGGGTTCATATTGGGATCCTGAGTAGGGGGTAGGCTGATGGGGTGGGAGAATGCAGAAGGAAGCAATTGGGAGAGAGACCTTCTCAGGCTGGGGGAGGAGGTGGGGATGGCTTAGGTTAGAGAGACCCAGTGCAGCGACGTTCGTAAAGTCTGGAAAGTTTCTGAGTACAAAAGGGAAGAGCCATGTCATTGCCCCTGTCTGCGACTGCCCTGTCGGATAGTTCTTTCATTTGTTTGCTGCGAATGTTTTACAATACGGATTACCGGGGCCTCAGAGCAAACTGGGACTTGTTCACTGCAAACAGCCAAAGGATCTTCAAGAGAAAACGTGTTAGGCTGGAATAGCATCTTTCCCCACATGTGCAAGCCTCTTGGATTGTGTTTGCTTTCAAAGTCCATAAATGTTTTTATTAAACTGTATCTTTCTTGTGGCCCCTACACATATAAAGTATTCTCGGCGTATGTAATCGCTTCCATTTTGGTCCTCCTTTAGGGAAACTTTGTAACTCGGCAGTAAATATTTGCTCTAGGGTGAACCTTGGCAAGCGAGAGCTAAAGCCTAAAATCTGGTTTCACTGTATGTGTTTGTGTGCACGCGTGTATGTTTTAACAGTGTATGTATATATATTGGAAAATTGGCGGGAGAGCTTGGTATTTTTACTTCTTTGCTGCACTTGGGGAGGTATAATGACTGTAATTACTTGGATGACATTTAAAAATTAACAAATTCTCTTTCAAATTCGATTCTTCCTTGTGTGCCGCCAGCCCCCTCTCCCCCAATCATGTCAATTAAATGTTCTTACAGTGTCACCCTTTATAACACCCTTTAATGTAGTGATTTTGGAGGTATATTTTAAAGCAATTAAATGTAGTTTTGGCTTCCTAAATTATGCCTTAATAATAAGAATGTAAAAGTATCCGACAAATCATGATCTTTATTGTTTTTTTCATGTTTATAGTTTTATTTCCTTTAGCATTTTAATTTGTAAGCCATGCCAAAAAATTTCAGGGAGAAAAATGAAGACAGTAATATGGCGCAGATGGAGTTAGAATTTTGGATTCTCATCCCTGGAGGAAAGTTTGAGTTGAAGCTCTTCCTCTGTAAAGAAAGGGACTTGGGCTTCCCTGGTGGCGCAGTGGTTGAGAGTCCACCTGCCGATGCAGGGGACGCGGGTTCGTGCACCGGTCCGGGAGGATCCCACATGCGGGGGAGCGGCTGGGCCCGTGAGCTATGGCCGCTGAGCCTGTGCTTCTGGAGCCTGCGCTCCGCAACGGGAGAGGCCGCGACAGTGAGAGGCCAGCGTACCGCAAAAAAAAAAAAAACCAAAAAAACCAAGAAAGGGACTTTAGTTTTATGAAGACGTTGAGTCTGCTGAGGTTGATTAAAGAGAACTCCATGGAAAATTATTTTAAAATATGAACACTGTAGACGAGGGCTGCGTGTTAGTCATCTTTGAAGGAATAATCAGGTGTCATTAACTCAGTTCAGCCTCATGAGCCTGGGTAGAGTGACTGCAGTCTGCCGATTCCGGGGTCTTCCGCCTCACTAACAGCTGAGGTCCATCCCCATCTAAAAGCCAGTCTCTCCTTTCTTCCTTTCCTTTTGTTTTTCTTTTAAACAACAATAGAAGCTAATGGGAGAAGGCTCTCACAAGTGGAAAATTCAGCTATGTGTTTGTGTGCACCCGTGTATGTGCTTTCCTTCTGCCCTGGAGGGGACCGGGGTCACAGGTTGGCCTTTTCTGAGAGCGCCTCCCTGTGGAAGAATACAACTCACTGCTTCTGGGTGATGGGGACTGTACCGACAGGCCATGCTTTTTGTTTCTTTTTCCTTTTCTTCATCCCCTTACCCTCCAGCATTGCAAAGATAGTGTGTCCTCTGCTCCTTATGTTGATGGTCAGGGTTTTACTTATTCTAATGACTGCTGCAGAGAGAGTATGCAGCTCTGAGCAGAGAGAACAAGGCCCCCTCGGTCCACATTTGCTGTGAGGTGGGCTGACGCTTGAAGTTGGAGTAGCCTTTGGCCAGAGAGCCGAATACACACCTCCCCCTCCCGTGAAAACATCGTCCCTGTATAACATCATGTGGGTTTGAGTCACTCTCTGGAGGACCTGCTTCTCAGAGTTTGCTTTGGCAGTTCAGGCAGATATAATCCTTCCTTTTCATATTTTCCCTGCCCTTTGAAGAGCAGTCACTTTCAGTCTCCTCACACCAGGGGCACTTTGGGAGATGGCCTCGGACCCCATGGAAGAAGTCCCTTTGGCTCGGCTTTTTGGGACCTGGCAATATTTGAGGTTGTCCCCAATGGGGACTGTACCCTTTGAATGAAGTGTTGCACGGATGTGTGATCGAAACCATGGGAACGGAGGCTGTCGGTGCAGATGTTGGGGAGTTAGAGAATTCTGAGATATGTGTCAGTCTGAAGAAAGGCAAGATTTCCTTTAGGTGCAGCAGGTGAGTGCAGTTGTCCTCGAATTGGCCTCAATTCATCCACCCTTGGAAATTACTGTAGTTATCTGACTACTGAAAGTGTAATAGAGCTTAAACCAGGGGCAGGGGAATACATTTTATGGGGGCTGTAGATGTGGCTTGGGCAAGCAATCTATGCATATGTGCATCCTGTATCTTAGAAAGATGGTAGATGGAGAATTGAATCACACTTCAGCAGAATTTTCCTTTTTAGATCATTTAAGTCTAATAGAAATATCATGTGAGCTCCATAGGTAATTTTTCATTTCCTAGAGGCCACATGTTAAAAAGTTAAAAAGAAACAAATGAAATTATTTTGATATATTTAATTTAACTCAGTATCTCCAAAATATCCTTTCAGTGTGTAATCCACATAAAGTTATGGCTGAGATGTTTTACATTCTCTCTCTCTTTTTCTCCCCACATCTTCAAATAGCTGGTGGGTACTTTACACTCATAGCACATCTCAATTCACATTTCAGGAGGTCAGGAGCCACATGTGGCTAGTGGCTACTGTACTGGACAGTGCAGTTCTAGAGAGTTCCAGCTCTAGAATATCTAGATGCATGTGCAAAGTCAACAGCAGATTTCCTCCCACATTTCTGTTAGGGTCAACAAAACTTTCAAGTATCAGGAAAAGGCTGAAGAAAATAGGTTCTAAAACAGAAATACCTTTTTAATAGTGTCATTTTAAAAAGCCTTGAAAAGGAGAATCCTAGGCCCCAAGCCATGAATTAAGGAAAAATCTGGAGGGGACACCACACTGAACCAGGATTGTGTCAAGGGAACAATGAAGTGACACTTCTTTTGAAAGAAGTAGGTGATGTCTTTTAGGGATTTTATTTTATTTTAAAATATTTATTTTTAAATTATAAAATGAATCCCTACTTGTTATAGAACACCTAGATGACACAAAGTATAGAAAATAATAAAAATCATCCATAAGCTCAGCACCCATAGATGACCACCATTCAGAGTTTGGGGTATTGCTGTCCATATAGGCAGATTTTCCCCATAATTGTGATTATACTGCAAACGCACTTGTCTATCTTGCTTTCAATTCTTTTAATGTTGTTTCAGAGCATTTTTCTATGGTGTTAAAAGCTCGTTGTAAGAATAATTTTTAGTGTTGGGATGGTATTGCATCATTTGGGTGGCCATTGTTTACTAAAGTTGGTGATTTTGGTAAGGTAAGTGTTACAGTATGCTTATTAAATGGTGACCAGGACAAATAGACGACGTTATGGAAAAGTAGTTACCCTACACTGTGGTCATCCTCATCCCTCATGTGGGGAACTTGCCTTCCGTGACTGTAGTCACCCCAGGCAACCACTTCTGCTGATCAGTTTTTAGAGAATAGATGTAAATATTGTAGAAAAGAATTACCCCTTCTCGTGCCCAGTCATCCACCCAATCAATCTAGGTGTGTGGTTAGTACTTTGCCACAAAGTGCTAACTTTATGGCAAAAGAGTTATTATGACTGAAGGGTGAAAAGCAACTTTTTCCAAAGAGATTTTGAATGGAAAACAAGAACATTATGAAGATACTCATAAAACATTTTCTTTCTTTCTTGTTGAATCCATGCCCCCTAAGGTCTCACAGTACCCACTGGGTATAGGTACAGGGCCACCTTTGGTTAAATCATAGTTGGATTTATTTTTGCTTCCCCTTTTGGCCCTCTTTCCCACCATTTGTCATTTTCGCAGCCTTTCATGACATAAATCTTCTGGAATGTTGGCTATGCACATAGCATGAAGGATTCAAACTCTCCCATTTCAGGCAGGTTGGCCAACGAAAGCAACAGAGGGTGGTGGAGATCGGGGACAGATCCGGCTGGAAGAGGCAGGGGTAGACAGGCTCTGGAAAGAACACATGACGTATGAAAAGGACAGCTCTAAGATTGCTCCACTTCTGGAAGTTTAGCCAAGGGTGATTGCAATTGGCTGATGATCACCCGGTAATAATAAAGTCCATTGGAAGCTGCACAATTATGAGCTGTCATTATATATATATCTTTTCTATCTACATGCAAAGGCCTGTGGACTGACTCCAACCATCATTTGCTTCTCTTGACACAGTCCTGGTTCAGTGTGGTGTCCGGATGTTGTAGACGTCTTCTCTGGGAATCCAGAGACTTGCCCTGAAGGAAAGCTCAGGACCGAATTTCTGTGGCCGGTCTATTCTCTTGCTAAGCTCGGCTCCCCAGACCTTCCAAAAGCACAGCTGGGCTGGAGGGGACGGAGATTTTTGACAACGTTCTCTTTGGCCTCACACCTTCTGTCACAAAAGAGCTTTTTCCTGACTTGTTGGGGAATCTGAAGGCACACGAGAGCTGGGGGGATTTTATTAAGTTGGAAAATATTAATACAAGTTTACTTAAAACCAGTGGCTCTTCTCTCTCTCGGTCTGGCTGAGTTTACACTTTTTTCCTCCGGAGCTCTTTTTGGCCCAAGCAATTCAGGGCAAGGAGTTTGAAGGGTATTTTGTTTCTGAAGTGGGCAGTCTGTAAAATAGTGGACCTTTTAACATCGCACTGACAGACACTTTCAGGGCTAATATAATTGATGTATGCATAGAAGCTTAAGTGAAATAGCTTTCCAAAAGGGAGAAAAACTTGTCTTTTCACCTAAGCACTGACCGATTTGTGGTTTGGATGCTTACACGAGATATTAAACAGACTCGATGGAAAAGGTTTGTTCGCCTCGAGTTTGCCTTTCCCTCATCTTGTAATTTTTGGCTGTGAGTCAAGTTTTTGTCCATTTCCCCTGCACTCCTTGGGTCGAGGCCAGAGCCACGGGCTTGCTCTCTCCATGGTGTTGACAGAGTGTTTTTCAGCTGTACCAAAGGCCACAGATTTTATGTCAGACTGCGAGATGCACAGCTTGATAAACATGTCTGCCTCTGGCGATTGGCAGCATTCTTTCTGGAAAAGAAAACAAAAATTGTTTTACATAAATAAGGAAAGTGGTATGAATAGCATAGAATAACACGACTTGGAAGGTGCGCCTGAGTCCTGAGCTTTTTTGCAGTATGTTTTGCTCTTTAGCTAGATTTATTTTTGAATTCTCTTTTCACCCCACCACCATCTGATGGCTTTCAGCAGCCAGATGTGTCTGGTTCTGTAATGAATAAACAAATCAACAACTGATTCGTTTAGAAAGTTGGAGGGTGGTAAATAACTCCGGATGGTGTTTTAGAAAAGTATCTTGGCTTTACGTCGATATTTTCTTTTTCATGAAATGGCACCGAAACACTTCATTCACTGTAGTTTAAAGAAACTCCATGATGCTCCATCTGTCTGATATTTCCTAATTGAGATTTTTAGACATTCACTTTTTTCTCTTGGCCAGAGGTCAGTCAGGCCACCAAATTTGGGTAGCGGATCAGCACGCGGGTATGACACAGAATTCAACTCTGTGTTAAGTAGAAAATTCACCCTTTAGGGTGGCAGCCAGCTTGTTACTGATCCCCGCAATAGGACTCGATAACTTCTTTTGACAACTCCCGATAATCGGAGAGGATTCTTGGCGTACTACCTAAACTTCAAAGTCTCTTGTTTGGGAAGGAAGAGGGAAAAATACACCCCAATAGCCAGCACCCTCTTCCTAAAGCTGCTTTGCCATTGAGCAGATGCCCTGGAAACCTGCAGGTAATGCTGACTTTCAGGTTGCACCTCCCTTTGGAACACTGATGGGAGGCTGGAGGACTCTTCAGCAAGCCTGTGTGGACATGGGGTTCGGGGCCAGCCTCTCCGATAGGTGCCAGCTCACCTGGAGGCTGGCTGCTGAAAGATGCGGGCTGTCGGGTCCCTTGGCAACGGTCCACTGGATTCCTCAGTGGCACTTAACATTAACCACCCATCCCCCAGAACCTTCTGGAAAGCCCAGCACTAGTCCCCTGATGTCATTGCACGCCTATGATTAAACGCCAGCTCCGAGAGCAGCCCATTGACAGGGAGGGTCATCAGTAATGGGTCTGAGAGGGGCTTCAAGGCCCAGGGTAATATTTTATTCATTATCAATGTCGGTGGAGGAACTGTGAATCTGTCTGTTGGTTGGGGGCCCTTTTTCTGACACTTCCCCAGGGTCAGTGCAGAAGCTTCTGGCGGCTGGAATGTAGTTTTTGTTTGATGAGTGTGTGTGTGTGTGTGTGTGTGTGTGTGGTGGCGGGTGCGTGGTAAACACTTGATATTAGTATCTTATCAGGTAACAGAGCTGGATAGAAGTGAAACAGTCCATCAGTTTTAATCAGCTTTAGAGAGCAGCATCAAAAATAAAAACTGGGTGAGTCCTAGACATGGTTATTCATACATAAATACATAGAGGTAAACATATATGTGTGCTTGTATATAGATACATCTATGGTGTTGTTTTTTGATGTTTTAGAATGAGCTCTGAATTTAGGACATCCTCTGTCAAATCTTGAAGAGCCCTTGTGTGCACCTGTTCTGTCTGTGGGGGCAGGTTCCTAACCTGGGGACCTGCTCAGTAGTCCACAGTTGGGCTTTAGTAAAGTCTGGGAATCCCTATAATCATAAGCACATTTTTGCTGGGGTGCTAAGTTACTCAACCTCTCCAAGCTTCTAAAGTCATGCATAAGATGGGGGAAAATAATACCCACCTCGCTGGGTTAGTGTGAAGATTAATTGGGAAAGTGCATGTAAAGCACTTAATTCTATGCCCAGCCCCAAAGTGTTCTCTAAATATTAGATGCTATAATTATAATTATTGGGGTTATTAGGGTATACCTATGTGAATTTTAAATGGATGTAAGTGCCATAGATTTTTATCAGATTTTCAGAGGGAGCTTTGGACCAAACAGGTCAAGAACCACTGTCTTTGCTAGAGCCACTGAGAATAAATCTTTAACAGAGTCAAACTCACTTTGTCGGAAATGGAAGACAAAGATGTGTAATTTGTCAGGTTGACCAATCTGGGGAAATTCCTATGATCCCCCCAAAGCAGGAAGATTCAGGTAAAGTTTTATGTCACTGCTGTTTTTCTTCCACCTTCTGCTAGTTAAAATAATTTTTTTCTTAATCTCGCCACGTTTTTTCTCCGAATAAAGTCCACAGGGCATAGTCATTTGTCTTGTACATAAACAAAGCCTGTTTTCCCACATCTTGCAGTCTTTTGGTGTCTTGCCTATTACAACAATAATAATAATACCTTTTCATCATTTAGCTTCATTTCATAATTATAAAATACAAATTTCAACACTAAACTTCAGCTTTTCTTGTGACCTAAGTAAGTGTTGCTATTTCTACTTTACAGATTTGCAAACTGAGCCAGAGGTGGGCACATTTTCTCTATATGTACTAAGTCAGAAATAGTTACTCTCAATTCAGGTTATGCCAAACCCATGTGCCAAGAAAAACATCACAAAGGGGACTTCCTACAGTCCAGGGGCCCCAGATATCTATTGACCGCAAACTCTTTTGGGGAGGAAGTGTCTCCCTCCCATCATAAATCTGTAGACCCTGTAGATATGGCTGAATGGTTGAAACTACACTCCTGATAATCTCCATGATTTTCCATGTGAAAATGAAAACCAATAGCTGTGAAAGTTACAGAATACCAAATTCCACATAGTAAAAATAGACGGTTAAGCCCTTCATCTAAAAATTAACGTAACTGCTTGAGGAAAGATATGGTTATAAAGTTAAATGGCATAATTTCACGTATGGAAATGGTTGTCCTTTCTTATACTTAAAATTTACCTTAGGACATAATTAGCTCTCCACAAAGCCAGTTTCTAAATGGAAAACATTCCTCTAGCTGGATGTTCTTTCCATTTCTTGGGGCCCCTGCGGGACAGTGCTACTCAGTGATCCGGGGAGACAGTGTCAGTGCTCAGAAGCACACTTCCTCAATGAAAGCCTCGCTGGAAATGGGCCTCATTTATCATTATCTGTTCTAATCTGGAGGCAGCATGCCAGCTTTCCATCCTGTGGAATTTGGTGGGAATTCTCTGAGATGGCCGTTCTGGGGGGGTGAGAAACTGACCCCATGTGCAGAGAGGTTTCTGGTAGAGCTGCCAAGGAGGAGACCAGAGGAATCTCTCTTTAGCCAACTCACTTTGCTTCCCCCGTATCTTCAGTGTTGTCCTGAACGCAGGACCCGATTGTGTACCAGCAAGATGCTAATTCAGCATCATTTTGCAAATGACGTTCTGCTTTTCTATTTGCAATGACACCTTTTCTCTCTGGAATTTGGTTTATCAAGCCTTCCTTGTTCCCACAGCTCTTCATTAGCCCTGTAGAAAAGTCTGATGTTGATTTTGTCTGCAATTTTCTTGTTATCAAGGAAGTAGAGGTCTTTTGTATTCTTCTAATCTTAATTGGAGGGGAAGTCCCATGCAACAACATCATGACTTATAATGCCAAATATTTGTGCTGATGCTGGTCCCCTGAGTTCCAGAGACAGAGGCAGGAGCTGCTTTGTTCATTAATGACACATTTGTTCAGCCCCGACTTCATTTGAGGCACTGTTCTGGGTGCTGCGGAGACTTCAAAGGTGGATGGGACCTGGATCCTGCTCCGGAGGATACAGATGCAGTGGGTAGGATGGGCATGTGCACATAGAAGCATAAGGTGAGCCTGCACAAGCTGTATTGGGGACGTGCAGAAGAATTCCTACGGAAGCTAAGAGGCAAGAGAGATTGTTTCTAGCTTTTAGATCGGGCAAGACTTCTCGGAGGAGGTGGCACTGAACTAGGTCAATACTGTGGGCAGATCCAGAAAAGATGAAATAAAGTGGGAATGATATTTTGACTTTTTGTTCCCTGAAAACATCATTCTAGACACTTATATTCTTTATGGAAATTAGGGTTGGCCAATGATCAGAATGGACCGTTCTTTCAACTTCCAACTTTAGGTGCTTTTGCCTAAGCCATGTGACTTTAAAGCAAGAAAGTGGGAAAAAATTTAAAAGGCAAGAAAAAGAACAAGTCAACATGGGCCTTATGGATCATAAAGTGTGTCTCTTCACATTGGAGTAATTTGTCAGGTCATTGTGCTAGTTACATATAATCTCTGGAGTTGAAAAACATGACCAAGATTTCAAAGTCCTTCATTTCCAAATAGCTGTCACGTGGTCTTGACCTGTTTACAGAAGGAATCTCAGCAGAGTAAGGCAATCACCCTTTCCCGGAAAGCAAGAAGGATGCATTTCCTGGCGCCGTAAATAGAACCTCTGTGAGACTGGCCACCCCCTCTTCTCTGTAGACTGCAGACGGTGGAGGGTAACAACCACCACCCCACCCCACCCCCCCGCCCAGTTATTTGGGCAGGAATAATTAATGGCATAAGTGTAGGTTTGTGGCTTACAAGCAGCCAGGGTGAAACTGCTTGTCCATTTCAGCTTTCACCTAAACTGCCAGGACACTTACTTCCTGAGTCAATGGTGATCCCGCAACGCTAACAAAAGACCCCCATTGATCACTGCCCTCTAGTAATTGCTGCCAGTGTGAGGCTGTCCCTCACAACTTGTTGACATCTCCTGACAATTTAAATACGGCCCATGCTAAAGACCCAAAGCCATCATAACACACAGGGTGAGGAATGAAAAGGCAAATGTGAACTTTTCCAGCAAACTCAAGCTGGAAGGTTGAGTGCAAAAATGCATCTCCAGTGATGATATTTTAACTGTGTATTAGGAGCGTTTTCTATGGAGCCTCCAGGTCCTGCCTGTGCCAACAGGTTGCTGATAAGCTCACATTCAGTGGTTCCCGTAATGTTTTGTAAAGGAGAGCTCAGGAAGCAGTAATGTATCCAATAGCACGTGAACATACCCTTGGAGATTAGACAAAGGTGTGCTAGGAACCACCAGAAGGAAAGGTCTTATTCCAGGGGCGGGGGTGGAAGTTGGCAGCCATTCATCTGGACTCGACACTTAGCCGTCACTTAGTCATGAGGGCTTAGCAAACAGTCATGAGGGCTCAGCAAACTGGGCTTTGGCCAAATCTAGCCCAATGCCAGTTGTTGATAAAGTTTTACTGGAACACAGTCACACCCATTTGTTTACATCTTGTTTAGGGCTGCTTTTGCTCTATAAGGACAGAGTTGATTACTTGAGGCAGCAACTGTATGACCTACAAAGCTGAAAATATTTCCTATCTAGCCCTTTATGGAAAATGTTTGCCAACTCCTGCTCTAACATATGAGGCCCAATGACAATTTTCATACTAAGTCATTGAACTGAGGTTCTGTAATCTTAGAGAAGCCGTGTGATTAATTATGGGCTTTGAGGACTAGAAAGCTGGGCTTGAGAGAAATGGGGCTACAGTCTGGTCTTATTATGGAAACTTTAAAATTTTTTTGCGTTATTCTGATTCTATTGCCCTAAGATACTACTGCTTGTAGCTAACAGGTCCAGCCTCCCATGACTTCAGGGAACACGGGACAACTGGTGGAATATTATGCCCCTTGGAGCCCCCATGGTCTAATCTGCTGATTTCCTATTTATTTATTTAAAATTTTATTTTATCAAAGTACGGTTGATTTACAATGTTGTGTTAAGTTCTGCTGTACAGCAAAGTGATTCAGTTATATGTATATGCACATTCTTTTACATATTCTTTTCCATTATGGTTGATCACAGGATATTGAATATAGCTCCCTATTCTATGCAGTAGGACCTTGTTGTTTATCTATCCTATATATAATAGTTTGCATCTGCTAATCGCAAGCTCCCAATCCATCCCTCCCCCTCGGCAACAAGTCTGTTCTCTATGTCTGTGAGTGTTAAACTCCTGATTTCTTAAATGGAGATGTAAAAGTTCAACACAAGATTTTGATTGGCATTTGGTTTAGATGACTATAAAAATTCCCAGTGCCACAGGTAGATTTAGTTAAAGTTAGGTATGCTTGTTCTGGCATTCTATATTTAAATTCAAACTTTTTCTGGACTGCTTAGAGAAAGAATTCATCTTTATAGCTGGAAAGGAATTGACCTTTAAAGCACCAGATTGCTATAATTTTAAAATTTTAGTAGTTGTTTGGGTCGTAAACTCTCTAAAATGTACTATACTCTTACTATGAAAGTCTCCAGTTTAGGTGTGTCACCAACATGGGCACTGAATTGAAACTCAGCACTAGAGGCTCCCCTTCCTGTTTTCTTCCACTTTCTACCACCAACTTTATAAACTCTCACACAAATAGAAAAGATGTCCTTTGCCTTGGATGAAAAACCAGTGGGTTGTTGTGTTGAGAAAGATTCTGAGGATGCATCGAGGAGGAGTAAGAAAAAGCTCCATGAGGCATGATTAATGTCTGTGATGATTCAAGAGGGGAAGTTATGTAGCTCATGCTACATAATTCTTATCCTTGCTCTGTAGTTGCAAGGGCTTTTGAGTTGCAAAGTAGTCTTTTGTTTCTTTATCAGCTCACTTTTCTGTTGTCAGCAGGGCTGATACTCCAGCTCCTGTCACTGGGTCTTATCAGCACCTCGTAATCTGTTACCTCCCATTACTTCACTTCTTTCCCCCTTTTCCAGATTTATTTTTCTTGGCTCCTCTGACTGTAATGAAGTCTCTGGAGAAGTCTGTCTTTCAGACACTTCTGGTCGATGAGGTGCTTCTTTCTGCTCCCTGGGGCCACGTGAATACAGGTGTGCAGATTGTGACCTGGACAAAGTTGCCTGGATAAAGGGAGTGAGTGGAGGCACCCTCACTCCTTTCACATTTCTGCTTTATGGAAGGGCCTTTCTTTCTCCTCCTTTTCTCTCTCTTTTTATCCATTACTCACAGATTCCTATTTTATTAAATAGATAATAAACCATTTGTTTTGATGCTCAAATCACCCCAGGTTTGGCCAGTGGGAACTCTTTCAATCTGGCTCCTGTGTTCTTCTTTTTGACATATCTCTGTCATTTTTGTGAGTACTTTCTTCCTTTCTGTGTAAAAAAAATTCCAGATTCATCTTTACATTCCCTGCCCCAGCCCTGGAATCAGCCATTTCTTCAGCGAGCCCTGGTTCCTTTTAGTGGGGAGTGATATTTAGAGACCACGACTGCGGTACCAGATGTGCTCACAGCTAACTGGAGTGTAACTGATTTTAGAATTTAAAAAATTTAAAAAGTTATTAATAATATCATGAGTTGATAGTGATACTGCCAATTCCAGTTCAACCCCACATTTTCTTGTGTTCCCTATTCCATTTTTGTATGTCTTTTCTTTATAGTTAGAACCCTGACCATCAACATCACCAACCCATTTACTCATTTGATCAATTCTATAGAGTGTTTAATTCCCATTTGAATCTATTCTCCCTTGGGCATCCTATAGTTACTGAGATGGTTTTGTCTTTTCTGTTTCTTTCCTTAGTAAAATGAACTCTCATTATATTTCTTCCTATTTCTTGTCCATTTTTAGTCTTAGTTTTTGAAAATATGTATTTATGTCTGTTTATTTGAAAATAATTTGAAAATAATTCAATTATTTGAAAATAATTCAATCTATAGTACTGTGTCATACGTAGCTCTGCTTCATGGTTGGATTTTTCTGGGAGAGTTTTAATTAAGTGAAATATCTCTTGCAGTTTTGTTTTCTTTTTACAGTGGTATTGCATACAGTTCGTTGGATTTTTTCCTATTCCTAGGCATTCTGTGGACAAGTTTTCTGTCCACAAAAAACCGTTCTGCACCATTTTCTGCAGTAAAGTTCGGTATCCTTAATGGATAATATTGGTGGTGCTGGTGGTGGGGTAGACTGGAAGTGGTTGAGATGTTGTATTTCTTTTTGTTTCTACAGGTTTCTTATTTTTTACTTTCTTACATCTTTCCTGTCCTCCATTGCTACATCTCCAAGGCATACGGCTCCTTATGTATTTTTCTAACTCTCCCCCAGAAAGAATGATTCTTCAAGGTTGCCACCTCTGTCCTCCTCACTTGCAAATTCCTTCCAGTAGCAGGTTCCCTGAACTACCAACTGCCTGACCACTGTTTAATATTTTGGCAGTTAGTGTTGGACTTGCTCTTTATGGGAATTTCTCTTTTGTCTTCAGACCTGAAATCTTCTCCTAACATTACTTTTTGTTTCTGGATCTGTAGGTCAGCTCTGGCTTGACTTGGCTTGAGTTCCACATTTCTTTTCATTCCAAGATCTAGGTTGAAGGAACAGTCCTTATCTGGGACACATTCTTCTCATGGCAGAGGGCAGGAACAAAGAGGCTGACCCAAATTATTCAAGCACATTAAAGGCTTCTGCTTAGATATGGTGTGCATAATATTTGCTCACATTCATTCCACTGGCAAAGGCGAGTCGTGTGGCTGAGGCTCCCAGTGGGGATAGGGAGTAGATTCTGCCCATTGGCAAGCACAGCAAAGGCGAGGAGTGGATCATACTCTTACAGAGAAGGGGATGTTTAAATGCTCAAGTGCATAGTAAATCTTCAAGTAGGAGATCTTTTTTTAGCAGAATTTCCCAAATTAATTAACCACAGAGCCCTTTGCTTGAGGTACATCTCAAATCTCCCAGAGAACACTTCGGGAAATGCTGCTCTGATTCATCATGAGGTGCTAGAACTGACCTTAGAAAAAACATTCCTTTGAAAGTCTGAGTGAATGGAGTATATAGAGTTCTGAAACTCAGTTTCAATGAGTGAGAACCTGATATTAAAACCTTCCCATGTCAGCAAGTCCAATGCCTCTTTATTAGCTAACACATCTTCAGCCCTGAAGAGCTGTAAAAAACAGATTTGGAAAATAATCCTTAAGTTCTCATAGTTTCTGATCCTTTTGGATCATCAGTAATCTCTTTAGAAACCACCCCCTTCCCCAACCGTCATTTTCTTTCCTTAAATAATCTGTTGCTAAGCAATTACCATTTGTATTTCTTCAAATAATAAAATCAAGCATCTCTACCTGGTTGTTTTATGTCTCTTTCTGTATGAGTTTTGTTTTTCTCAGATTCCAACGTCAGTCAGAACTGAACTGTGTAACCCACTAATCGTAGCAGCTAGTTTGGTATCTGATGTGTGAATAATAAATTGCTTTTAATGATGAAAAATTGCTTACTGAGCATGTGATATGTGCATGGCTGGCTATCATCATTCTTTGGGCTTTGGCTATATGGAAAGCAGAGAAACAAAACTTAAATTAGGGACACATTCTTTCTTTGCAACATAAGGTGTCCCATAACCTTGAAGTTATGAGACGCAGGCCATTGGGCTAAAAGAAAATGAGGACGACCTCATTTGATACCCCGCTTGGGGTTAACTTGGGACAATTTGTTATTCCTTAATCTTCTCACCTTCAAGATAAGAGATACTACCTGGGGTCTTGAAGAAATCCTGCTAATGAAGACTGAAAAGATGAGAAAAGTGTTGCAGAGGGACGGAAATGTGCACTACAGTATTGTTTAAGTTGCGTTCATTTTCTTTTTACCCAGATACATGATCTTTCAAGCCTTTGTTTTCTAATGTTTTTATTGTGATCAAAGATATATAACAAAATTGGTCATTTTCATAATTTCTAAGTGTAGAATTCAGTTGCATTAAGTACCTGCATATTGTGCCTCCATCACCGCCATCCACTTCCAGAACTCTTTCATCATCCCAAACAGAAACTCTACCCATTAAACAAAAACTCCACATTCCCCCCTACCCTCAGCCTCTGGTAACCTCTGTTCAACCTTCTGTCTCTATGAATTTGCCTACTCTAGGTGTTTTACGTGAGTGAAATCATACGATATTTGTCCTATTGCGTATGCTTATTTCTCCTGGCATAACCTTTTCAAGTTTCATCCATGTTGTTGTATGCCTCAGAATTTCATTTATTTTTACAGTTAAACAACATTCCCTCGTATGTATCTACCATATTTTGTTTATCATTCATCTGTTGATGGGTCCTTGGGTTGTGTCCACCTTTTGGCTATTGGGAATAATGCTGCTAGGAACATTGATGTGCAAGCTTACCGTCTTCTGGAAAATTCCAGTCCAACTCTGCAGTCTTGCAGTCCTGACACTCAGCTGGGTGGAGGCACAGTGTCTGGAAAGTAAAAAAGGCCAACTGGCAGCATGCAAATGGTTAAAATTCTGGCTTGAAATTTTATAAACTTGGTTGCTCTCCCCCCTCCCCCTTATTTTTCCTCAGGGCGGACCTTTCCCAGGAATCAAGTTTAGCTCTTAGAACCACCCCAGGGTGGCTGACGGACAGAGCAATAAAACTGACTGAATCTTGCTCCTTTCCATATTAATGGAACCATTTGCTGCTGTGGAACTGAAGGTATTACAGCTGAGTGACAGTTGTTTAATATTCTAATTACATAAACTTTCTATGTTATGGTTTTGCCATTTGACATATTAGATTTCATAAAGTGATTGAATTTGTATGTTGGAACCATGTTTTTTAATGGAGACTGACACAGTTCTAGTAAGAATTTATGTTAAACTGACTGAGTGATGTGGGAAATCCGTGGTGATCGTTTGAGAGAGGCTGGAGCACAAACTGACCAGAGTCTTTTCTGCTAAAGTTTCACAAGAAAATTTCTTGGAGATGAAATACATGTTTTCACTCATTTGGACACATCCTGCAATGATTGGATGTGAGATGAGGGAAGACTGGCTCAAAATAGGAACTTGCTGAGGTCAAAAGTCAAAGGAATTGCTCTGTAAAGAGATTGCCCAAGGCAGGGGAGGGGCCACAGAAAAACACTTGAGCTTGATTTTATTATCTTTTTCTTTTGCAGTGCTTTCCTGACTGTGGGTATAATTGTGCACTAGTTAGCAGAAGCTTCAGGCCTGTATTTTCTCCGGAAAATAGCTAAAGTCTACTCATTCCAATCTAGATAACTGGGTTTGGAGCCATCTCTCAAGGCAGCTATGTCCTAAAAATGTGGCAGCATGATTTTTGCCCCTGCACTCAGCTTAGATCTGAATCAAACTGGACCTCAGCAAAGAGGCTTCAACAATTTATAATTTAGTGAGGTTAGACTTGCCCTGGTCTCAAAAGGTGGTTTAAATTGGGTTTAAACTGATTTTGCAAAGCTCCACTGCAATATTAGCAAGATCCAAATAAATCAGAAAACTATAGTCCTTTTCATCTTCGCGGATATTATGGTTTCAAACTAGCAGAGACAGTTTGTAGGCTAGCAAGGTTAAAAATTATAAAGCAAACAGATGGGTTCTACCCCTAATCAGGTTACAACTTCAAAAAAATTATATATTAATTTTTTAACTTATGAAGGTAATATAATTATCTTACAGAAAATATATAAAAGAAAAAAAATTACTCATAATCCAACATCCTAAAGCAGCTACTCATGTACTTTGGTAAAATTCTTTATCGTCTTTTCCCTCAGTGTAACTATTTATCTATTTTTCTTCACATATTTGTCATCATAAGTTAAGGACAAATTTGATTCTTATGCTTTTCATTTAATGTTCCATCAAAACATTTCTCATGTTTCCATATTTTCTTCATAGCTGTAATTTTAAGTGTCCTACTTGAGGGAGACCATGTAATGTAGAGCATTCACCTGGTTTCCGATTTTATAGTAGACCATGTGCATCTGCAGATTTGTCATTTGAGATTTCAGCTTAAGCAATTCCAAAGGCCCAGGGCATGTGATAATTAGTAATTTCAGTGAAGAACTGGGCGGCATTCGAATCGTAAGGTTGGAGTCCAGGAGCTAGCCAGCCAGTCTATGAACTGATTACACAATATCAGGATATTAACATAGTTTGTCTATTCTTTGTTTGTCCCATTTGAGTTTTATGGAGGAAATTACTGTATTAATTTTTGCTGCATAACAAATGACCAAACACTTAGAAGTTTAAAACAATAAACATTTATTGCTTAGCTCATGGTTCTGTGGTTAGCTGAGATGGCCAGGAGAATTCTGGTGTGGGATGACGTGGCTGGGGCTGGATGGCCTTGGAGGGGCTCAAGCACATAACTGGGGTTGGCAGGCTGTTGGCCAATGTGCCTCAGTTTTCCAGCATAGGACCTTTCCAGCAGGCTAGATTGGGTTCATGGTGGTCTCATGGTTTCAAGTGCAGAAAGAGAAAGCAAAATTCACGTGCAAGTATTTCGGTCATTTTTCAATGTGCTTCCATCATATTTGCCAATGTTCCATAGGCCAAAGCAAGCTATATGGCCAAGCCCAGATCAAAGGATGGATAAATAGATTTTATCTCTTGAAGGTTGGAGAAGCAATATCACATTGCCAAGGGGCATGCATACTGGAGTGGAAACAATTATTCTTTGCAAATAAACTAACTAACTAATTTCATATATAGATGTATGGTTAAATTTGGGAATCTGCAAATATCTCTGGGAGATTCTCCCAGAAATCCAAGGGCCATACAACTTGTGACTCATGGGGGGTGAGGGAATAGCTTGTAGTCATGGGCAAGTATTGTAAATAATACTTTAATGAGCTTCTTTGTGTATATGTTTTAAAAAATATTTTGAGTTATTTGGTTAAGATAGATTCCCAGAAGAGGAATTAACTGGGGCAATGAGAATGAACATTTTTATGTCTCTTATATTTGTTTCAAACTTGCTTTCCAAAAAGTTGTGGTGAATCATATGCTGTCAGCAGTGTAGTTTTGATTATGGATGAGATTACCTGTTTTATTGCACTTCAGTTAGCACTGAATGTTGTCATTAACAAAATTTGCTAGTGAAAAGTTAAAATGGTTCCTAATTTCTAAGGGAGTTTATTAGTCTTCTAGGGCTGCTGTACTAAAATACCACAATGTAGGTGGCTTAAACAACAGAAATTTATTTTCTCCCAGTTCTAGCAGCTAGAAGTCCAAGATCAAGGTATCAGCAGGTTTGGTTTCTCCTGAGGCCTCTCTCCCTCAACTTGCAGATGGCCGTCTTCTCACTGTGTCCTCACATGACCTTTTCTCTGTGTGAGTGCGTCTTTGGTGTCTCTCTCTATTTTTTATAAGGGCACTAGTTATATTGAATTGGGGTCCCACTTTTAAGGCCTCATTTAACCTTAATTACCTCTTTAAAGGCTGTATGTCCAAATACAGTCACATTGGAGGCAAGGGCTTCAAAATATACATTTTGAGGGAATACAGTTCAATTCATGACAGAGTAGATCTAGGTTTTGTGGGATCCGAAGCTTATATAATTTTGTGGCATTCTTTAAAGAAATATAAAATTATGAATATAAAATTGCCAGGTCCTCTCCCTAGATCTTGGAAAGGCCTGGAGGCTTAGGCTTCCCTGACTGCACCATAGTTAATAATAGTGGGAATAAATGTTATTTATTTGTATTTGACAGGTACTCAGCTAACGATATTGGTTTTGAGTAAAGAGAGGCAGGCGAGGAGTGTTATCATTTAACACAGGTTTGAAGCTTTGGGTTTAAACAGACATGTTAGGTTTTTAGGAGAGGCCTTACTTGCTCCAGTGGAGCAAGAAGCCACTTATCTGGTGATTTTGGTGACCAGGAATATGTCTTATTACCTAAAGTATTACTTCTGTCATCTGAGCACTGATGGCTGAAACATGATTAGCAGGAACAGGTCTTCATTCTTAGGTAGATATGGGTCTCCAAATCTACTTTCCCCTGGGAGAGGAAACATACCAGCTAAGTCTATATTAAGTTATACATGCCTGATGCTAGATTTTCTAGGAGTAGGTTATCATATGGGGAAGCAAGATGGCACTGGGTTCTTCGACATGTGGGTTTGAAGCGAAGGTACTGAAAAGTGAAGTTTGGGGTGCTAATGACAAACTTTACACTTAAAAATTTTGAATGGACAACTGCTAGCTACAGAGGGCATGGTTGTTGTGTCCCAGTGGAAAGCTTGTTCACATGGAGAATCTGGTGTTATAGAAACGTGTTTCTGCCGCTATTCCTGCTTCGCTCCCTGCGAAGGGAGGGGCCTGAACACAGCTTGGGACTCACAGGAAGGGGTGGGGTTCTGATGTGGCAGACATTTCCTTAGCCCAATGAGAATGTAGAAACAGATGAACAAGGCAGAGATCCTTGGCGGTGATGATTAATGAAACATGGGTCTTTAGAAGTTGTGAGGAGTCTGGAAAGTTGGTTTGCCAGGGGGCTGGCTGAAAGGCAGAAGTAACACGGCCGTGGGGGTAAAGAAGAGAAATTAAGAAGAAAACCCCTGGGCTTCCCTGGTGGCGCAGTGGTTGAGGGTCCGCCTGCCGATGCAGGGGACGCGGCTTGGTGCCCCGGTCCGGCAGGATCCCACATGCCGCGGAGCGGCTGGGCCCGTGAGCCGTGGCCGCTGGGCCTGCGCGTCAGGAGCCTGTGCTCCGCAACGGGAGAGACCACAACAGTGAGAGGCCCGCGTACCGCAAAAAAAAAAAACAAGAACAAAAAAAAACAAAACAAAGAAGAAAACCCCTCATAAAATGACATTTTTAAAGATACATTAATTACAAACCAAAAAGGTAAGTCTAACTTTCTTTCCCTCTTGCTGAATAATACAGATAATTCACATAGCTATGGAGATCATTATTCAAAATTACCATGAACCTTCGGGCTCCTGGAAGACAGCCAGTGAGATTCCCAGAGCTTAAAGGGTCTTGTCTTAACCACCAACCTGAGTTACCACTGACACCGATACCAAACATGTAGAAAAATATTAGCGTTTCCTATTCAAACAAATAGGATATAGTCTGGGGACATAGGGTTATCTAATTTTTCTTTGAAAAGATAACATTTAAGAAAGCACAGATTTTAAACAGGAAAATCACTCTGTACAACGTGACCAGCGATGCAAAGTGGGGTAGCCCTCTGAGAACAAGCAGGGCATTGTCTCAACAATGGAAGGAAGAACACCCCCTGATTTTCTAAGTTTGTTCTCAATAAAATTCATGGTTAGAATCTGCAGATACACCTTCTTTGTCCTCCTCTTGCCTCCCTTCTTAATTTTTTTAACCTCCTATTTTTAATGGGGCTATCTAAGTGGATGTTGAAACAGTCTGAATGTTCAGAAAGAGTACATTTCCTATGTAAACAAACACAATTCAGCTTAGAGAGAAAGGAAGGCAGTCTTGTCAACCCGAAAGGACCCAGCACATGGTAATTTTTGTAATTGAAGTATTCCAGGGATTCCAGAGTGCAGGAACAATCCATAAAACGGGAACTGGACCACACAAAAACACCCCCATGGCTCCAGGCGGGCCTGTTTGAAAATAAGCAGGCGGTTAGGAGTAGGAAGCAGGGGGCTTGCATCAAATGATCTTTATAAATGCCCTTCTAAAATTAAAATCCTCTCTAAGCTGCTTCCAGGTAAATATGTTGTCTGGGGGGCTGGAGGCTGTGAAACCCAAGTGCTGCGGAGAGGAAGACAGACTGCCGAGGTCAGGGCTGGAATGACATGACCTTGAGACTTTTTGTTTTCTTTCTCAAGGTCTTTTATATGCATCATTAGATTACAGACTCAGGTCTGGGATTCCAACGGAATTCGTATCCACTGAGAATATACTATACCCTAGGCACAGAACTAGGTGGTTTAATACACATTCTTTCATTTGGATTCTTCAAAGACAACATCTAATTATCCCCAGAGAAGTCAAAGCTGAAAAGATAGGATGGTGAGAGAGTTCTTCAATCTATTCTAGACCTGGTTTTCTTTGGAAGTTCTCTGCCACAGTCAAAGATGCCTTCTTGCCTACCTATCGGTGAAATCCTTGACTGTCCAAATTCTCTAAATAGTCATCATTGGGGCAATCAGGTAATTTTTTAAAACAGCAGGAGAGATGTTAATGTTTTAAAATATAGTCTGTGCTTCTCCCAGCTTCTATTCTAATTCCAGGTGAAGGGCTACGGTGCCAGAGTCCAGACGAGAATTTTGGCACCTCCAAGGATTGGCAAAACATAGAAAAAGTGAGACCCTGTTATCTTGCCATCGGGGCGCCAATTTAGCCTCTCAGAGATGGAAGTCAAGGTTTCCTTCAGTAGGAGTGGGAGCTTTTGACTGGCTGTGAGGAGAGCCTGAGTTTGTTTCATTTGGAGTAAGGTTTTACGAGTTAATCTCTAGTGAGGGAAAGCAGCAGTAAACACAGAACATACTGGTCATTATTCTAAGTATTTCTACGTTCTTTCTCATGCATGAAAGGAGAAAAAAATTTCAAAAAATTTGAAAAAAAATGGGGAGGCACGATGCTCAAATGTGTGTGTGTGTGTGAGATTTTGTTTTGACGGAACCATCTGGTGTACAGAATGCCCCAGGAGTGTGAAGGCAAACATTTACCAGGAGATTCACATGGTTTCTGCTGTGTATACACATATTTGTAGAAGACTCTTATGTTTCTAGAAAGTGGAGATAAACAGAGATTTCTCTATGCATATATTAATGCAGCCCAGGCCTTTGCAGACAAAACTGTTATTTATTTTAGTGGGCTTTATAAACTCAGGTGGGTTAAAATGCCAGAGAAACACACGCAATGTGGAAATGATCAGAGCTGTGTCTGAGGAAAACTACCTTTCTCCTCAACTTTAATAATACAGGTGAAAAATTCAGGGATATTGTGATACAATTGTGTGCTGAAAAGTGGATTAAATCTCGATTAAATCACAACATAAATAATACCTTAACTGAGAATGTTAAGAGTGAACTTGAAATGGTCTTAAAAACAAAGGAGGTAATTTACCTGATTTATTAGGGGAGAGAAAAAGTAGCTTGGTGTGTGTTCTGTAGGTTTTATGTTTAATAGGACAGACTTTTAGGGAAACTTCTGGTATTTGGGGAAGCTAAACCAAGAGCTCCTAGCATGCTGGCTAGATTTTTAAGAGATAGAAGAAAGGGAAAAACAACCCATCCATCCATCCATCCATCCATCCATCCATCCATCCAACCAATCAACAAATCAACCAAACAAACAACCATCAACCAACCAGACAAACAAATGCTGAGGGCCCAGGCCTGGGAACAGAACACGGATCTTGTTGCCGAAGGGGGTCCTGGCTCTCAGAGGACCACTCAAGGGAGCAAGCACTTAAACTTCAAAAAGGAAAAAGGAGATTTATTAGGAGGCTGGAGGGGAATGTTCCTGGTAACTGGGGCTCCTGCTGTTCTCATTCCCCGGTCTTCATATTGTTGAAAACCCTTCTGTAAGGTCCAAATATTGTTTGGGTTCTTTTCACATTAGTTGCAGCTTGAACATTTTGAACTACCACCTCTCTGGAAAGTTCAGGATGTAAGGCGCTTCCTTTGAAGATCTCTCAATTCTTCATAAAGAATAGGCCGTGTTCAGCTTTGTTATGGGGTGGGGTGTGGGGTAGGGGTGCTGGGAGGTGTGCTTCTGGCTGGTCATGTGTCAGTGGGCAAAGGATGTCCCTTCTTGGGCCCTGTTAACTCATCACTGAAATGGGGGAGCTGGTCTGTAAGGGCCCTTTCCGGCTCTAAAACCCTATGGGTCTCAGTGGACCAGAAAACCCAGCTTCTCAGCAAACTCACCTTACAGTGGCAGAGTGCAGTAGTTTGCCAAAGGTCTCGCAGCAACTGATTGTTAGTTCTAAAAAGAACTCTTTTCTGATGGGGCTTTGGGCTTTGACCGTGCCTGTCTTGCTCACCATTGTATGTCCAGTGGGCCTGGCACATAGCGGACAGTCCCAAGATATTTACCACATCAATAAATGAAAGGATGAATAGAAACGTCCTATTTTCTATTGCATCCTAGGAGCAACTTGGTTTTGAGAGTATGGCTTGCCGAGTTCTGTGGCAGGGAACCCCATGCCATCAGCGAGCACGAATTTTATGCAGAGGAGGGCAGACACCCAAGCACTCTGGACAGAATGATTGTTAGGGAGAATAGAACATTTCCATCTGTCATTCATACTGATGGCAAAATCTGGATTGCCGTCTCACAGACCCACTTGTCAAGTGTGATAGTTTGGGAGGCCATCCAGGGAAAATGGGGTGATGGCTTTGACTCTGGACATTGATGAGCAAAGTCCAAGCTGTCTAGAGTTGTGCAACAGAGTCACCTAGACTGATCAGACACATGAGGAAAGGAGGTCACTTGAGGACTCTTCATAAAATACGTCACAAGTTTTTGAATTAGCACATGTGACCTGGTGCACACAGACCAAGTGAAAATTACAGCTTTAGGAAATGATACTTACCTTTACTCTGTACAGTGTCCTCTGATATTTTCTGTTATATTCTATTTTGGTTTTATTATTTAAAAATGCTCAATACAATGCACTAAGTGGATTTTATGATTAAATCACAGTTGGAAAACAATACTCAAGGTTATGTTTCAAGGCGGACTGATTGTGGCGTGTGTGGATTAGGCATTTCGTCTTTTTTTGTTTTGATTAAAAATAGCTTTACTGAGTACGCTTGAAACTAACACAACATTGTAAATTAACGATACTTCAATTAAAAAATAGCTTTATTGAGATATAGTTTGTATACCGTACAATTCACCCATTTAAAGTGTACAATTCAATGGCTTTTAGCATATTCACAGATATGGGCAATTGTCCTTACAGTCAATTTTAGAACATTTTCCTCACCTCAAGAAGAAACCCCTCATTCTTTGGCTATCACCCACTATGCCTCTACTCTCCCGGCTCTCTAGCCCCAGGCAACCACTAATCTACTTTCTGTCTCTGTAGATTTGCCTATTCAGGACATTTCGCATAAATGGAATCATAGAATATGAGGCCCTTCATGACTGGCTTCTTTTACTTAGCATAATGTTTGCAAGGTTCATCCATGTGGTAGCTTATATCAGTGCTTCATTCCTTTTTATGACTGAATAATATTCCACTGCATGGGGTATACTTTTTTTTTAAAATCCATTCCTGGAATGCATTGCATCTTCATTTATAACATAGAACTGGTTCTGATGGAAATGAGGGCCACAGAGCCCCCGTTCCTTCCTTCAGCTGGCGGACAGCCACTGGCGGACAGTCATCGTGGGAAACACGAGGACTGCAGGAGCAGTGAATGTGTCGATCCATTTGTCAGGGCCCATGAAAATCCTGCTCTGTCCTTAGACCAGCTCACGGTGCACAGAGCCGCCTGGCAGAAAGGAGACCCTCACCCGCCTGCCGTAACTTCAGGGGAAACCACTTCCGCAGAAGGAAGTTACTCCCAACTGAATTTTATCACCTCTAGTTCTTTCAGCTTGCTCTTTTAAGTTTCCTTAGGCTCACCCAAATCACAAAGACAAACTACTAAGCTGCAGTTTGAGCCTCTTTTAAGGTCAATGTTATTATTATTTTTTAACATCTCCTTTCATGCTTTTAAATGAAAACATAAGTGATACATACACATCCCCGGATAGAAGAGATTGGGTACACTCTTGCCCTCCAAGGACCTTGCAGCACTTAATAGAGGATTTGATTTAGTGTTCACTGAAAAGCCACCTTTGGCTTGACCTGATTTCTGGAATTTTCTGGGTTATTGCTGTGCCGTTTTTCATTTTCTTGGCCTTGTCTGTGACATTCACCATGACATGGTTGTGTCTGCCTTGCCATGTCTGAAATGTTCCCGGCATTTCCCTTGGGTGTTTGCTAAGCTAACTTTCTGTGTGATGGAATCAGAGAAGAGAAATGATGCCCCAGAGCCAGGGCAGACAGGAGGCAGCGCTCCTCAGAGGGAACCCCTGGGCTCCCACACCATGACAGGTCACTGGGGCAGAATGACGTGCAGGCTCAGGTGATCTCTCTCAGCCTCACCCTGAAGTGTCAGAGGACGTTTCCAGACCTGGGCCGCGTGTGTGTGCATGGACAGACCTCGGAGAGTAGGTAGGGCTGGCTTTCTCAAGCAGCAGGTCCTGAGAATAAGTCACTTGGGTGGTTCCTATGAAGCTGGAATCTAGGAGGGCTTTCATCATCAGGAGGATTTGTGTTGGGAATACACTACTTATCGAATTAATTCCATAGATACTTCTTGAGGGCTTGCTCTGCCCCAGGCACCATTCTAGGCATTGAGATTATATTGCAGGACAAACTAGATAATATTTCTATACTTATAGAGTTTTCTTTTTTTGAGGGGGGAATCACTGTATCAAATATCTATGTATGACATGATATCACATAGGCTTTTGAAGCAATAAAAAGCAAGTAAGGGATGTAGAGTGAGGTGCCATTACAGAGGTCAGGGAACAATTTTTCAAGGAGGGGATGGTGAAGTAAGGGAGCAAGCCGATGAGTCTCTGGGGATGTATATTCCAGACTGAGGAGGCAGCATGTGCAAAGGCCCTGAGGAAGCTGCTGGCTTGGCATGCTAGAGGAGCAGCAAATGGGACAGCGTAGGTGTCATGAGGTGACTAACAGAAAGCAGTAGGGAGTGGGGTCACAGGGCATCCAGGGACCCCATCATATAGGGCCTCATAGGGGGTATACGTCTTGATGTGAGGCCAAGCCTGTGCCTCAGTTTCCTTATTTTTGAAATTATGTTATTATAGGATATAAAGATTATGAAATATCTGGCGTGTAGGGGGCCTTTAGAAAATGCTAGTTATCTTTCTTCTCTCCTTAGAGAGGGCAACAGAAACATTTTTGAGGCCCACATTGTTTACATGATTTTCTTAGTTCACCAGGATCGTGACAGTTTAATTTTGTCCTGGTTTGGGCATTTGGAAAGTCTAGTGTATCTCTACTTTTGAATATCACTAGATCTTCTGGGTGTTGACTTTGATTGTGGTGGAGAAGGGGAGTGGAAGACTTATGCCATGAGAATGCTCTCCTTGGATAGCCAACAGGGACTGCATTTATAGTTTGTCGTTGTATTTGGTGTCCAGAGATGGGACCTGGGTGCCAGACAATCACTTAAGCTCCCTTCTGTGATTCCAAGACACTATTGTGAATGATCACCTTACTCCTCACCACCATTTTTTTTTTCCTGACAATGTAAGACCAAGCTCTTCAGACAATAAATGATAGTATGAGTATAAGCAGAGTATATAGTGCCCAGAAATGTATCTGGAAGACAGTGAGAACATTGGTCTGCACCAAGACAACCGGTTACAACATAGAAACGTATTTCCTTCATCAAGGGTCCTGAATCACCCTGATTGCACTGAATACCAGGCATAATTTGCCTCCAGGGGACTTAGCGCCAACTTCCAAGCAGTGACATTTAGGTCAATGGGCTCCAAACTGGTACTGAGAGGGGAAGGCAATGTTGGAAATCCAGAAATAGTAAAAATGAAAACCAGGTCAATAAAATAGTATTTAGTAAAAGTTTATTGTGCACAAAAGAACAGTTCGAGACCTGGGAGTCTTCAAATCCAAAACTGGTATGAAGCTCAGAGGCGCAACATTAGAGGATGGCTTATAAAGTGAAAATGAGGACACTGTTTAACTTTGACAATGATTGGTTATTACAGTGGGGTTTCCAGATGGCAGGGGGTGAAGAGTGATTGATTATCTTATACCGTTTGAGGAAGATGACTTAAATTTCTTTTATGATTATCAGGGGCATTTACAAGAAATAACAAGTTTCTCTTATGTTCATGAAATAAGCTCGATTTAGTTTTCCTTATGTGGCTTAAATGATTTTGCTGCCTGGGAGATTTTCAAGCCTGGTCTCCATTTTAGTTTAACAGTAGGAACCCCTGGGCTTGTGCAAGATGACACACCGTGGGTCCTGGGAGAAGATGGTGGAAATTCTCATTTTATTGTTAAGATCTCATTCTTTGATGGCTCCTCGAATCCCTCCCCTCCACCCCCCACCCACCTCCCGAGTTCTCTCAGGTACCAACTTATTAGTTAAGAGAGAGACTTTGGAACTAGATGACCAGGATTTGAATTCTGGCTCTGTCACTTCCTAGCTGTATTCCTTTGGGTAAATTCCTTACCCTCTCTGTGCCTAGTTTCCTCACTGGCAAAGTGGAAGAATATTACCCACTTGGTAGGGTTGAAAAGCATTCATGTCTGTAAAGTGCTTGGAAGGGAGCCTGGCACACTGTTACATACATGTTGGCCACTAATTTCCTCTTATTACAACAGGGTCATAAGTGATAAGTAAATAAATATGAAAATATTTGATGTGTGTGTGTGCCTTACATTTTTTCACTGATGGGCTGGACAATTAAAAAATATTGGAGATCACTCCTTGAGGTGATGAGAATCATTTTTCCTCTAACAACTATGACACTGACGTTCGTAAGGGCACAGTTTGCTGATGGCTATACTTTTATATAAATGGATCAGGTTTTCATAACACTAGAGAAAAAGCACTAGAAATAGAAAGGAACAAAGCCTCCCAGGGCACCCAGTGCCTTTCCCATTATAGACATATTTTCTGAGGCTTGTTTACAAAGGGCAGAGCTGTGTCGAGAACATAGGGATGTTCTACTTTTAAAACTCCTGGAAAAACAGATTATTCTGGAATCATTGCACTTTCCACATTCTAGTAACAGATCCAGAGAGAGCTTAATTTTGAAAATCAAGAAGACCTTGGAGACCCATCAGCTAAGAAATTGTCTTTTTGAAGTATTGGGGGAAGAGAAAAGAAGTAAAGTGAGATTCATTTTAATGCAAGATATATTTGTAGATAGTTTCCTTTTCTTGTGTCTTGGGTTCTCAGTTCTTCAAGTTCAAACAGCCCTAGTTAATCCATTGTTTGCCAGGCCGGTGACAGACCCAGCGTGGATGTATCTTTCCACTTTTTTTTTTTTTTTTTTTTTTTTTGTGGTACGCGGGCCTCTCACTGTTGTGGCTTCTCCCGTTGCGGAGCACAGGCACCAGATGCGCAGGCTCAGTGGCCATGGCTCACGGGCCCAGCCGCTCTGTGGCATGAGGGATCTTCCTGGACCGGGGCACGAACCCCTGTCCCCTGCATCGGCAGGCGGACTCTCAACCACTGTGCCACCAGGGAAGCCCCCAATCTTTCCACTTCTGAGCTGAGAGGGAGAGTTCTCTTGGGAGCTAGGTGTCCCTCGTGCCCCCTTTTCTCCCTCCCCCTTCTCCCCTTCTCTCCCTGGACTGGAACAGCCTCTCCTCCTCCACCAGTTAATCCCCTGGGAGTCACTTGCACGTGTGGGGTGGAGGTGCTGAGAGCTCTCTCCAAGCAGCCTTCTCTGACCAATGGATAAAGTTCTGCCTCGAAGGGAATCCCACAGCCTGGGTTTTATAGGACTCAGCCTTGGCTCTGGCTCATGGATCAGTAGCTGCATCTATTCATAATAAAAATGTAGTGTCTGTGCCCTGACTCTGTCTGCCAAGGGCTACCCAGCCACAGCCGTTTAGAGTGGACCAGACCGTTAGCCCAGCTGTGCAGTAGAGAGATGCATGTAAATTCTCAAAAACTGAATCAAACCAAAATGAAACCCCAAACAATACCAGTTTCTAACAACAATATTTAAACACCTTTTATTATGGGAAATTTAAAACATAATACAAAACAGAGAGAAAAGTATAATAAACTTCCTCTGTACCCATCACCCGCATTCAAAAATTACCAACTCATGGGCTTCCCTGGTGGCGCAGTGGTTGAGAGTCCGCCTGCCAATGCAAGGGACACGAGTTCGTGCCCCAGTCTGGGAAGATCCCACATGCCACGGAGCGGCTGGGCCCGTGACCCATGGCCACTGAACCTGTGCGTCCAGAGCCTGTGCTCTGCAATGGGAAAGGCCACAACAGTGAGAGGCCCTCGTACCGCAAAAAAAAAAATACCAACTCATGGTCAATTGTGTTTCATTTATAGCTCCCTGATTTCCCTTATTCCCTGGAATATTTTGAGGCAAATCTCAGACATCATATTATTCTATTCATACATATTATTTAAAAAGACCATTTAGGATATTGAACCACATGGTGAATGGTAAGAGGCAGAGAAAACAAAACGCAACCTAACTAAAAGCATCCAGTGTGCCTGTGAGCTCATGAGGGACCTCTGTAAAAAAAAAAACTGGGTGAAGACACTGCCGAACTATATTCACTCTTCCAAGTCTGAGGCAGCTACTAGACACACATCTGCTCATGAGCCTTCAACTCATTTACAGTATCAATCAATTAAGAAGTAAATTTTCTGTTTTCTGTGTTCTATTGCACTTCAGTAAAATTCTAACCATGACAAAGAATATATGAACAGAGGAATAAGCTAGAATCTTGGAAACTGGTTGTAGTTAGAGAGGGGATTCTGATGTTTCTATCAGCTTGGGAGCATGTTATTGACTCTTGGAATTGTAGAATCAGTAATTCAGATATGTCAACCAGGGGTTTTATAATTTCTGGTGAAAAATGGCAAGATTGGTGTAGAAAAAAATAATAATGCCCAATTTGCCTTCTAAAAACCTGGAGAAGTCCTCAGTGGCCTTTAAGTTGCTTTCAGTTGTCATCCTGCTTGAGAGGGTCATAGGTATCCATTCCCCTCCCCCCCTAAGCAGGCCAGTTGCATGGGACAAACCTCTGGTATCATTTTGGAAAAGTTGCCAATTCCTGTTAGAGATACAAACTATAAGAAATGCTAAGTGA
This sequence comes from Kogia breviceps, assembly GCF_026419965.1. Taxonomy (NCBI): domain Eukaryota; kingdom Metazoa; phylum Chordata; class Mammalia; order Artiodactyla; family Physeteridae; genus Kogia; species Kogia breviceps. Next base: position 50,364,954 of record NC_081318.1, read on the forward strand.
ATAACTTTTGTTTTGGTTTTGGTTTTGTTAAGAACCTAAAATTCCAGAACGTTTTATCCTGCATTTCTACATTTATTTCCTTCCTGGAGATACAAAATAATTTCTTTTATTTTATATGTCTTGCTCGACAATTTTATTTTTCTCTGTTACCATTATCCTAATACGTTGGGTTCAACACCTTTTTGCTTTTTTTTTTTTCCGAGTAATTTCCATTTGGTAATCAGTACCACAGGAAATGATAGAGTTTTAACATTAAAGCAATTTTTCTTCCACCCAAGTAAACCATTAAGGACAATGGAAAGGAGAAGAAGTGTGCTTTTCAGGGGCCATTTTTTTCTCTCTATTGTATCAGCTCATTGCAAATGGCATGTGTACAATTCACTTTTGACTGAATCATAATAAATATGAGACAATCTGGTATAAACCACTTTTTATGATGCAATGCTCACCAATAAATTCCACTTATAACCTTAAATCAAATTGGTGCAGATGCAAAAATTATGTAAAACCGGTGGTACCTGCTCCTGACCTTGTGCAGGCCCTCCCAGATTTGACTCAATAAACTTTTTCTTCCCTAAAGATCTGGCGGTTTTTCCTATCAAGAGAATACAATGGAGGTGCTGCGAGGTGGGGGCACTGAAGCTGTGATTCAGAGACCACCAGGACCCTTCAGAAGATTAATTTGTATGAGGTACCTGAAAAGTTGAAAAAAATCTCGATGCATTTCTGAATACACATATTCATTTTGAGCTGATTTCTGTTCCTCCTGTGGCCTGTAAAATTTCAGGGAATGTAGTTGAGGTCTGGAGATTTCCACAAAGAGATTAAAAGAGGCTATAAACCCAAGAAATAGTGGTTTTGTATAACTGTTGAGCATGAAATATTTTCAGTACCAAGGTGTCCTGATTTTCAGTATAGAAATTGAGTAAACACCTTATAAACATTCAGGGAACATTTCTATTAATGCTATTCATAATTGGGCATATGAGTTTAAGTCTAAAAAGGGCCTGCCTCATTATCTTTACTCAGAATAACGTATGAGAGTTCTTTTTTTTTTTTTTTTTTTTTTTTTTTTTTTTTGGCGGTATGCGGGCCTCTCACTGTTGTGGCCTCTCCCGTTGCGGAGCACAGGCTCCGGACGCTCAGGCTCAGCGGCCATGGCTCACGGGCCCAGCCGCTCCACGGCATGTGGGATCTTCCCGGACCGGGGCACGAACCAGCGTCCCCTGCATCGGCAGGCGGACTCTCAACCACTGCACCACCAGGGAAGCCCTGAGTCTCTTTTTATATTTATTTCATAACCGAGTCAGTGAAGCGTACAGAATCCAGGTTTCTGTAGACATCTAGGTCTGATTTTGTGTTTTTTTTGTTTCTGTTTTTTGTTTGTTTGTTTTTTAGCAGCCAACCATTTTGGACCCTCAATAAACACTTTTATTTAATACTCACTGGATTTCATTATACTAACCAAGTACTTAAAATGTCCCTGCTTTCAAGAGAGTTGGGTGTTCTCCATCCATATGAAATCCTGAAATGTTTTCTTGCAGTGTGTGAGTCAGTCATCTTTACAGTGAGGTTAGAAAGACTATTTATTTCCTGGCTCATTCTTGCAGTCTAGATGTTGGAAGGATTCTGTAACTGCTTGGAGGGAGGTGCGGGAGCTTACTTATTTTTGGGGTGGTCGGGGCAGGGGATTTCATGGAGTCTTACCCAAGATTTGGGGTATTTCTAGCTCAGAGGGACCCCAGGGTGAACAGGAGTAGGACATGATAGGAGCAGGTGTAGTCAGGTAGGTCTGGGATGCAGCCTCACTTGAGCTACTTAAGGTATGTGGACTTGGGCAAATGACTTATCCTCTTTGAACCTCTGTTCTCCCTTGTAAATTAGGGATAATACTATTCCCTTCCAAGGTAGATGTTAAGGTTAAATGAAAGACCATTGCAAAGTGGTCTGTAAAATATAGTTATATTATTATCATCATCTAGTTATAAAGTGGTCCAGCATCCTTGAGGGACAAATAATAGGGGAAAAACTTTGGATGATAGGAATTTGATGGTTTCAGCACATTTTGGTCACCCCACCCCAAGGTACTCTTAATTCCAAATATTAATATTATTATTAATATTAAGTGCTCTCTATATGCTAAGGAGCAGTTTTATTTTTTAAACAATGGTATCTCCATCTATTGTAAACTATGTTGCTAATAACAGTTACAACACCTTAGTTGTGGGAATTTTAAGAGTGTTGTTGAACTATTATTGATACAATACACTGCACATATTATCCCTTGATAGAGATTCACCTTCCAACAGTTCTGGCTAATGGGACATGGAGGATGTCTGTGGGGATAGGTTTACTTCCCAGATAAAAATGTGGAACATGTTTGGGAGAAAGCCTTCTGACCATCCCTTTCTTTGTTAATTGCCGTAGTTATGTGAGAGTATGATGCTAGAGCTTTAGCAGCCATCTTGAAACCATGAGGCAGTTGGCAAGAGGTTGAAAAGCCAAAATGCTGAGGCTGGTTGAACTGAAGGAAGGAAAAAAGTATGAAATTTAAATAATAAAATTGAGCTGCTGAAACAGAGTTGAGTTCACTCACTTTCAGCCTTTGTATTTGTTTTTTGGTTCAAAACTACTGTTAGGTTTTCAGTTATTTGTACAGGACCCCATTGGCTACTACACTGCAATATTCAAAGTGGAACATGGGAGGTGTGACATGGGGAGAAGGGAGGAAGCCTCTTCAGAATTAGAAAGGGTGAGTAGTTTTTCAACCAGCCAGGAAGAAAGCTCACATGAACATCTCAGTTATAAGAACAGAACATGAGGTCATCCACAGGCACAGTATTGTATGGAGTGTTTTAGAGGCTGTGAGTGGTCTAGCATAGCTCAATACGGTGGTTCTCAGGAGGATAACCTCAGGGAGAATTTGGGAATGTCACAGTGCCCTTAGGGGTGATTCTAGTGTGTAGTGGAGGGGATACTAACTGTCCAGCAGTGTAAGAGTTGTGGAACTAACACAATATCAAGCAGAAAATCCATATGGAAACAAGATCTGGGTTGTCTTCCTTGTCTATATAACATCTCCTATGGGGGCAAGAAGGCTTCCTTTCTTTGCATACTGAGGAAGAGGAGGGGCGATTTCATCTCTTAGGGGAGAGAAACTGTAACCATGGTTAAATAGTGACTGGGGCCCTGATGACAGCCATTCTTTTGAATATCATTAGAATTGTCTTCCTAAACACTTCAATTTTTCATTCAGAAATTGGTCATTCTTGTCATAAAAAACCCCAGCAACAGCAACAACCTAGGAACGAGGAATGAACTATCCACCTGAATGAAAGTTTGTTTTTATGTTTTTGAACAGATCAGACTCTTCACACAATAGAGTAATTCTAATAGGAAAACCTTAGGCAAAACTCTGCAGCTAGCATAGCTTCTTCCTTTAGGGTTTTAAGAACTAAAGAGTGGGCATAGTTACAAGTGTAAAATAGGGAGAAAAAGCTTTGTTTATTTTTCTGATTACAAAATAATATGTGCACATGGTGCAACTGTACAACCTATAAAGTGAAAGTTTCCTATAATTTCCTTCCTTCCAGATAAACACTGTTTATAGGTTGATGAATTTAAAATGTTTCTACTGATAAAGCAACATGTTTGCTTCCATATGTGAATAGATAAGACCTATTTTTACCTTTTTGGGTGACGCACTATGTGACAGAAGCCATCTCTTACATGTACAGTGGAGATTTTTCCAGGAGGAGGACAAAAGGAGGATTTTGCTTCTTTTGTTTCATCCAGGTCTAAAGAGTAGAGCTGATATTCTGCTGGTATGCACCAGTCCAGCTGGCATCTGACCAGACTTGGCAAGCATCTGTTCTGATTGGTTGGTGCCTGTGGGCAGTAGTTAGATATTTTGAATATTACCCCTCTGCTCTGCACTGAATTGCATCCCCCCTCTCCATTCATATGTTGAAGTCCTGATGCGCCCCCCCCCACCCCTCCGCAGTGTGGCTGTATTTAGACATAGGGTCTTTATAGAAGGAATTCAGGTTAAATGATATTGTGAGGGTGGGGTTCTGATCCAATGAGGTTAGTGTCCTTTTAAGAAGAGACACCAGAGATTTCTCTCCTTTTCTCTTTTGCTCCCCATCATGTGAGGGCACAGCTAGAAGGCAGCTGTCTGCAATCCAAGGAAAGAGCTCTCACCAGACACTGATGCCGCTGGCACCTTGATCTCAGACTTCTAACCTCCAGAACTGTGAGAAATATATTTCTGTTATTTAAGCCACCCAGTCTGAGGTATTTTGTTATGGCAGCCTGAGCAGACTAAAACATTCTTCTAGCAAATATTGATTCTCCCTGAAAATTCCAGCAGTTCATTTAGTTATCTTGAGGATATAATAGCTTGAAAGAAGATTTTTGTTTTTTGGTGGCCATTCGCAGTTTATATGTCCATATGCGATTACACACAAGCAGATTCCAAGTTCAAATTGCAATAGCATCAACCTTCCAGGTTCACTGTGTTCAGGGCACCACCTTTGCCTCTTCTGAACACCGTGTGGAAGAAGATTGTCCTACTCAGGAGGATTTCCTCATCAAATTCCC